>NW_020824872.1:0-490377 GCF_003285875.2 Drosophila novamexicana | reverse complement strand
AGGAGTAAAGTAACACTAATAAACGCCGAGTTTGGTCAAGATATCTTGAAAAACAAAATGTTTTTTCATACAAAAATTTAATTTTAGACCGATCGATCCTATGGCAGCTATATGATATAGTGGTCCGATCTTAATAGGATTTTGCATATATATGAGGAGTAAAGTAAAACTAATAAATGCCGAGTTTGGTCAAGATATCTTGAAAAACAAAATGTTTTTTCATACTAAAACTTAATTTTCGACCGATCGATCCTATGGCAGCTATATGATATAGTGGTCCGATCTTAATACGGATTTTGCACATATATGAGGAGTAAAGTAAAACTAATAAACGCCGAGTTTGGTCAAGATATCTTAAAAACAAAATGTTTTTTCATACAAAAACTTAATTTTCGACCGATCGATCCTATGGCAGCTATATGATATAGTGGTCCGATATTAATAGGATTTTGCATATATATGAGAAGCATAGTAAAACTAATAAATGCCAAGTTTGGTCAAGATATCTTAGAAAAACAAAATGTTTTTTCATACAAAAACTTAATTTTCGACCGATCGTTCCTATGGCAGCTATATGATATAGTGGTCCGATCTTAATACGATTTTGCATATATATGAGGAGTAAAGTAAAACTAATAAATGCCGAGTTTGGTCAAGATATCTTGAAAACAAAATGTTTTTTCATACAAAAACTTAATTTTCGACCGATCGTTCCTATGGCAGCTATATGATATAGTGGTCCGATCTTAATAGGATTTGCATATATATGAGGAGTAAAGTAAAACTAATAAATGCCGAGTTTGGTCAAGATATCTTGAAAAACAAAATGTTTTTTCATACAAAAACTTAATTTTCGACCGATCGTTCCTATGGCAGCTATATGATATAGTGGTCCGATCTTAATAGGATTTTGCATATATATGAGGAGTAAAGTAAAACTAATAAATGCCAAGTTTGGTCAAGATATCTTGAAAAACAAAATGTTTTTTCATACAAAAACTTAATTTTCGACCGATCGTTCCTATGGCAGCTATATGATATAGTGGTCCGATCTTAATAGGATTTTGCATATATATGAGGAGTAAAGTAAAACTAATAAATGCCGAGTTTGGTCAAGATATCTTGAAAAACAAAATGTTTTTCATACAAAAACTTAATTTTCGACCGATCGTTCCTATGGCAGCTATATGATATAGTGGTCCGATCTTAATAGGATTTTGCATATATATGAGAGAATAGTAAAACTAATAAATGCCAAGTTTGGTCAAGATATCTTGAAAAACAAAATGTTTTTTCATACAAAAACTTAATTTTCGACCGATCGTTCCTATGGCAGCTATATGATATAGTGGTCCGATCTTAATAGGATTTTGCATATATATGAGGAGTAAAGTAAAACTAATAAATGCCGAGTTTGGTCAAGATATCTTGAAAAACAAAATGTTTTTTCATACAAAAACTTAATTTTCGACCGATCGTTCCTATGGCAGCTATATGATATAGTGGTCCGATCTTAATAGGATTTTGCATATATATGAGGAGTAAAGTAAAACTAATAAATGCCGAGTTTGGTCAAGATATCTTGAAAAACAAAATGTTTTTTCATACAAAAACTTAATTTTCGACCGATCGATCCTATGGCAGCTATATGATATAGTGGTCCGATCTTAATAGGATTTTGCATATATATGAGGAGTAAAGTAAAACTAATAAATGCCGAGTTTGGTCAAGATATCTTGAAAAACAAAATGTTTTTTCATACAAAAACTTAATTTTCGACCGATCGATCCTATGGCAGCTATATGATATAGTGGTCCGATCTTAATAGGATTTTGCATATATATGAGGAGTAAAGTAAAACTAATAAATGCCGAGTTTGGTCAAGATATCTTGAAAAACAAAATGTTTTTTCATACAAAAACTTAATTTTCGACCGATCGATCCTATGGCAGCTATATGATATAGTGGTCCGATCTTAATAGGATTTTGCATATATATGAGGAGTAAAGTAAAACTAATAAATGCCGAGTTTGGTCAAGATATCTTGAAAAACAAAATGTTTTTTCATACAAAAACTTAATTTTCGACCGATCGTTCCTATGGCAGCTATATGATATAGTGGTCCGATCTTAATAGGATTTTGCATATATATGAGGAGTAAAGTAAAACTAATAAATGCCGAGTTTGGTCAAGATATCTTGAAAAACAAAATGTTTTTTCATACAAAAACTTAATTTTCGACCGATCGTTCCTATGGCAGCTATATGATATAGTGGTCCGATCTTAATAGGATTTTGCATATATATGAGGAGTAAAGTAAAACTAATAAATGCCGAGTTTGGTCAAGATATCTTGATAAACAAAATGTTTTTTCATACAAAACTTAATTTTCGACCGATCGATCCTATGGCAGCTATATGATATAGTGGTCCGATCTTAATAGGATTTTGCATATATATGAGGAGTAAAGTAAAACTAATAAATGCCGAGTTTGGTCAAGATATCTTGAAAACAAAATGTTTTTTCATACAAAACTTAATTTTCGACCGATCGATTCCTATGGCAGCTATATGATATAGTGGTCCGATCTTAATAGGATTTTGCATATATATGAGGAGTAAAGTAAAACTAATAAATGCCGAGTTTGGTCAAGATATCTTGAAAAACAAAATGTTTTTTCATACAAAACTTAATTTTCGACCGATCGATCCTATGGCAGCTATATGATATAGTGGTCCGATCTTAATAGGATTTTGCATATATATGAGGAGTAAAGTAAAACTAATAAATGCCGAGTTTGGTCAAGATATCTTGAAAAACAAAATGTTTTTTCATAAAAAAACTTAATTTTCGACCGATCGATCCTATGGCAGCTATATGATATAGTGGTCCGATCTTAATAGGATTTTGCATATATATGAGGAGTAAAGTAAAACTAATAAACGCCGAGTTTGGTCAAGATATCTTGAAAAACAAAATGTTTTTTCATACAAAAACTTAATTTTCGACCGATCGATCCTATGGCAGCTATATGATATAGTGGTCCGATATTAATGGATTTTGCATATATATGAGAAGCATAGTAAAATTAATAAATGCCAAAGTTGGTCCAGATATCTTAGAAAAACAAAATGTTTTTTCATACAAAAACTTAATTTTCGACCGATCGTTCCTATGGCAGCTATATGATATAGTGGTCCGATCTTAATAGGATTTTGCATATATATGAGGAGTAAAGTAAAACTAATAAATGCCGAGTTTGGTCAAGATATCTTGAAAAACAAAATGTTTTTTCATACAAAAACTTAATTTTCGACCGATCGTTCCTATGGCAGCTATATGATATAGTGGTCCGATCTTAATAGGATTTTGCATATATATGAGGAGTAAAGTAAAACTAATAAATGCCGAGTTTGGTCAAGATATCTTGAAAACAAAATGTTTTTTCATACAAAAACTTAATTTTCGACCGATCGATCCTATGGCAGCTATATGATATAGTGGTCCGATCTTAATAGGATTTTGCATATATATGAGGAGTAAAGTAAAACTAATAAATGCCGAGTTTGGTCAAGATATCTTGAAAAACAAAATGTTTTTTCATACAAAAACTTAATTTTCGACCGATCGATCCTATGGCAGCTATATGATATAGTGGTCCGATCTTAATAGGATTTTGCATATATATGAGGAGTAAAGTAAAACTAATAAATGCCGAGTTTGGTCAAGATATCTTGAAAAACAAAATGTTTTTTCATACAAAAACTTAATTTTCGACCGATCGATCCTATGGCAGCTATATGATATAGTGGTCCGATCTTAATAGGATTTTGCATATATATGAGGAGTAAAGTAAAACTAATAAATGCCGAGTTTGGTCAAGATATCTTGAAAAACAAAATGTTTTTTCATACAAAACTTAATTTTCGACCGATCGATCCTATGGCAGCTATATGATATAGTGGTCCGATCTTAATAGGATTTTGCATATATATGAGGAGTAAAGTAAAACTAATAAATGCCGAGTTTGGTCAAGATATCTTGAAAAACAAAATGTTTTTTCATACAAAAACTTAATTTTCGACCGATCGTCCTATGGCAGCTATATGATATAGTGGTCCGATCTTAATAGGATTTTGCATATATATGAGGAGTAAAGTAAAACTAATAAATGCCGAGTTTGGTCAAGATATCTTGAAAAACAAAATGTTTTTTCATACAAAAACTTAATTTTCGACCGATCGTTCCTATGGCAGCTATATGATATAGTGGTCCGATCTTAATAGGATTTTGCATATATATGAGGAGTAAAGTAAAACTAATAAATGCCGAGTTTGGTCAAGATATCTTGAAAAACAAAATGTTTTTTCATACAAAACTTAATTTTCGACCGATCGTTCCTATGGCAGCTATATGATATAGTGGTCCGATCTTAATAGGATTTTGCATATATATGAGGAGTAAAGTAAAACTAATAAATGCCGAGTTTGGTCAAGATATCTTGAAAAACAAAATGTTTTTCATACAAAACTTAATTTTCGACCGATCGTTCCTATGGCAGCTATATGATATAGTGGTCCGATCTTAATAGGATTTTGCATATATATGAGGAGTAAAGTAAAACTAATAAATGCCGAGTTTGGTCAAGATATCTTGAAAAACAAAATGTTTTTTCATACAAAAACTTAATTTTCGACCGATCGTTCCTATGGCAGCTATATGATATAGTGGTCCGATCTTAATAGGATTTTGAATATATATGAGGAGTAAAGTAAAACTAATAAATGCCGAGCTTGGTCAAGATTTCTTGAAAAGCAAAATGTTTTTTCATACAAAAACTTAATTTTCGACCGATCGTTCCTATGGCAGCTATATGATATAGTGGTCCTATCTTAAAGGATTTTGCATATATATGAGGAGTAAAGTAAAACTAATAAATGCCGAGTTTGGTCAAGATATCTTGAAAAACAAAATATTTTTTCATATAAAAACTTAATTTTCGACCGATCGATCCTATGGCAGCTATATGATATAGAGGTGCGATCTTAATTGGATTCTGTAAATTTATGAGGAGTAAAGTAAAACTAATAAATGCCGAGTTTGGTCAAGATATCTTGATAAATAAAATGTCTTTTCACACAAAACTTAATTTTCGACCGATCGATCCTATGGCAGCTATATGATATAGTGGTCCGATCTTAATAGGATTTTGCATATATATGAGGAGTAAAGTAAAACTAATAAATGCCGAGTTTGGTCAAGATATCTTGAAAACAAAATGTTTTTCATACAAAAACTTAATTTTAGACCGATCGATCCTATGGCAGCTATATGATATAGTGGTCCGATCTTAATAGGATTTTGCATATATATGAGGAGTAAAGTAAAACTAATAAATGCCGAGTTTGGTCAAGATATCTTGAAAACAAAATGTTTTTTCATACAAAAACTTAATTTTCGACCGATCGATCCTATGGCAGCTATATGATATAGTGGTCCGATCTTAATAGGATTTTGCATATATATGAGGAGTAAAGTAAAACTAATAAATGCCGAGTTTGGTCAAGATATCTTGAAAAACAAAATGTTTTTTCATACAAAAACTTAATTTTCGACCGATCGATCCTATGGCAGCTATATGATATAGTGGTCCGATCTTAATAGGATTTTGCATATATATGAGGAGTAAAGTAAAACTAATAAATGCCGAGTTTGGTAAAGATATCTTTATAAATAAAATGTCTTTTCACACAAAACTTAATTTTCGACCGATCGATCCTATGGCAGCTATATGATATAGTGGTGCGATCTTAATAGGATTTTGCATATATATGAGGAGTAAAGTAAAACTAATAAATGCCGAGTTTGGTCAAGATATCTTGAAAAACAAAATGTTTTTTCATACAAAAACTTAATTTTCAACCGATCGATCCTATGGCAGCTATATGATATAGTGGTCCGATCATAATAGGATTTTGCATATATATGAGGAGTAAACTAAAACTAATAAATGCCGAGTTTGGTCAAGATATCTTGAAAACAAATTGTTTTTCATGCAAAAACTTAATTTTAGACCGATCGATCCTATGGCAGCTATATGATATAGTGGTCCGATCTTAATAGGATTTCGCATATATATGAGGAGTAAAGTAAAACTAATAAATGCCGAGTTTGGTCAAGATATCTTGAAAAACAAAATGTTTTTTCATACAAAAACTTAATTTTCGACCAATCGATCCTATGGCAACTATATGATATAGTGGTCCGATCTTAATGGGATTTTGCATATATATGAGGAGCATAGTAAAATTGATAAATGCCAAGTTTGGTCCAGATATCTTGAAAAACAAAATGTTTTTTCATAAAAAAACTTAATTTTCGACCGATCGTTCCTATGGCTGCTATATGATATAGTGGTCTGATCTTAATAGGATTGTGCATATATATGAGGAGTAAAGTAAAACTAATAAATGCCGAGTTTAGTCAAGATATCTTGATAAACAAAATGTTTTTTCATACAAAAACTTAATTTTCGACCGATCGTTCCTATGGCAGCTATATGATATAGTGGTCTGATCTTAATGGGATTTTGTATGTATATGAGGAGTAAAGTAAAACTTATAAATGCCGAGTTTGGTCCAGATATCTTGAAAAACAAAATGTTTTTTCATAAAAAAACTTAATTTTCGACCGATCGTTCCTATGGCAGCTATATGATATAGTGGTCTGATCTTAATAGGATTGTGCATATATATGAGGAGTAAAGTAAAACTAATAAATGCCGAGTTTAGTCAAGATATCTTGATAAACAAAATGTTTTTTCATACAAAAACTTAATTTTCAACCGATCGATCCTATGGCAGCTATATGATATAATGGTCCGATCTTAATAGGGTTTTGCATATATATGAGGAGTAAGGTAAAACTAATAAACGCCGAGTTTGGTCAAGATATCTTGAAAAGCAAAGTGTTTTTTCATACAAAAACTTAATTTTCGACCGATCGATCCTATGGCAGCTATATGATATAGTGGTCCGATCTTAATAGGATTTTGCATCTATATGAGGAGCATAGTAAAATTAATATATGCCGAGTTTGGTCCAGATATCTTGAGAAACAAAATGTTTTTTCATACAAAAACTTAATTTTCGACCGATCGTTGCTATGGCAGCTATATGATATAGTGGTCCGATCTTAATGGGATTTTGCATATATATGAGGAGTAAAGTAAAACTAATAAATGCCGAGTTTGGTCAAGATATCTTGAAAAGCAAAATGTTTTTTCATAAAAAAACTTAATTTTCGAACGATCGATCCTATGGCAGCTATATGATATAGTGGTTTGATCTTAATAGGATTTTGCATATATATGAGGAGTAAAGTAAAACTAATAAATGCCGAGTTTGGTCAAGATATCTTGATAAACAAAATGTTTTTTCATACAAAAACTTAATTTTAGAGCGACCGATCCTATGGCAGCTATATGATATAGTGGTCCGATCTTAATGGGATCTTGCATATATATGAGGAGTAAAGTAAAACTAATTAATGCCGCTTTTGGTCAAGATATCTTGATAAACAAAATGTTTTTTCATACAAAAACTTAATTTTAGACCGATCGATCCTATGGCAGCTATATGATATAGTGGTCGGATCTTAATGGGATTTTTCAAATATATGAGGAGTAAGGTAAAACTAATTAATGCCGAGTTTGGGCAAGATATCTTGATAAACAAAATTTTTTTTCATACAAAAACTTAATTTTCGACCGATCGATCCTATGGCAGCTATATGATATAGTGGTCCTATCTTAATAGGATTTCGCATATATATGAGGAGTAAAGTAACACTAATAAATGCCGAGTTTGGTCAAGATTTCTTGAAAAACAAAATGTTTTTTCATACAAAAACTTAATTTTAGACCGATCGATCCTGTGGCAGCTATATGATATAGTGGTCCGATCTTCATAGGATTTTGCATATATATGAGGAGTAAAGTAGAACTAATAAACGCCGAGTTTGGTCAAGATATCTTGAAAAACAAAATGTTTTTTCATACAAAAACTTATATTTCGACCGATCGATCCTATGGCAGCTATATGATATAGTGGTCCGATATTAATGGGATTTTGCATATATATGAGAAGCATAGTAAAATTAATAAATGCCAAAGTTGGTCCAGATATCTAGAAAAACAAAATGTTTTTTCATACAAAAACTTAATTTTCGACCGATCGTTCCTATGGCAGCTATATGATATAGTGGTCCGATCTTAATAGCATTTTGCATATATATGAGGAGTAAAGTAAAGCTAATAAATGCCGAGTTTGGTCAAGATATCTTGAAAACAAATTGTTTTTTCATACAAAAACTTAATTTTAGACCGATCGATCCTATGGCAGCTATATGATATAATGGTCCGATCTTATGGCAGCTATATGATATAGTGGTCCGATCTTAATGGGATTTTGCATATATATGAGGAGTAACGTAAAACTAATAAATGCCGAGTTTGGTCAAGATATCTTGAAAACAATATGTTTTTTTCATAAAAAAAATTAATTTTCGACTGATCGTTCCTATGGCAGCTATATGATATAGTGGTCCGATCTTAATAGGATTTTGCATATATATGAGGAGTAAAGTAAAACTAATAAATGCCGAGGTTGGAAAAGATATCTTGATAAATAAAATGTTTTTTCATACAAAAACTTAATTTTCGACCGATCGTTCTTATAGCAGCTATATGATATAGTGGTCCGATCTTAATAGGATTTTGCATATATATGAGAAGCATAGTAAAATTAATAAATGCCAAGTTTGGTCAAGATTTCTTGAAAAACAAAATGTTTTTCTTACAAAAACTTAATTTTCGACCGATCTATCCTATCGCAGCTATATGATATAGTGGTCCGAATTTAATAGGATTTTGAATATATATGAGGAGTAAAGTAAAACTAATAAATGCCGAGTTTGGTCAAGATTTCTTGAAAAACAAAATGTTTTTTCATACAAAAACTTAATTTTCGACCGATCGTTCCTATGGCAGCTATATGATATAGTGGTCCTATCTTAAAAGGATTTTGCATATATATGAGGAGTAAAGTAAAACTAATAAATGCCGAGTTTGGTCAAGATATCTTGAAAAACAAAATATTTTTTCATATAAAAACTAAATTTTCGACCGATCGATCCTATGGCAGCTATATGATATAGAGGTGCGATCTTAATTGGATTCTGTAAATTTATGAGGAGTAAAGTAAAACTAATAAATGCCGAGTTTGGTCAAGATATCTTGATAAATAAAATGTCTTTTCACACAAAACTTAATTTTCGACCGATCGATCCTATGGCAGCTATATGATATAGTGGTCCGATCTTAATAGGATTTTGCATATATATGAGGAGTAAAGTTAAACTAATAAATGCCGAGTTTGGTCAAGATATCTTGAAAACAAAATGTTTTTTCATACAAAAACTTAATTTTAGACCGATCGATCCTATGGCAGCTATATGATATAGTGGTCCGATCATATGGCAGCTATATGATATAGTGGTCCGATCTTAATAGGATTTCGCATATATATGAAGAGTAAAGTAAAACCAAGAAATGCCGAGTTTGGTCAAGATTTCTTGAAAAACAAAATGTTTTTTCATACAAAAACTTAATTTTCGACCGATCGTTCCTATAGCAGCTATATGATATAGTGGTCCTATCTTAAAAGGATTTTGCATATAGATGAGGAGTAAAGTAAAACTAATAAATGCCGAGTTTGGTCAAGATTTCTTAAAAACAAAATGTTTTTTCATACGAAAACTTAATTTTCGACCGATCGATCCTATGGCAGCTATATGATATAGAGGTGCGATCTTAATAGGATTTTGTATATTTATGAGGAGTAAAGTAAAACTAATAAATGCCGAGTTTGGTAAAGATATCTTTATAAATAAAATGTCTTTTCACACAAAACTTAATTTTCGACCGATCGATCCTATGGCAGCTATATGATATAGTGGTCCGATCTTAATAGGATTTCGCATATATATGAGGAGTAAAGTAAAACTAATAAATGCCGAGTTTTGTCAAGATATCTTGAAAAACAAAATGTTTTTTCATACAAAAACTTAATTTTCAACCGATCGATCCTATGGCAGCTATATGATATAGTGGTCCGATCATAATAGGATTTTGCATATATATGAGGAGTAAGCTAAAACTAATAAATGCCCAGTTTGGTCAAGATATCTTGAAAACAAATTGTTTTTCCATGCAAAAACTTAATTTTAGACCGATCGATCCTATGGCAGCTATATGATATAGTGGTCCGATCTTAATAGGATTTCGCATATATATGAGGAGTAAAGTAAAACTAATAAATGCCGAGTTTGGTGAAGATATCTTGAAAAACAAAATGTTTTTTCATACAAAAACTTAATTTTCGACCAATCGATCCTATGGCAACTATATGATGTAGTTGTCCGATCTTAATGGGATTTTGCATATATATGAGGAGCATAGTAAAATTGATAAATGCCAAGTTTGGTCCAGATATCTTGAAAAACAAAATGTTTTTTCATAAAAAAACTTAATTTTCGACCGATCGTTCCTATGGCAGCTATATGATATAGTGGTCTGATCTTAATAGGATTGTGCATATATATGAGGAGTAAAGTAAAACTAATAAATGCCGAGTTTAGTCAAGATATCTTGATAAACAAAATGTTTTTTCATACAAAAACTTAATTTTCGACCGATCGTTCCTATGGCAGCTATATGATATAGTGGTCCGATCTTAATGGGATTTTGTATATATATGAGGAGTAAAGTAAAACTTATAAATGCCGAGTTTGGTCAAGATATCTTGATAAACAAAATGTTTTTTCATACAAAAACTTAAATTTCGACCGATCGATCCTATGGCAGCTGTATGATATAGTGGTCCGATCTTAATGGGATTTTGCATATATATGAGGAGTAAAGTAAAACTAATAAATGCCGAGTTTGGTCAAGATATCTTGATAAACAAAATGTTTTTTCATACAAAAACTTAATTTTCGACCGATCGTTCCTATGGCAGCTATATGATATAGTGGTCCGATCCTGCTGGTTTTCACATATGTGCTGCGTGCAACAGAAAGAGGGACTTCTGCAAAATTTTATTAAGATAGCTTTAAAACTGAGAGACTAGTTCGCATAGAAACAGACAGACGGACAGACGGACATGGCTCTATCGACTCGGCTGTTGATGCTGATCAAGAATATATATATACTTTATGGGGTCGGAGATGTCTCCTTCTATGCGTTACACATTTCACGACAAAATTATAATACCCTTTGCAAAGGTATAAAAATTGGATCGTGATCATAATGATATCCTGACAGAAACATTTATTACTTATAACAACGCTATTCACTCCACTACTAACTATACACCGTATGAGGCTTTCTATGGAATATCACATCTGTTCGACAAGAATGCGACATTCAATAACAAACATGAATATTTACAAAAACTAAAGGAATTCCAAACAACATTATTACCTACAAATAAAAGACAAACAAGTATGAGGTTCTAGTCGGGAGCTCCCGACTAGGGGATACCCTGAACCCTCTTCTTCCAATATCAAATTCATATATATATTCTATTTTAGGAGCTATATGTCAAGTTTGGTGACTCTAGCTCTTATTATTTACCAAAATTGCCCAAAAAACAGGATATCGATATCGATTTTCATTGATTGCTTGGAAACGGAGTAAGTTATCGATTATCGAAAACAAACTCGATCTGCGCAGCCCCTAGGAGCACCTACATCTAAAATTTCAAGTCTCTAGCTCTTATAGGTTCTGAGATCCTTTGGCTCATACATAAGGACGGACGGACGGACAGACAGACGGACATGGCTAGATCGACTCGGCTATTGATGGTGTTCAAGAATATATATACTGGGGTCGGAGATGCTTCCTTCTGCCTGTTAGATACATTTGCATTTTGCAAAAATACAATATACCCCTTTTACCCATTTTCAATGGGCTCAGAGATAATTAGAAAAAGAATAAAAAATAACCGTACCAATGTTCTTACAGATTCTGCTATATAAGTGCTCAATTTTTAAAAATTCAATAATTAACGGAAAAAGACAAACTTGCTCAAATTAATCGAGGCAACGCTAAAGTTATAATATCATACAAACATCTTATCCACAAAATATACCTTAAAGATTTTGTAGACAATGTAAACAAATTCGAAATAGCCCTAAACGACCTTAATTATGATAAATTTTCCGGCGAAATCGTTAAAACAGTAAAAACTAAAAACTTAAAATAAGAACAAATGCCTTACTGCCAAAAATATATCAAAAAGGGGTCTAGTAAACGGTCCTGGTAGCATGATAAAGGTTGAAAAGGGTAACATGGATGCAAAAGATTCAAAGATTATAGACAAAACATTTAAGGCAATAAAAGAAAATGAAGAAAAGATTGTGAACCAGAAAAAATCAAGTAAGAGGTTCTAGTCGGGAGCTCCCGACTAGGGGATACCCTGAACCCTCTTATTCCAACACCAAATAAATTAATAAAAAAAAGTTCCCTTGGCAGGGCTAGAATTTGCAACTGACCGCATTACTTACTGTCGACTCTACTCAACAGCCACACCAGCAAAAAAAAACCAGAAAAAATCAAGTAAGAGGTTCTAGTCGGGAGCTCCCCACTAGGGGATACCCTGAACCCTCTTATTCCAACACCAAATAAATTAATAAACAAGTAAGAGGTTCAAGTCGGGAGCTCCCGACTAGGGGATACCCTGAACCCTCTTCTTCCAACATCAAATGCATATATATATTCTTTTTTAGAAGCTATATGACAAGTTTGGTGACTCTAGCTCTTATTATTTACAAAAATTGCCCAAAAAACAGGATATCGATATCGATTTTTATCGATTGCTTGGAAACGGAGCTAGTTATCGATTATCGGAAACAAACTCGATCTGCGCGGGAGCTAGGAGCATCTACATCTAAAATTTCTCTAGCTCTTATAGGTTCTGAGATCCTTGCGTTCATACATACGGACGGACGGACAGACGGACGGACGGACGGACAGACGGACAAACAGACAGACGGACATGGCTAGATCGACTCGGCTATTGGTGCTGATTAAGAATATATAAGTTAACACATAGCACATAATATAGGATATTTCATAAGTTATAATCAGCCCTCGCTATCGCGTGCTTCATAAGTTAAGGAACAGCCCCCGCAATTGCGACACTGCATACTTTGTATCAGCGCAGTAAGCTGCAGTAACAGTGAATTAGCGATCATAATCTCGTGATTCACAAAGGTGCGCTCAAGCGCAGTGCGATTTACATATATTTTTACACCGAAGCCGCTGGAGCTCTTCGGGCAGCGGAGACTGCGGCGAAGGGAGCGACTACGAATAACAAGTGCGTGACTGCGGCGTTGGACCCGCAAACGTGGCTGGCCGTGGAAGCAGACCTGGGGACCGAGGTCCTCATTAGAGGGAGGGTGGTCCACAAGGACAACCTAAGAACTTCATATTGCGATATTTTGACAACGTCATAGCCGAATGCGATGGATAAACCCACACACTGCAGAGTTGCGCCGCTTCACCTGGAGCCACATTTTGTCGTCTGGCATTAGAGAGTTCATGTGCCAAAGAGCTCCATGCAGGTGGCACGGCACACTGCGAGATCCAGCCGAGCAACCTGGAAATAATCACCCATGTAGATGACGGAATCATCATCCTCAACGACGGGTCCGCAAGGATTCAGGTGGACAACGGCACTGAGATCCAGGTACAAGGCACGCATCTCATCACGTTCGGAGACCGAGTCGCAATTAACGGGACTCTGTTTTACAATCACAACAACGTACGCAATAGAGTCCCGGGTATTGCCAATTCTCCCTTGCTGAACATCACTGCCAGCCAAGATGTCCTCAGCCTCCCTTACCTTCATCGTTTGAGTGAACGTAATTTGGAGGTGATACAGCAATTCAAGAAAGACGCCGGAACTGATCAAGCTCATCGTGTGGCATTCATCATTGGAGCCATATGCTGTGCTTTAATCTGCATTGGCCTCACTCTTTGGCGGATCATCAGCGCGCAATAGCTGCAATGGTCAGCGGTGGTAGCCGGACACTTCTGTTTTGCTGCAAGAGTTTCCGTTATTGCCTAAGATTTTGCTGAGTCGGCTTGCCGACCATGACATTGTGGCGTGATGCGAGTTTTGGCTTAGCTTAAGTAAAATATTCTGTGCATTAAGTTTTTCAGTTTTTAATGCGGCTTTCACTGAGGCACATCGGCCCAGAGACTTCGCGCTTAAATTAACTCACTCACTACGGCGTATCGGCCTAGTGTTTTAGAAATCATTACCCAAATAAAGTTAAATATAGATAATACGCGAGGACTATTATTTAAATCTTAATTTATATACTTTATGGGGTCGGAGATACTTCCTTCTGCCTATTACTTACATTTGCACAAGTACATTATACCCTTTTTACCCATTTACCCTAATCCTTGCACTGTATGACCCAACACACGAATCATAGCTTACTTTCGAAAAAACGACGTGAAATTTCAGCCAATTTGCTACCCGTCAAAAAGAACGATAGCTTCGAGTTGGAAGCTTTAAGACGGTTTAGGGTATATTTACAGGGTATTACCTTTAAAATTTTAACAGACTGTAATTTCCTAACATTGACACTTTGTTAAAGAACTTAAACCCACAAATAGCTGGATGGGCATTGGAACTAAGACTAACATAGAGAAGGCAAAAGAATGCAGTTATAGTATACTAACAATAATACATTGGACGACAATCTAGTAATATGTCAAGGCAGAGAGAGACAGCGTCTAGTATCTTGGCCTTATAGTGACTAAAGATGGTACGAAGTCAGATCCAGATCCTCTTACGTTCTCGGTATCCGAGAGCAATCCCAATGCAAAAATAAAGCACTGCAAAGCGCGCATTGATGAAACAGGAGCCAAGCCCAATCGTGGAATATGAAACAGGTCATATCGGATTACTATTTCCCTAAAATGACAAAATTGGCTAACGAGGTTGCCTTGAATTGTACGATTTGTTACATATTGACATTTTTCCACAGTCAAAAAATGCATCCTCACTTGCGTAGACAAATTCTCAAAGTTTGCGGTGGTCAAGCCTATCGCATCTCGAACGATAGAAGACAGGAGACCGCCTCTGCTGGTGATAATGAGTAGTAGAAGAAGGAGAAGAAGCCTAAGGATATCTTGCTTAACTATTCGCCGAATGGTACCCACGAGGTTAGGGGCAAGATAGAAGGGGCCCAAATTCAGCTAAACGCCAGGGTTAACCAATGGCTACAGAACAGAGTCTTTGAAGTACGTGAAAAGGTCCTGGTAAAGACAAATCTCAAAATAGGCAACAAGCTCTCTTCTCTGTGTGTCAAAAAAAAGGTTGAAGCGAACACAGTACGCTCGAACTATAAAGTGGATGACAGAATACTGCGTATATTAATTTGCAGCAAGGTCAAAGGCAAAGCACATGAATGGATGTTCTTAAACCCAATGTTCATGGACAAGACCATAGACTACCTGTTAAACGATATGGGCAACGTGTTCGCCATCAAGGAGTCAAAGCTGTCTATGCGCTAGTCCCTAGAAAAGCGCACATGACAAAATAATGAAATTAAACTAGCAGAAGACAAGTTTTTGGAATACGTCATAGAAGGAATTCCGGATATCAATTTGCGCAACAGCACAAAATTACAATATTTTGCTGTTGCTGACTCAGTCAGGTGGAATTGTGCATCCCCACACAAAAACGAAAGGGTCAAATGGAAGCTGCTTCAAGACGGGTGGTCAAGTTCTACAATTAAATAGCAATGGACACATGGCCAAGGAATGTCGTGAGCCTAAACAGGAGGATCGCACATGCTTTACATTTGCAAAATAAGGGCATGAAGCCAAAGACTGCAGCCTTTATAAGAAGCAAACAAATAGTCAAGAGAAAAATTAATATGTAAGCTATGTTGAAATAATTTTTTTACAATGCTAACACAGAAATATCTCTTTTTATAAAATGCCTGATGGATTCTGGCAACCCGATCAGTTTTATAAAAAAAGTGTTACGTGCCGAAGAAAATTAAATAAGAAGTAAAAAGTAAACATTCTGTTGTAATTAATAAAAGTAAACTTAAAATCTATGGAGTTTGTTGTCAAATAAAAAAATTTGAACAAAACTGAAGGTGGTTGGTAGCGAATCCATGGGGTATACGATCGTATTGGGAAGAGATTTTTAAATCAAAGTAAATTAAAATGAATTGTCGTAAATGATTCGAGGGAAACGGATAGCATGCAAAATGTAAGAAATCAAGAAGTAGTACGAAAAGTAAGTGAAACAAAAGTGGAAGAAATAATAAGTAAAGCATTCACTGCATGGTGTTCGAAGTGAACGGACGTACTCTCGGATTAAAATCAAAAATAGAAATTCGAGTGCACGCCCAAACGGCCAAACGCGGCATTTGCAATCCCGTGCAAAGATTGCAACGCATTAATTATTAAGACCAAATTACAAACAGAAAAAGATAAAAAAAAAAAAACAATAACGTCAAAAATTAAAACAAAACTACTTGCTGACAAAGCAAATTTTTTTTTAAGTGAGCAAGTCGTCTTCGCTACCTTCCTGACATGCACCCAGCCAGTGGCAATGCCAATAGAGCCACCATAGCAGAGAGTGAGCTGAGATCAGCAATACACCCACAAAGAGCAACAAGAGGTCGTCTCGAACTATCAATGCGAATAGTGAGAATAGAGACCCCGTTGACACCCTAGTGCATATAATAGATATCATCAAACTCAATACACCCGGCTTTAATCACAGGCAAAAAAAAAACGATAAGCACAAAGTGTTAGACAGGAGGTTTCCTCATTCCACTGGAGGAAAGAAGCCACCCCCCATCATCCTAAATGACATTAATGACATGAACGACGTGTGGCTTATACTATCTCAAGTAATGGACCTGGACAACCTGACCATCAAGTCCGACCTAGGTCAGACTATGCGACTCGTAGCCAATGATGTGCCCACATACAGGGCCATCATAAAGAAACTGGAAGAACAAAAAAACCCAATTCTGTTCATACGTGCTGCAGGAGGAGAAGCCCTGTCGTCAAAGGCCTTCACCACTCCACACTCAACCGAGAGCTCATCGACGACCGGCGGATCCAGGGCCATACCGCTCTCCATGTGCACAATCCGAACAGCAAAGCCACCTAGGAGCCCATGAACATCCACTTAATTCACTTGAAGCCGGCGGCCAACAACAAGGAGGCTCTTACCATCAGGAAGATGTGCAAGCAGGTGATCAAGGTGGAGACTGCTTGAAGAAACCAGGACGTGGTGCAATGCCATAGATGCCGGAAGTACGTACACACAGCCACATACTACAGAAAACAATACAAATGCGTTAAATGCGGGCTCAATCATTGCACTGCCGATTGCACACAGCCCGACTCAGTTCCGGCAACATGCGCCCACTGCGGTGGTAACCACCCTGGCAACTATAAGAGCTGCGAGTGGTTCACCGAATATACAAAGCGTGCGGGAGCCCCAAAGCCCGCCAAAATGAAAAATTTCCCACCGACTCAAGCGAACCGAAGCCTCAGCAAAAGTTCATGGGCCCACACATGTCGACTTCCCCCACTGAACAACTAGAAGGGCTTTCATACGCCGCTGCCACCAGAAGATGACTAGTTGCATTCAGCAGCGCTAGCCAGCGAGAAGGACCATCGCAAGCTAGGCTACATAGATTGCTGGGGATAAAGTAACAGGAGAGGCTGACTGCGCAACAACCAGCAACAGCAGAGATCTGGAAATGGCGAAGGACTTTCCTCTGCCATCAAGGGCATGAGCCGAGCTATCGAGAGAATGGCAGTAATGCAACAGCAGATTTTGGGTATGCAACAGCAAATCCTTACCCTTTTGACCGCGTTGCTATCCAAATGAACACACCACTGAAGGTGTCAATCTGGAATGCCAATGGCATTTCAAGTAAAGTACTAGAGCTGGAGGCTCTAGTACAAAAACACGCTATAGGAATAATTCTGCTGTCAGAAACTAGAACCAACGGTCCTACTTTCCCCAGAATTGTTGGCCTCGAGGCGTACCCTGTACACTGGACTCAAAAGCGCTCAGCTAGTAGCGGCTGCGCTGTCCTCGTCTGGAGTAATTTGGTTCACTTCCCGCAATTGAGCATTGCAAATCGTGTTCGACTGTGAAAGTCTCCACTGATGCTGGTAGCGTGGAATTTGGAGCAGTCTATTGCAGGCCTCTCAGATATCTAGTGAGAGGCGACTGGAATGCATATCACGGGCTGTGGGGCGCAATTAGCAGCAATGCGCGCGGCCTTCAACTAGCTAACAGCCTAGCGCATCGTCAAGCGAATGTACTGGCCAGAGGTTCTCCCATAAGATACCCGTACGGCAGCAGAGGCACTCCGTCTTGCATAGAATTCGCTATCTACCAGGGAATCCCTGACCAGCTCCTTCCAATCGCTGACGATTGGGACCTCCCGAGCGACCACCTGGCAAGGATAGTTACCTTGGAGAGCACGGCCAGAGTGGTCAGCGCAATACCGTGGCCGATCAGCTCACGCACTAATCTCTGTGTCTTCCAGAGACAGAAGAGTGATAGTATACACCTCGATGCTATAAAGAACGCCATTGAGCTGCTTAACGCAAGGATTAGCGCAGCAGCAGCCGAAGCCACCCCCCCACCAGTTGCCAGGCGATTGGATAGTGCTGGCAACGGCCTGCCCGCAGATCAAGAGGTGGTGCGGATGCAGGTTCCAGACTCAGCATCCATGGGACAAGGTGGAGTGGCAAAGAGCGGAGCGGCAAATCATGGAGGCCCTTCGCAGACACAAAGAAGGTTGGAGAGCATGGACCATACCCATGACTCAGGATACTCGCTCTGGCGAGCAACTAAATACCTGAAGCGCTAACTATGGAGAACCGTTCCCCTTCTTCGCCACAATGGTACATACTGCCTTACAGACGAAGAGCAAGCTGATACTTTCGCCAGCCACCTGGAGGACCGGTTTACACCTTTCGATTTGGCCTCTCCAGAAGAGCGCGATGAGACTACACGAGCGTAAGAGACTCCGCTTCAGATGTGACCACCTATCAGACCCATCCGCGTCCAGGAGATGATCAACGTCGTCAAAGTACTTGCCAGGGCAAAAGCACCGGGCCATGATGGAATACGCCACACTACTCGAAAGGCCCTGCCAATGCGCGCGCTCCTTTTTATAACATTGATCTTCAACGCCATATTAAGGACGCAACTCTTCCCTGCCCAGTGGAAGTTAGCGACGATCCATATGATCCATAAGTCAGGCAAGCCGCAATATGACCCTGAGTCATATCTGCCGATCAGTCTCCTGCCTTGCTTGTCAAAAATTTGGGAATGACTAATTGACGCCCGACTTGCTAGGCGTATGGATTAAATGGCCATTCTTCCAGATCACCAATTTGAGTTCAGGGGTGGGCATGGCGCTGTTGAACAGGCTCACAGAGTGACTTACCATATTCTTAAGGCTTACGACCTCAAAGACTATTGCTATGGAGTCTTTGTAGACGTTAAGCAGGCCTTCGACCGAGTCTGGATAGATGGATTGCTCCAAAAAAATCAAGAAGAGTCTTCCCGCCCCCTTCTTTCTTTTTTTTCGCTCTTATCTAATGGAGCGTATGTTTGAAGTCAAAGTCAAGACAGCAATCTCTCCGGTTCGCTATATGAAGGCGGGTGTCCCTCAAGGCAGCGTACTGGGTCCCTTCCTCTACAATTTGTACACGGCAGACATCCCCACTCCGGATGACCTACATGAGTTCGCCACCCCAGGCAAACACTTAAAGGCCACATTTGCTGATGATGTGGCAATATTTTACTCTGCCCACTGTGAGTACGAAGCCATTGATGGAGCCCAGGAATACATCCACTTGCTTGAGAGCTGGGCTAGCAGTTGGAACATCAAGCTCAATGCCTCGAAGTGCCAGAAGGTCAACTACACACTGAAGCGTTGGAAGGCACCAGCAGTCTGGATAGACGGCAGCCCCCTTCACCCTGGCATAAGCGCCAAGTGTATTGGAATTGTACTGGATAAGAGGCATACCCTTCGAGCGCACATCGCCGGCCTTCTCAAGCAGTGCCGCTTTAAGATTGCCAAGGCCAACTAGCTACTAAGCCCCAACAGCCCATTGCCACTTCGCTGCAAACGGGCAGTTTACAACGTCGTGGTGGCGCCAACTTGGAGATACGGTATCCAGGTTTGGGGAATTGCATCTCGTACAAATCGAAGACGGATTCAGACACTCCAAAACTTTGGCTTGCGCCGAATGACCGGTGCTGACTGGTACGTCAGAAACTTGCACAGAGACCTTAAAATGGAGACTGTAGACAGCCAAATCGAAGCATTCGCCAACCGATACAACGAACACTTGCAGCGAAACTGTAACCAGGTAGCAAGAGACCTCGCTGGGAGGTGTGCAGTCAGGAGGCTCAAGAGAAGATCCTTTAGTGACCTCCTCCAACCGCGACACAGGAGACGCCCCAGAGCCCCCCGACTATCTACGTGACGATGCAGCGTTACTCAAAGAAGACGCCTTTGACGTTTGTCCAAGATAAAGCCTGAGGACCCAACCAGGCTTGGTGAAATACCACCTAAGTTAACTGTGTTGTAATAATATGTAAGATCTCAAGAATGGATATACCACGTTTACATGCGTGAATGTTCAACAAATACACCGCTTTTACAACACATCTAGGCCTATTTGAATATCTCCGAATGCCCTTCTGACTAACAAATGCACGTTTTTTGTTCAGCGGTTCATAAATAAGATATTTTGCGATATGGTAAAGAAAGGTAAAGTGATAGTTTACCTGGACGATATATTAAAATCAACAAGTGATTTAGACGAAAATTAAGAAATATTAAAAGAAGTTTTTAAGCGATTAGTTGAAAATAAACTGAACTAGTTCAGCCCATCGCATCTCGAACGATAGAAGACACGAGACCGCCTCTGCTGGTATTAATGAACATTTTTCCGGAGCAGGTGTATTGCGACAATGAGCTCGCATTCAAGTCAGAGACCATAAGGTCTCTGCTATTTAATAATTACGACGAAAGCCGACGTAACGATAAATGCGCCTCCCCTGAATAGAACGTCTAATAGGCAGGTAGAACGCTTTCACAACACCCTACTGGAAATAGCCAGGTGTTTAAAGTTTCAAAGGGGTATAGTTGACACGGTCGACCTCATACTTCAGGCCACTATCGAGTATAACAGCTCAATCCACTCAGTGGTTGGGAAGAGGACTAAGGACATTTTGCATAACTATTCGCCGGAAGGTACCCGCGAGGTTAGGGGTAAGATAGAAGGGGCCCAAATTCTGCAAAACGCCAGGGTTAACCACTGGCTACAGAACAGAGTCTTTGAAGTAGGTAAAAAGATCCTAGTAAAGACAAATCTCAGATAAACCAACAAGCTATCGCCTTTGTGTGTCGAAAAAAAGGTTGAAGCGGACTTTTGGACAACGATCCTCATTGAGGGAGGGTGGTCTACAAGGACAACCTCCGTATTAATAATACTTTCGACATGGGATAACGCTTATCATACTTTCAATCATGACCATGACGACGGCAGGGTGACTGACCACACGCACGATCGCGGACGGGGATATCTTTCTACCAATCTCACGGACAACAAGACAATAACCGAAGAGGGTATGAAACTAACGGGACTATTTCCACATTCCCTTATGAGGAAATTGCTGAACGTTGACACCGGACATGTTGTCCGCCCTCGATGTGCACCATCGCGAGAAGCATTGACTTCATGGAAACAACTCCTAAAATAGAACTTACACACACGCAGCTGGTCACTGCAAGCAATAGACAGATTTCTATAAATTTAAAAATACAAGTAAAGATTAAGCAACTGACCGACACTCTAAACAAAATTCTAAAATCCTTAAAAGATAAGCAGGCCGACACAGGCGCCCTTTTTAAATCCTAACCACACGCAACAGAATAATGATAACAGAAATAGCGTACATTATGCTTACTTTAATCCTATAAAAATAGATGTAATATGCCCAACAGTAATTGATCACTATGATTTAATGAATATTCTCACTGACCAAGTCACAGCGACCCCCATAACAGACATTTTGAAAGTATCTACTATTAAACAAATTCAGTTCCCACTAATAAGCGAGCATTGCAAGAAGACAATCATTTCCCGGTTGGTTCCGTAATTCAACTCCACAACAATTTTGTGGCTGATTGCGATGGCCAGATTGTAGCTGTAGCAAATTGTTCGCAAACAGCAACTGCCACATTTTGCAAGAAGTCCGAGAGCAACATCTGCGCGCAAGGTCTCTGCAGGTTGCAGGTACTGCTCATTGGCAAACGCAGCCGAGTCACCTCGACTCTGTCACTATAGTGGACGACGGCATCATCATAATAAGCGATCCCAGCGAAATACTGGGATACTGGGACAAACCTTGTCACCTTCACGTCCCATGCAACTGTAAGTGACACGCGATACTTCAATCGCATGAGCGTGCAAAATCGGTTCCCGGCAGTAACGGCATCCCTGTTACTTAGCATCAGCAGTCACGACACGGTGTTCAGCCTTCCTTACCTTCATCGTCTGAGTGAGGAGAACCTTAACTACATCAAAGAGGTCAGAGACAGTGTCGCAGTCGGAAACAAATCGGCAATTTCCCTCGGTATAATTTTGTTAGCTTGTGCTGTGGAAGCTGTGGAGTCTACTGGTTTCATTGGCTGGTGATCAAACGCCGAGACTCCCAACAATTTCGCAGATGCTTATTGAAAACAAAATTATATTTTATTATTCTAAGTTTGGATATGAATAAAGCGAAGCGTATCGCTCCTTCATTCGATCATCCGCTTTCGCAGCGTGCGGACGTGTTATTCTAATCCGCTTTTCCGTTTCGCATTTGTGTTGAGTGCAATACTGAAGTATAAGCAGCTCAGCTGAGAAACTTTCATTTTATCCAGTGCTCTTCGATTTGCCGCAGAGTTTTTCATATTGCGTGCATTGATTTATCAACGGAGGCCTTAAAGCTTTTAACAAACTTGCCAAATTTACTATGGGAGTGTGACTACTGTGTCGTGTATAATGATTCTCACACGAAAATAGGTTATCTTAGTGCTAAAGTATTAATCCTGGAGAAACTTTATGACGGTTTTAAAGCAACAAACTGTTCCTAATCTTGCTCCTTAGAATATAATAAATACAAAAATTCAACAGCGCGTCATAGAAAGCGATCAAAAATCTGTTTCAACAGCTAGAGTGGGCACTAACCTCATTCACTTACCTTTCTATGCAGCTATAACGCATGCAGACTTTGTGAGAGAATATTCTGTAACAATTCGAAAAAAGCAAAGGAGAAAACAAGGGAAAACAATAACAATAAACTTGTGGTTGGTGAAGCACCTAATTGCTCAGCGCTTGAAGTAAAGCACAGCTTATTTATATGTTGGTGAATTCTCAACCAAAACGCAACCTGAGGCGGCGTTTGGATATATTGCTAACAATCTTAAAGTTAATATTAATGCTCTTACGTGTTTCAAGCTGGTTAAACTAAATGCGAATTTTTCATCAATGCGATTTGTCAACTTTAAGCTGAGGGTTCCTGAACCGTTATTTACAAAAGTCTATAACACATCGTTATGGTCTTTATCAGTAAAAGTGTCTAGATTCGTACACAGGCCTAAATCTGCCAACAATGATACCACAATAAGTCTGGAAGCATCGATCGATCAAGTTTTCGCTAACATTTCACCTATCACAACAAGCCCCCAGCGAGTGACGAAAGTGGCGTTACTAATGCTGTTGTTGTAGCGGCTAATATCGAATTGCTATTTCGTGAGACCGGACTACCATGCACGCTTTATTCTGCTTCGTCATCACAACAACTTTTTCATCTAATTTCGCTGAACTCGGCTCGCTTCGATATTTGCTGCACCGAATGGATGGCTAACCTGTTGCGTGCTTCAGCTACTCTTCACACACTCTCTTTACCAGAGCACTGCCCTTCGCTTCGCGTTGCGCTCTCTTCAGCTAACTGCATTTTGACAATCGATAAGAGGCTCTACGATTACCTTATAAGGCCATCCCCTCCCTTGCGTTGGCCACTCTACTCGCTTGGATTATTTGGAATTCTGGACCGCATTGCTTGGGCTACGATTTGCTGTTCATTATCGGCGCCATTGGCTGTGCGGCACACATTGCGATGTGAAGCGCTACGGCTAATTTACGATGACTCTACACTGGACAGGTTAGCCGTGCTTTGGCGGTGTAATACCAAATAGCCCTTTCGACCTATACAAAGCGCATTTACCAAAGTCTTGACGCCCATTGGTCGCTATATGTTATAGGAGATTTCAACCTTGGCAAACTGGCATGGTCATCGTTTCCTAATTCCACATCCTATCTGCCATCCAATGTTCATCATCCACACGTAATTGTTGTCATTGATAAATTATGTAGTATGGGCTTATCCTAAATTAATACAATTTTCAATCAATTGCAAAAAATATTAGATATAATTTATTTTGTTTATTAGATCTGAATTTAAACGTTAATTTTAATTTGGTACAAAAACACTGAAAGCCATACGCAACAAATTTTTTAAGAAATGTTATAAATATCGGAGACTAGGAAAGTGAGTGTTTGAATTTTTAAACAAATTTCTCTACAACCAATATATACTCAATATCGAGGATGGGATTAAGACCTGCCTAAAAAAGTTCTGGTCGTTTGTCAATTCGAAGAGAACAACCTCGTCGATGCCGTCAGCTATGACACTTGGGACGCAGTCAGCTAATTCGAATTCAGATATAGCAGATCTCTTTGCCAGATATTTTAGCTCAAATTTTGAAAAATGTTACAATTACGACGAAGGCTATTCCCTTAGCATTTTAAATTTAGGAAATATTATATTTTCCTTTAGCCTTATAACTTTTCTCAATCTGACTGTGATGGTATATCAGGACTTTTTCTAAAATCGTGTATAACAACTCTCTAACAGTCTTTACAAATACTTTTCGACAAACCCCTCTCTTCAGGAGTATTTTTAAAAAAGTGGACAAATAACGCTGATATTACAAGATGGTATTCGCAATTATGGGGGCATTGCAAAAGTAAGTAATATCTCTAAATTATTCGATATGGTTATCAAACATATCTCCTTTGTAATTAAACCGTATATGGTTTATGACTTCCTACCGGGCAGATCTACAGTGACAAATTTAGCGATTTTTTACTATTTTTGCATCCAGAGCCTTGGGCGTCGTTGTCAGGTTGACGCAGTGTATACTGACTTTTCTAAAGCCTTTGATAGAGTCAGTCACGTCTTTCTCGTTAAGAAACAGTCTAGGCTGGGTTTCCACTCTTCTTTATTAAGCTGGTTAAAATCCTCTCTGGCTGATCGTTCTTATTGCGTGCGCATCAACAATACTTTGTCCATTCCTTGTGTCGCATCTTCGGGGATACCTCAGGGGAGTTGTCTTGGTCCGCTTCTATTTAACTTGTTTATTATTGATACAGGGAGTTGCTTTCGCTCGCCCGGTCATCTATTATTTGCCGATGACCTTAAAATATTTAAGTGCCGAGACGTCTCAGCATGATGTACTGGATTTGCAGAAGGACTTACACAACCTATCTGAATGGTGTAGACATAACCAGTTACCACTGAACTTAGCTAAATGCTATCACATCACATTTGACAAATGTGTTTATGGCATTCTTCCATCCTATTCCATTAACGGGTAAGAACTTACTCGTAAATCAGAAACTTTGGACTTAGGAGTCATTTTCGACTCTAAGTTCTTATTCATACAGCATATAAACTATATTAAGCCTAAGGCGTATGCGATGTTTGGGTTTGTTAAGCGCAACTCTACCCAGCTTAAAGACCCTTTCACAAAATTATCTTTATGTTCGGATTTTGTGCGGTCAATATTAGAGAATGCCTCTTATATCTTGAACCCATCCCCAAAACAGTTTTTAAAATTTAATTTGCATTGCCTTAACTTTGCTGTCCCATTACCGCCATACAGAGCTAGGTGTCGATTACTACATTTGTCATCTTTGGAAGATAGAAGAGTGATATCAGCGTTGCTTTTACTAAACAATTTAATTGTAGGAATTATTGACTGCCCTTCCCTTCCAGCACGCTTGAACTTTACTGTGCCGAGCAAAACTTTGCGATACCATTTGCCTTTTTCTGTGGGGACTGCGATTATGCAAGTAACGAGCCTATGAATAGATTGTTAAAGCTTTATAACAGCCTACCAACAGAAATGTATAAGCTTAAAGAAATTTTCCTTTAAAACTTCTTAGTTTTACATTTGCTTTAAGTTTATATTGTCTGTTTAGTTAGTTAGTTATTTAAGGTAATATTTTGTAAGTTAAGACAACCTGTAGGCTACCAGCATTGGTTAATAAATAAATAAACAATAATTAACTGTTCTTAGTTAACTGCATTTATAAATGCAAAACAACCAAACTAAATAAAACTGCAATTATAAATGCACTAATTTGGCACAGAACACTTGTATGAAACAATTTTAGTGAAAACAGGATAGTAATAACAGAACTAGAAAATTGAACTTTTGCATTGATTACCATTACCATTGATTGAACATTGATGTAGAGGAAATAAAAACATCTCATCAGTGTTTGTATATCAGATATCCAAGAAGTTGCCAGCGTTAAAACGTTTCAAAAGGTAGCACAATTGCTGAGTGTGGTACTGAGGGCTTCGCTGTCAACGGATGTTACTCATCGGTTAGTATTATCTTCTACAGGAGATCGCAGACACAAACTTGCACTCCGGAATATCCGGAACTGTCGCGCAATGTGTTCGACGAAGCATTGAATATTATCAATGACGCAACCATAAACGTCATCGATAGTAACGGGATCGGCTAGCAAATCTCCGGGACCTATTTGCTAACTTTTGACGACAAGGTCTCCCTGAACAACACGATGTATGATAACAACTATGGGGCACTGAGAAAAAAAACCTGCGGTTTCTGCTTGACCCAAGTTCATTTATTTTTTATTTATTTATTTATGGTCGACAAAACGAGTGTCTACCTCATTATTCAATAGATTATACAATAGATAATGAAATTATATGCTAAAAGCCTAGTTAAAGAACACAAATTTCTAAATAACATTACCGACCGATGAAGGTGTTTTATTTGTCAGTTTGGCCAGCTGTGCTCCTTTCACAGCTAATTTTGTCAGTGACGCTATTAGTGCCTACATCTAAGCAGAAGGGTGTAAGTAGGAAAAAAGTGTTCTTAAGTAAAATTAAAAATAATCTTAATTTGCTATATTAATTAGGAAAATACAATAAATAGGAAAAAAGAAAGTAAGAAGATTGCTAATAAAGTAAAGAAATGTAAGCTAGATATAAAGAGTGTTAAGTAGATATGACAAAGAGAAAAGTAATGAGAAATCAGTAATGGGGGAATATTTACAGCCTGTCCGGCAAGCTATGCCCCTGCTCATAGCTGGGAATGATCAGTGATTCCCCGAAGATATCCTGAAAGCAACGATTTTATTAGGGGAAGAGAAAGTTCGGTAGAGAAAACGTGATGCAAACTATTATAATTTTTACATAGCACGCGAAAAGGATTGTGCATAGCGTAGTCTGTTGTGCACGTAGATAGGAATAAGGGGCGATAATTTCTGGTTGGTCTAGCCGGAACAGAGAATTGAAGACGCCCTAGCAGAAATGGACAATCAATGTCGCCAATAATCAACTTATGTAGAAGGAGAACACCGAGAATTGTCCTACGGTTGGTTAACGACGGAAGGTTAAAAAGAAGCAGCCTGCTGGAGTAGGATGACAACCGAAGATTAGGGTCCTAATTTAATCCTAGTAAGGCAAAAAGCAGAAATTGCTTCTGAAGAGATTCAATACGATCCTGGCTATTGTCATACTGCGGAAACCAGATGCAAGAGCAGTATTCAAGGATACGGCGAACAAGAGAGATGTACAGAAATTTCGTTATAAAAGGATCGTTAAACTTTTTAGACCATCGTTTAATGAATCCAAGTACACCTTTTGCCTCATTAACGATGGTATCTATGTCCAGATTGAAACAGAGTTTAGAATCAAAAAGAACGCCTAGATACTTAACTGTTAGTATACGTTGCAGGGATATTGACGATTGTATAACTGACAAGATAAAGTTTAGTACGATTAAATGTCATAAACATACACTTTGAACAATTCAGATGCAATTCATTGGCCATAGCGTTCAAATCGTCTTGTAGACGAGAATGATGTAGGATTAGTGTATGATAGAATAAGTTTCAGATCGTCCGCATACATGAGTACACGGGCATGTGATATAACAGAGGGGAGATCATTTATAAAAAGAGTAAATAGTAAAGGTCCAAGATGACTACCTTGAGGAACACAAGAAGTAACGTGAACCTGTTTAAAGGTAGTCACCCTCAGCATTACTCTTTGGATCCTACCTTTTAAATAAGAATTAATCCAAAGCAAATTAGACTGAGGGAAACCTATTCGGTCAAGTTTAAAAAGTAAGTAAGTAAAGTGTCATGATGCACAGAGTCAAACTCCTTACTGAAGTCAATGTAAATGACATCAGTTTGCATTTTCGAAAGGAAAGCATAATTTACCAAGGAAGTAAACTCAAGCAGATTGGTCGTAATTGAATACATGTTGAACAGGGGAAACAACTGATTTGCAGAAATGCTGCAAATTCGAAGTTATTATTTTTTCAAATAATTTAGGAATAGCGGACAGCTTTGCAATGCCCCTGTAATTTTGTATATCAGACTTCCCACCTTACTTGTGAAGAGGAGTGATATAAGATTCTTTCCAAAGAGATGGAAAGACAGAAGTTTCAAGGGATAGATTAAAAAGCTTTAGCAATGGATAAAGAAGGGAAGAACTACACTCCTTGAGTAGAATATTGTCAGAATATTGTCAGGCCCAGGAGAGTAAGAAGAAGAGTGTGAAATAATGGGAGGAGATATAGAACTAGAGGAAGAAGTATAAGAGCAAGAATTAGTATTAGGACAGACTGAAGAGTAAGTTCATTGGAAAAACTTAGCAAGGAGGTTAGCAGAATCAGAGTCATTGCTAGCTTTATCCATCCCGAGAGAAAAAGAAGATGGCAAACATGAAGATTTACGCTTCAAGTGTACAAAATTATAAAACTGTCTCGGATTTTGGGCAAATTGCCTTTTACAGCGAGTTAGATAATTCTCATAGCATTGAGAGTTCAGAAGAAAGAAGTTCGACTTGGCTATAGAATATTCAGCCAAGTCTGTACACGAACTAGACTTTTTAAACATTTTAAAATATTTAGATTTTACATTTTTTAGATGTGATAATCTGGGAGCAAGCCAGGGTTGTTTGGAAAAGAAGTCGAAGGAATTGACTTGGGAATACACACATCTAAGGGGGAATTTGGGGTGATACAAAAAAATTAATGGAAGTGTTCATATCAACCGTGTCATATAAGAAAGACCAATCGGTTGCATAAATAAACTGATTCAGCAATGAATAATTTCCTTTGCGAAAGCAACGGCGGGGCTCATTGGCTGATGAGCACGAAATGAAAGGATTACAATTGAGCATTGCAATCTCTAAAGTAGGATGATATACATCCTCAGGAAGAGATAAAGGAGGGGACCTAGACACATTAGAAATAAGGTAGTCGCTAACAAATACAAGGTCAAGTGTTCTATTCAGATGATAAAAAATTGAATTGATGTGAAACAACGAAAGATCAAGCATGCAGTCTATAAAATCGTGCTGTGCTGAGGGCACTAGATAAAAGGTACATAAGAGCATGTAATATAGATATTCATCTCAGCGTCAGTAGGCGTACTAAAACCGAAAAGTTCTGACTGGAGAGTGGTTTTCACGGCAATTAACACCCCACTACCTCGAGTCGGCCTATGCAAAATAAAGTTATTCGAAAAAACCTCAAAATCGGATATGGTTGAATTTAACCATGTTTCTAAAAATGCTATTATATCGGAGTCGAAGGAAGTGCTGGCCATGAAAAGATTTTTAAGCTTTGAAATGAGACCTCTGACATTCTGATAATGAATAAAGATTTGGTCAGAAGATGAAGTTATTTTTTTGGGCCAGAAATGGTACCCTGTATTGAAGGGGTTGGAAGGGTGACAGGCTGGTTACGCTTTTTGGGCTTGAACTCGTGAACAATCATGTGTGGAGGCCAAAATTTGGGATCACAAATGATTGGGACATATCATGTGAAACATTTATTTTGAATGATTATATTTCACGAGGGGTGGAGAAATTAAATTTGGTTATTGACACGCTAGCAGAAGATTTGCTAGCAATATAGGCTGCACATGACTCAGTAGTGGTGTCAGACGAAAGTCGAGACACAAAAACTTGCCTACGAGCAAAAACCGTTAAAGTATGCGCTGATGGGGCTGCAGGTAATACAGGAGTTGGAATTATACATTCTGGAGAAATCAATTTGCTTGTCGATGCATTCAGGGCACGACCAACGCAAGCCGCCGCAGCCCTTCTTGGCAGTTGCAGCGATATTGTCGCAATAACGGCCAGTGAGACCTGCACATTTAGCATGCATCATATTCTCACACAGCCAGCAATTAACAAATTGCGGCAGTGCAAAATCATCAACCTGCTTTAACGTGCACGGTTTCTTACAGCACGACATCATTATTATTTGCATATGCAAGTTGCGAGAGCGCAGAGTAATAAAACGGTGCACAAAAATAGAGAAAGTAAACCCTCACAAAACAATTATTCGTACACAAACAAATTGTTTGGAGCGAAAAGCAATAGCAACAATTTGCGAGAGCGCGATGCACAAGCAGAAATATGCAGCAGCGAAAAACGCACAAACAAGTGTATGCACAGGGGACCACCAAAGCAAAAGAATCAAAACAGGCAATAACAACAACGCGGCACTGACGCCGCGTTTTATAAATGCAATAATAAACAGACTTACGCTGCACCACAGATAACACTTTGCACAATTTATAAAAGCTTTTTAAATAAAGGACCAAAAAATGCAAAATTTATAAATAAGAAGCAGGATTAAAGCGCAAAAATATATAAAAATCTTGGAGCACAAGTAAAACACGTCAATCACTCTCACCTCTCTTAATGTTACGAAACATCTAGAACGACTCAGTTTATCTTTCAGTTACGCACTGAACATGAAAAACCTGCAACACATTACTAACTTACAAGATAAGTTACTAACTAGACGAATCCTGAACAGCTGCACCAGCTTGGTCGTGGTTTTCTTACTCTACATAATCATTTACCTTCTTCGGCGCCGGCTAAAGATCAGACGACAGACAGAACTTTCAGAATCATTAAAATTTAATTTCAGAAAACCGAGGATGGCCTTCATTTAGTGTTGCAAGAGCGGACGCACAGCCTACAAAGTAACTGATTAACATGACATAGGCCGAGTGACCAAGCTAAGAACGGTCTTCGTGGGGTAGGTTTAAGTTATAGTAAGTTAGTTCATATGAGGTAGTTAGCAGGCATTGACGCCTTATACGCCTTATCTATTAAATTAAATTAATTTGTGTATATATGTGCCAAAAATTACTATAGTGCAGCGTTGAAATATGGGGTTGGTAAGGTGCGATAGTGAGTGTTATTTAACTGTATATATGCATGCAAATGTGCATTGTTCTTGCATGAATTTAATATTGCATGTAGTTAATATTTAACTTATTTAATTTTTTTAAATTGAACTATATAGTTAGGTATAAAAAGGCATATGAAAAATAAAAAATTAATCTAATGATAGTAATTCTGAGTTGCAGAAAAAGAAAACCGCACTAAATCTCAGATGACTGCTCTAACTGCTTTCCGGCCTCTGCCTATAGCCTGCAAGAAGGAATGACTTTCCGGAACTAACTCACAGGTTTTATGCCGCCGTTGTCTCACCGATGCTGCTCCTGGGGCCCGTCCTTCTGGTTCTACGCCGGGAAAAAAGACGCCGGATATCCTCCGACCACTCCGGTTCTAAAGCTTCCGGAACCAGCCTGCGCCCTCAACGTGGATCCCTTTGGTGCCAGAACCAACTCTTTCAATTTGTTCCTTATTTAATGGTGTTTTCTTTAAATGTTGTTCTTTAAGTTTTGATTGCTAATTTTTGTGTCGGCGAAACTTTCGCAAACTTAACCAAGTGCGTTTGCGAACAACCCGACCGCCACTCCAATTCATTTTATCATTGCCATGGGCAGCATCGAAATCTGCTTACGTATTCGGAGATGTGAAAATTCTTGCTGACTGAGTCTGTCCTTCACGGCAACAAATTCACTGCGAGCCATTTTTTTGAAAATTATAGACCTGCTGCATGATTGGTTGGAGGACACCCTTGAAGAAGTGGCTTGGATCGCTAACTTTTCTTTGGAAGAAGGTGGGACCCGTTTAAGGGCTGAAGGCGAAGTATCCTCTTTTATCAAACGGATGTAGAAGTGTTGTTGACCTGTGCTGTATTGCTCGAACGGAAAGCCGTTCTTTACTAGCCTTGTCGTTATCAGTTGGCGTAATAGGCTTCTAAAGAGCCTCAGACTTTGATAACAGCGGAGAAAGAGTAACCTCAAATATGAGGTGGCAACACAGTGAATAGTGGAACGATGGAAACGGAAGAACAAGTTTAATTTCGAAACAGCACTTGACACAATTAGACAAAAATGGACCAAGTTAGAAGAACACAGAAGTATACCTAAACAACTAAGTATTTATGAACATAGTTAAATTGTGTATACAGGAATACAGATATTTTAAATACGAAGACAAGATATACACACAACTAAAGGGAATGCCAATGGGATCGCCGTAATCCCCAGTAATCACAGATATAGTAATGGAGGAACTGTTAGACAACGTTACGGATAAATCCACAATAAAACCAAGACTTTTGACCAAATATATAGATGACCTGTTTGCCATTTCGGACAAAACAGAAGCACAAAAAAAATTCTGAACGAATTAAATTGAATTGAATCGTTCCACAGACACATTAAATTCACAATTGAACTAGAAAAAGACGGGAAATCACAATTTTTAGACGCTTTAGTAAGTTGATTGGACAACACACTCAAAATAAAGTGGTATAAAAAAAATTCTTCAATAAGATATAATCAAAAATTCGTATGACCGACAAAAGTGCCGTAATTTACCAAATACAATGTGCTGGGGAAAATAACAAGTGCAATAGTGCGAACATAGGCACAACAAAATCCAAACTAAAACAGCCAAATTGAATTTCCACGTCAAAAAGCGCAGACGTGTAAAATAATGTATGTTAAATGTGGCAATTTATTGTTTAATTTAATATATTTTAATGTTAATAATTTTTTGTACCTTGTGTTAGTGTCCTGAAGACGGTTTGCCGATGTGCAACCGAAATCTATTGGAAGCAAAATACAATAAAATTGTTTTCATTGTTTTATTTAAACAAACCCGGACCTCGAGCCAGCCAACGATATAATTGTTTAATACCTTTTTAAAAGAATATCGAAGAGCAAAACATATAAAAATATTAATTTATTTGAATTAATTGGAACGGTAGAAACGGTCCAATTCGAAAACAATGTTTTTCTTATTTAAAATATTGTTTTAAAAACAAGATCCAAGAGAAACCAAACAAATATAAAGAAAACGAATACAATCGCAATTGCAATGCTGTTGATAGAATTCATGAAAGATGAGCATGAATTTATTTGTATGTACATGTTTGCAGAAATTCTTGCAATCCAATTGAGCTGAAGCTGAAATGAAACATATGTATGTATATAAACTATTCAAGAAGCTACATGTCGAGTTTGGTGACTGTAACTCTAAAACCCTAAGAGGTTTGCTCAAAAAACAGGATTTCGATATAGAATTTTATCAATTACTACAGGGCAAGATAACGATTATCGGAAAGAAAATAGTACTGCGCGGGCATTATGAGAACTTATGTTCCAAATTTCAAGTCTTTATCTCCTATACCTTCTGCGATCTTTGCGACGGACAGACATGACTAGATCGACTTTTTATGGAGTCAGCCAGGTACATTTCCACATAACCCTTACTTATTTTTAAATTTTTTAAACGTTTTTGGGAGCTAAAGATAAATATTCTATTTTATTATATGTGTTTACATAGCTGTTATTTATTTGATTAATATAATAAAAAAAAACTAGGTGTACATTTAATTGCGACAGATGTTATGTTAATATTATTCATTTCTCTTTTGTACATACGCTTTGCTTACATCAAAAGTGTAGAATAACAAATCATTGATGTTAGAGGCGTACATTTTTAGTAAGCTAAATTTCTTGCAGCTTAATGCTGGCACTCTGCTGACATATCATATTTCCCCGATATTTTTATGTTAATTTTCTTTAGAATGGGGTGCTTAAATCAAGCGCCATGTTGGGAGCCACTTGCAACCTCTAAAAAAACCTAGATGGCCCAGAATTGAATGCGCCTGAAGGTGGAACTTGTGGACCAGGCGAGTGTTGCTCTTGTCGCAGAATGTCAAATGGCGAACTTGAACGCTGCAATATGTGGTGGAAATTGCCTTCTGGTAGTTGATGCTGTTTAGAAAATTACAATTATTTTGGCAAGTATTTCATAAGACATTGAAAAAAAAATTCACCTGTAAGTTTCGTATAGTTATCACACCAGCTGCACTACTGATGATATGCGGAGTCGGTCCATCTCCCAAATCAAGTTGTAAGCTTTCTGACATATCTCTGTTGCTTTCAATTGGACGACTGCTGATGTTACTCATGCAACCGGCTTCTTCTGTGCCAAGTTGAAGTTGACCCAACGATGCAGTAGCCATGGCTACATCAGGCATCATGTCAGAAAGGTGTCCATTGCCAGTGTCTAAGCCACAAGCACCGCTCTCACCCCTTCTGACAATGCTCAGCGCATTGCTGTGTGGAAATCGAAAATCACCCTCTGTGATCAATGCCGGCAATTCGTTACGATGGTTCACTGATGTCGATAGACGTGCATAGCTTGACTGAAGGGCCGAGCCGGGATTGCCTGCCAAAATACTCGCGACACCTAGTAGGCTACTTGGCTGCTGACGGGGAAAAGTCAAATTTCGACTGTAGCATTCATGTACACTATTTGCACCACACGCGGATGACACTGATGCGGTCGACAAAAAAGGAGCTGTTACGGCTGTTTGGCATACAGAGCCGGTAGCTGCCGGCGACGGTGGCGGACTTTGATTTTCATTTTCTAACAGGCACTCTTCCGTATGTGTACTCGGTGGAACTCTTTCATCTCTACTCCCATGGTTAGTTAGTAGGGAGGTCTCTAACAAATCAGACACTTCATCAGGAAGATTGAACTCTCTAACGACACGAAGGCGAATTTGACGATCGATTTCATGTTTTGATGACAGTGGCAGTAGCAATGCTCGTTGGCACATTGGGGATTGACGAAGCTTATGCTCACGCTTACGCATTGCTGCAAGCGTATGACTATCTGGTGGTGGTATAGCGGTAGGTTCAAGTTTATCCCCATTCTCACCGATAATACTACAAGTCACTCCAGAAACAAAGCTGCTATTTGGAGTAGAGTTCATGCGTGAAACCATATAAAGGGTATCCGGAATGTCGGGAAAATGTCGGGATCGACGCATACGCATGAGCTCAATTTGATGATGAGACGAGGCCATTCGATCTTCCAATAAAGCCTTTACTTCCTCAAAATACGGCATGAAAAGACGTGGTCGTACAAATAGACCTTGATTTTTCCCACCCCGTATCCATGCGTTTATTCGTAAATTTTCACGCTCGTCGCCAATCATATGCGATGGCGGTGTGCTTACAAGACCGCGGCGTATAGCTTGACAAAGAACCTCACTGTTTGGCGGTAAAACATGATCCATTCTTACTAGAGGCAGTAGTTCCGAAAGTATTTCACGCAACTCAACGTCACTTAAATCGCGCTTTCTTACACCTTTCCGCGCTACGGAGTGAGCGGTATGCGATAACAGGTTTGGCTCGCGATCTTCCATGCGCCGAATAAGCTCCTGTTCCCCCCACTTTAAAACAGCCTGTAACACTTCCAACTCGGATGCTTGTAAGAAGTTGCTTTGTAATATATGTACTAACTGTGCTTTATCTAATTGATTAAGCACTGGTGAGGAGCTAACTGCAGCAAATTCTTCTCGTAAATACTGGCATGCTTGACGAAAAACCCAAGTGGAGCCATGTGGTTGACATCCCCATTTCAAGACCATTGATAGAGTATCAAGTGACAACCATTCAAGTATTAAATCTTCACAGCCCTGTGCTAATATATCAAGTTCTAGAAACCGGCCTATTTGATATAACTCCATAGCTTCCTCAAGAGTTGTAGGTCGTACACGACCAGTGTTGGTTAACGCGTGAACCTCACCAAGGGAGCCGGTCGAGCATCCAGTTCCTGCACCACGCAGTATGAGTGCCAAGTCGACTGTATCTAAATATATGGCGTGCAGTAGCACACGCGCGTATCTTTTCGGTATAACGGTTTCATCAAGTACGATGCGTGTGGGTACATGTATAGAGCGCTCTACATACTCGTCAATGTTCCGCGTTCTGCGGGCAATAAGATTACGGAAGAAAGGTGAACGAGCACTCAAAATTGCTTTATGACAAGGAAGCTCAAGTTTTGGCCGAAAGCCGTACTCGGAATTAACCGAATCTTGACGTAAGTACTCGTTTGTGCCTTCTGCTGTAAACACGAGAGCGGCATCTGCATAATCGCCGGTTTCTAACAAATAACGAAGATCGTGTTCGAGAGGGTTAGGCGTACCAAAATCATCACCTAGTTGACGCAACAAATTGATATTAATGGTCGGATCATGCGGACAAAGATCTCCGGTATACAAATAACGAAGCAATATAGAAAATATTTTTACATCAATAGACGACGTAGGCAGCTCGAGACATATGCGTGCACCAAATCCAGGACAGCCAGAAAGCAGCTCTCGAAAATATGTACATCGTGAGGATAATATTGAACGATGAACATGAAAAATGGATCCACGAAATACAAGGTCACAATCCGTACACAGATTTAAATCGTAAAGAGCGGCCAAATCTTGTTTATATGTAGTGGCCGGGGGTCGTGCCAATTCTGCTTGTACCTGTTTATAAAATATAACAAAATAATAAAAGGTGCTTAAAAATATCAGTTGCTTATTTACCGATAAATCCCTTAAAGCAGCCAACGCTTCAAACTCCTCACAGAGCGCTGCCAATTCAAGAGGCGTCCAGTCAGACACAAAGTCGCGTAAAACACGCGCGTGATCACAGGCTTTTGAGGAACGTCGACGGCGTATGAATTTGCGCTTAAGGGTCGCAAAACCTGTAACTCGCTTTCGCCTTTGATCGCGATGATAGTGCGCACCACTATAAATGAAACTTGGGTCAGGGCCTGCGTTGATTCCATTTGAGCCCGTTGAGACTATACTTTCAGTGTTAGTCGACTGTAGCACGTGTACGTTTCCATGATCACTGCTAGCACCTGCACTCTCAGTAGTTGTGGCCATTGAATAACCAACGCTAGATGTGTTGGACCCCATTTCCTTGCGGAAAATGTTGAAATCCGCAAAAAGGGTTAATAGCCAAGTTCCTCACACTTTAATTAATTTAACTAAATAACAATTTATTTGAATAATGTAGCATTTTCTTCATCTTATCAATTGTAAATATTGAATCAGTGGAGTATCTGGAAATAAATATTAACATTTTATTAGATTTTATAAATAAACCCATTGAGCCTTCTAGCCGTGAGAGCTCGACTAGCAGAGCCCCTATTCCATACTATCCAGCGGACCAAACATTCGCAAATGATATCGCCTACTCTCGAAATGCGAAACTTAACCCAACAAAACTCTCGCAATCGTATCGGAAAACGATAGCAACATGATTTATTTGTCGTTCAGTTTTTGGCCAGCCAAAACACGATCTTTAAGAAAGTAGTAGTAGATTATGCATTAAAATTGTGGCTTAAACTGGTGGGTAGTTCCAATTGGTTTATTTATTTGATTTATAGCTATGTTGTGCAGGCGTGGTGGTGGCAAAAGCTTTAAATCAAGATACTTCAAATCAATATACTATTTAAGAAGCTACGTGTCAAATTTGATGACTCTAGCTTACGAGATTTGCTCAAAACAAAGATTTCGATATCGATTTTTATCGATTGGAAACAGGGCACGTTATCGACTATCGGTAACGAACATGTACTGCGCGGGCACTGATTTTGATAAACGTAATATGATAGATTTTAGAAAAGTCAGTATACCATGTATCAATTGATAAATGCGCACAACTTACCATTGCCAATAAAAGGGATTTAAACACAAGTGTTCTGACAAGTATCTAGACGTTACACTGGAAAGAATATTAACATTCAACAGGCACACCTCACTGATCAACAAAAATGGCTGCTCTCTTAATAAACTCTCTTTAGAGACAACCACTGAGCCCCCTATTTTACGCAGGTATGTGGGTTGTCTGGGAATTCCGAAAGTAGGTAAAACAATAATTGGAGATAAAATACGTAAAAATGTAGACATACACCGTCAACCTAATATTAGCCAGGCGACATCATTTACATAAACAATTACATTTTATGTGGTCGGAGTTGCTTCCTTTTGCCTTTTTCATACATTTGCAGAAAGCCAATAAAAAGGGTCCGTATTACGAGTTTTCAATGCAATAAAAATAATCCCAGAGCCCTGTTTGGTACTGGAATGGCTCCCCTTTTTATCTACGACAAGTTTAACTTGTTAACACTAAGTAGAATGCTTCTCAAATTATATTTAATATACAAAAACGGTGGAAAAAAATAATGTTTATTTGTTCCGTGGACGCGAAGTCAACTTATCGTTTGATAAAATTGATCGACCTAGTGCTTGCGTATGTAATGCCAATTTAGTTGTAATTGAGAGAGATACCGTAATATTCTGCACGAGGCTGAAGGGCAGTGTTTTGACTTATGCTGCCGGCGATGCCTTGCGGGAACGAAAGTTCAGCTTATTATTTCTGTTAGCCGGCTATGCCGGCTGTAAATAGTTTTATAATAAGTGTAGAACCAGCTTTCGTAATTATAAGATTTATTTTCCGGACAAAGCCGTTAGATCAGATAAGAATTCGAATATAGTGCCCGAAAATAAAACCAAACCTCATCAGAAATTGATCCGTTTCAGAAAAAACCCAGAAATGGAATCAAGATCCCATGGACCCGTCGTCATAAAAATATATAGACACCCTACCAACACTGTAAAGCCCCGTACTACTAGTGCACATGCCGAAGCATCACAAGCTCAATAAAGGTAGAACCCGTCACGTCAGACGGGACAGAGACGCCAGCAATAAGGCAATGTCACTCAAAGGGTATAAAAACGCAGCCACAGTCGTGGTTGCTGATATCCTGTCGAACGACGTTGGCGTTTTCGTTACGTAAAATCCTTAAAACAAGTGTAAGAGGTTCTAGTCGGGAGCTCCCAACTAGGGGATACCCTGAACCCTCTTTTTCCAACATCAAATGCATATATATATATTCTATTTTAGAAGCTATATGTCAAGTTTGGTGACTCTAGCTGTTATTATTTACCAATATTGCCCAAAAAACAGGATATCGATATCGATTTTTATCGATTGCTTGGAAACGGAGTAAGTTATCGATCATCGGAAACAAACTCGATCTGCGCGGGCACTAAGAGCACCTACATCTAAAATTTCAAGTCTCTAGCTCTTATAGGTTCTGAGATTCTTGCGTTCATACATACGGACGGACAGACAGACGGACATGGCTAGATCGACTCGGCTATTGATACTTTATGGGGTCGGAGATACTTCCTTCTGCTTGTTACATATATTTGGATTTTGCACAAATACAATATACCCTTATACCCATTTTTAATGGGTTCAGGGTATAAAAATTTAAAAACGCAACACCTGTCGACTCCCCATTTGCTGTGAGTTCCAACACGGCTCCAGTGACGTAAAAAAAAAGTTATTTTAAAATGTTTGGAAAAATTGCCCCATTCTTTCTATTAGACACACTCAGTATGCTTCATGAAAGGCTTCGACCTACCAACGCAGGCAGAAGTGACATTAAACTTACGCGACAGCAGTATCAGTTACGGTAACATGCCCCTCATAGGCAAGTTTTTGTGTCCCGGTTTTTATCTGACACCACTTGTGAGTTCATTGGCTGCCTATATTGCTAGCAGATCTTCTGCTAGCATGTCAATATTTTTATTGAAATTCTCCACACGTCGTAAAATAGCAGCACTCAAAATTAATGTTTCCTCCCATGATTGTTTACAAGTTTAAGCAAAACCAGCCTCTTTCTGTCACCCTTCCGGTTCCTTCGATACAAGGTACCGTTACTGCAGCAATTATCAGTTCAATTCATTATCAGATTGTCAGAGGTCTCATTTCTAAGCTAGCACTTCCTTGGATGGGATATATTTGCATTTTTAGAAACATGGTTAAATTCAACCTTATGCGATTTGAAGTTATTTCGAACAATTTCATTGTGCATAGAAATATTTGACCGACTCGGGGTTGTGGGGTATAAATTGCCGCTAAAGCAGTTCCCCAGTCAGAACCTTTCCGTTTTAGTACGCCTACTGACGTTGGATTGTTTCATTATACCCCAAACAAATCAAAAATTGCGATAGATTGCCTAATATAAATAAAGACCCAAAAATCGAAACTGCAAAAGTGCAATTTGCACACAAGCAAAACAGGGAGAAGCCAGTGCTGCCGATAACAATGACGACGTGCCTACAAAAATAGCAGATAGCTTAAACAATTATCAGGCAATCAGCAACATCCCACCCCCACCACCAGCGTATTCCGAAGTCAACAGCAAGTGCAGGGGCTGCCAGCCCCGCTCATTGATGAGAGTAGATCTCCACCTGTTAACAAGATCGATCGCGCACCAGTTACTACTCCAGCAATACGACATTTTGAGCACAACTACAACCACCGCGTCCGTCAGTAGCGGCTGCAGGACCTCTGCCTGCACTGGTACAAGCTGTACCGCATTGGAGCCTATTGGAAACTCACCAAAACCACCAATGAGGTGGTTCGAGCCTATACCGGTCTTCCCCGGCAGCGGCATCTTGCAGCGCTCATAGCAGCCAACCCATTGCTCTGGGGACACTAAGGAGCGTATGTAGTATACCAGCCTTTCAGGAACCGCTGATCAAATAACAAACAGCTGGCTCAAAAAAACGGCGAAAAACAACGCTAATGGCCGAAGCCGTCCAAAAGGGAAAGTACCCACAAAAATTGCGAAAGCCAGCAAAGTAGGTGAAAGCTCCACTGCTCCCCAACAAATGGAACAGATATGCTGAATTTGCGCCTCTGACGTCGAAGACGACGAGAAGGGAAACTCCTAAGAACTAAGAATTCAAAGTCTCTCCCTGTGGCGCCATGAGGATAGACACTCACAGAGCCATTATTCGCAAGCTTACTGGGGTCAGGGTCCAGTTCAAGCACTTCTGGCACAAGACCGTATCGCGTAGGGATACCTAGGAGCCAAATCGAAGGTGCCTTTGAAAACACACGGCCACGTTGTGACAAACCTTTACAACCCGGGGACCAGGCTACCCACAGTTTACGCCGGTGCTGAGCTTACTAACGATTCGCCAAGTCGCAACTACTGGTATGTAGACCTTAACCAGGCTCCTAACAATAAAAACGCGTTTCACATTGGCAAGGTTGGCAGCGCTTGAATGTCAGACAACCGGCAAACAATGTCGATCTTGACAACCGAGGGTGCCGAAGCTGCAGTTCAAGCCCTGTTGTCAAGTACATGCCACGGCTACCAACGCTGCGCCAGAACAAATGTACTTTGAGCTTACAAGCCAAATTACAAAGGCGCTTCCCCCCATCGTTGAAAGCTTTCCTTCTCTGAAAAAGCGACTGAGGAGGGGGTACGTCCGTCCCCAGGGCCCCAGGATCGACAGGGTCTATTGCCGTAGCGCTAACAAGGTCAGGAAGGAGTTGACTATTCTGAGAAGAAAAGCCACAGACACCATTCTGGAGGAAGCAACGGCAGACGAGAGCCCAAAATTCACCTTGTGGAATCTTACCAGCGGATATAAGCTGCAAGCCGCGCCAAAGCCTTCGCCAGCAACCTAGAGGCGCAGTTCATGTCGTTTGAGACCGCAACGGATGGCATGCATGGCATTTGGGCCTCGCAAATCACCTTCCAAAAAGTGAAGCAGGATATAAAGAGCATAAAAAACAACAAAGTCCCTGGGGAAGATCGGTTGGATAACCAGACAATCAAGTAACTGCTATGCAAGGCGGTGCTTTATCTTGTCACCATTTTCAATGCAACTTTTTGGCTAGGTCACTTTCCAGTGGCCTGATATGATACACAAGAGCGGAAAGTCGATACAAACGGCAAGCTGTGCCAGAATTCCCCGTTCGACATCCCGATAGCACCAGCGTCGAAGGACAGAGTGGAAAGTCCCTAGTCAACTGGAATCCACTCGCCCCATCAGGCTTTGACAAGATTCTGGAAAGGTTCGGCATATTTAGAAGAATCCTGGATACACCGGAGATAAAACGCTTATTTCCGAAGTTCTAGTTTGGGTTTCGACTCAAGCACGGTAACCCAGAGCAACTCCATCGGGCCACAAATTTTATTTTTGACGGCTTCCGACCCAAACTTCACAACATCCTCACGTACGATATGACCACGACTAGCGAAATGGCCCCCGTCAGTTGCCATGACCTCTTGGTGGCCACGCTTGTTGATGACACGGCAATCCTTGCCAAGAACAGTTGCGTGTTTGAAACAATGGGCATACTGCAGGAGTGTCTTACTCACTTCGAAAATGGGCCTTAGGTGGAATACGTAGGGATCACACTCGACAGACCACTTACGGTCAAGAATCATGTCACCGTGGTATCCAACAACTTGAAAAGCAAAATCAGGCATCTGAGCTGGCTGTTAAGCCCAAAAAAACTCTTGCTCCGAAACAAATTCCTTATTAATAAGGCACTCCTTGCCCCTCTGTGGCGATATGGGCTCCAGCTTTACGGAATAGCCGCAAAGACGCACCTAAACCAACTTCACATCTTCCAGGCCAAGACCTTGCGAAAAATCTCTTTAGCCGAATGCAAAAGACCTATCCTACAGACCTAGCCAACCGACGCCTTAAGTGAAGCATGCAGACCCTCAACAAAATAATCTAGACCTAACAAAATAAACATGTACATAAAACCAAGGCTACGTTAATATGAACCCCCGATCCTCACGCCAATAAAAGTTTCTTAGCTACAGTAACAGCATATCAGTTGTAAATAAGCGAATTTTAGATCCCAAAACAAAAAAATGGTGTTGGGTGATTTTAATATACCTAACATTTCGTGGTCATTATTCACTGCCAAAAATTATTTATTACTCTCACCTCAGCATGACTTTATAGATTGCATGCTAGACCTTTCGTTATTTCAAATCAATTCAATTTCTAATCAATTGAATAGAACACTTGATCTTGTATGTGTTAACGATTACCTTACTGCTAATGTGTCCAGGTCCTCTCCATTATATCATCCAGAGGATGTACAGCTGTGAAAAAAATAATAGCACCACTACAACACATTTTGTTCTTGATGAAAAAAATGCGATTACTCTTCCGAATTTTTTTGAAATTTGGTTTTTTGTATATTGTTTGGTATTCCCCATAAACAAAAACAGTGTTAGCATTCTTCACATTTTTGCCAATATTTTTTTCTTTGGGGAATTTTAAGAAAAAACCCCCAAAAATGCAGGAAAAAATATAGCACCATTAGCCCTTTTCTTAGCGAATCCTCGTTATATCGCGGATTTGCCTTTGCAGAATGAACGTGTTTATTAGTTTTGACTAAGATATCATTTTTTCTATCATAAAACTTAATAATAATCATTACGATGGAACGTGGAATGCACTGCACTCCAGAGAAGCGCGATCTTATCAAAAAATTGACATTGGACAGAAAAACTTGCAGAGAAGTTGGTCAATTTGTAGGATACTCCAATAAAATAATTAAAAACGTCTTAAACTATCAAAAAAATATTGAAACACGCGGACGATAACGATCTATGACCCATCTTCATGTCAAAAGACTGATTCGTCAGAACACGAAGGATCCCTTCAAGCCTGCTACCGAGCTTAAAAAAGAGCCTAACATAAATGTGACGGAACAAACAGTTCGCTAATGTCTTAGGCAACATAACCTAAAAGACTGCAAACCAAGAAAGGTACCACTTTTAAATGCGACACCTATTACTAAGCGCATGACGTTTGCCAGGGATCATACAAATTGGACATCCCAACAATGGAGGAATATTCTATGGCCAGATGAGTCTAAGGTGGCTATGATTGGTGGAAAGAGATCTGGATCATACGTTAGACGTCCAAGGAACACAGAATACAAACCCAGTACACCACTAAACCCATTAAGCATGGAGGGTGTGGTGTAATGGTATGGGCCTGCTTTTCCTACTATGGAGTAGGTCCAATTCATTGGAGAAAACCATCATGGATCAGTACGTGTGTGTGAAGATCATGGAGACAGTTATGTTACCCTTTGTAGAATACGAAGGACACTAAACTTAATATTAAATGATGAATATATATTTAGTATTAATAGTTAAAAATTATTAACCAATGAATTCCTCACTTATTAGCCATTTTTTTATATTTTAAATTGACTTTTGAAAACTGGTGCTATTATTTTTTTCGCCTAATTTTATCAATTTCAGCAAAGTTTCTTAAATATCTGAAGAACGTTAAGCAATAGGATGATTTTCTTTTTATTCCCATGTTTGTAAGTCTTCCCTTTCTAAAAATGTGCTTCAAATTTCCTTACTGTTACCTGCGCCGAAGGACAGAGTTGAAAGTCCCTAGTCAACTGGAATCCACTCGCCCCATCAGGCTTTGACAAGATTCTGGAAAGGTTCGGCATCTTTAGAAGAATCCTGGATACGCCGGAGATAAAACGCTTAGTTCCGAAGTTCTAGTTTGGGTTTCGACTCAAGCACGGTAACCCAGAGCAACTCCATCGGGTCACAAATTTTATTTTTGACGGCTTCCGACCCAAACTTCACAACATCCTCACGCACGATATGCCCACGACTAGCGAAATGGCCCCCGTCAGTTGCCATGACCTCTTGGTTGCCACGCTTGTTGATGACACGGCAATCCTTGCCAAGAACAGTTGCGTGTTTGAAGCAATGGGCATACTGCAGGAGTGTCTTACTCACTTCGAAAAATGGGCCTTAGGTGGAATACGTAGGGATCACACTCGACAGACGACTTACGGTCAAGAATCATGTCACCGTGGTATCCAACAACTTGAAAAGCAAAATCAGGCATCTGAGCTGGCTGTTAAGCCCAAAAAAACTCTTGCTCCGAAACAAATTCCTTATTAATAAGGCACTCCTTGCCCCTCTGTGGCGATATGGGCTCCAGCTTTACGGAATAGCCGCAAAGACGCACCTAAACCAACTTCACATCTTCCAGGCCAAGACCTTGGGAAAAATCTCTTTAATCGAATGAAAAAGACCTATCCTACAGACCTAGCCAACCACACCAGCACGAAAGCAAAGGAATGGTTCAGGGCAAACTCTGGGAACGTTTTGGAGTGGCCTGCTGAGTCGCCTGACCTGAATCCCATCGAAAATTCCCTTAAAACGATGCTAGGACTCAGTTGATTCCATGCCAAGACACTGTGCAACTATTATTGCTAATAAAGGACACTAAACTTAATATTAAATGATGAATATATATTTAGTATTAATAGTTAAAAATTATTAACCAATGAATTCCTCACTTATTAGCCATTTTTTTATATTTTAAATTGACTTTTGAAAACTGGTGCTATTATTTTTTTCGCCTAATTTTATCAATTTCAGCAAAGTTTCTTAAATATCTGAAGAACGTTAAGCAATAGGATGATTTTCTTTTTATTCCCATGTTTGTAAGTCTTCCCTTTCTAAAAATGTGCTTCAAATTTCCTTACTGTTAAAAATTGGGGTGTGGCAACTATTCAAAAATTGCTTGTGGTAGTGGTGCTATTATTTTTTTCTCAACTGTGTGTCATCCTTCTTTAGAGGATGCAATATTCAATTGCAATCCTCTTATTTCTAATTCATCATATATATGACTCGGTTTATATAATATTCATGTTTTGAACCTGAACTCCCTTTTAGATGTTTGTATTCCCCATTCAAAACTGCTTCCTCAAAACCACCTTGGTTTACTTTTAAACTATCAAACCAAAAAAATATTAAGTTTATTAAAAAGTTGAATAAAAAAAGTCTAGTTTGAGTATTCAATTTTCAATTCAATCTTCAATTTTCAGAATTCTCACTGTTATGAGAATTGTCTGACTCGCTGCAAAAGGCAGTTTGCCCAAAATCTGAGACAGTTTTATAAATTTTTTTCCTATCAACTTTCTCCGCAGTCTGTCCAAATAATAATTCTCACCCTTATATTTCTTCCTCTAGCTCCATACTTGCTCATATTACTTCATTTCCCTCTCCTTTCTGCTATAAATTCTTTAAAATCTTCTTACTCTCCTCGCCGTGATAATATTCCTAGTTGTCTACTCAAAGAGTGTAATTCTTCCTTTCTTCGTCTATTGCTAAAGCCTTTTAAACTATCTCTTGAATCGTCTGCCTTTTTATCTCTTTGGAATGAATCTTATATCATTCCTCTCCACAAGAAAGGTGGAAAGTCTCATATAAATAAATATAGGGACATTGCAAAACTGCCCGCTATCCTTAAATTGTTTGAAAAAATAATCAGTTCGATTTTGCAGCATTTCTGCAAATCAGTTGTCTCCCCTGCTCAACATGGATTTGTTAAGAATAGGTCAAATTTACTCTTTTCATAAATGATCTTCCCTAAGTTATATCACATGCCCGTGTACTTATGTATGCGAACGATGTGAAACTTATTCTTTCATACATCATGAGTTGAACACTATGCAACTTTAGTGCTCGGCCAATCAATTGCATCTTAATTGTTCAAAGTGTATGTTTATTACCTTTCATCTTACTAAAGCTATCTTGTCAAGTATACAATCGACAATACTCCATTGCAAAGTATACTAAAAGTAAAGGTTATTTTCAATCTTCATATAGGTATCATCGTTAATGAGACCAAAGGTGTACTTGGATTAATTAAACGTTGGTCTAAAGAGTTTAACGGATCTTTTATAACCAAACTCCTATACAAGTCTCTTGTTCCTGTATAACAATAGCCAGGATCGTATTGAATTAGTTCAGAAGCAATTTCAGCGTTTTGCCCTACGTGGTTGAAATTGAGACCCCATTCTTCGGTTGCCATCCTACTCCAACAGACTTTTTTTTATTAATCTTCCGTCCTTAACCAACGATGGGACAATCCTCGGTGTTGTCTTCCTAAATAAGTTTACTGTGGCCGACATAGATTCATTTTTTCTGTTCGTCCTCAATACTCTGTTCCGTCTAGACTTACCAAGAATTATCGCCTCTTATTTTTACCTGCGTGTACAACAGATTACGCAATGCACAATTATTTTCGTGTACTATGTAAAAATTACAATAGTTTGGTGTTGTTTTCCCCACCGAACTTTCTCTCCCCTACAGGATACCGTTGCCTGCAGGATACCTTCGGGAACTCATTGACCATTCCCAATTAAGAGTAGGGGCTTGGAGCTTGGTCGGTTATTTCCCATCACTATCTATATATGCTATCTACTTAGCACTCTACATATCTAGTATAAATTTATGTACATTATCCAAAATACTTATGACATTTTCTTAAATAATTTAAATAATAAAATAATTTAGTAAATAAAATTGGGTATTCTTACTTCCCTATTAATTGATGGTATTAAGACAAGAACACAGACTGACGTCATCGATACTGAATGTTTTCGATTCAATTAATAACTTCTTGCTACTTTATGAACTATATTTTTTCGGTTCCCAAATCTTCTTTTATTAATTTCAGATTACCCGAGTTAGAGAACCCAAAAAGTTCTTTCAGAAAGTTAGTTTTTAACGCAGCATCTCATCCGACAGCTGATGGCTCGAATCACATGTATGGTGTTTTTCGTATAAATGTCACCTATCGGCTTGTGTCCACAGAAAAGACGTAGGTGTAGAACATACGTAGGGAAATAACATTTCCCACTTAGCTGTGTAGCCAGCGGCACAAAGGACTCCTGTTCAAAATAAAAACTTTGCTTCCCCTCTCTCTTTTTCATATAATCCACAGCTTCCTCAAAAACAGAAAGTTTGTAGTGGTAGTCGACGGCACGTTCTCTGCAGTCAAGGAAATCCAAGCTAAAGTCCCCCAGGGCAGTGTCCTTGCTCCGTGGCTCTACACTGTTTATACAGCCGACATGCCGACGGTGGACCCGACGACACTGGAGCATCCCGATAGCTTCAACCTCGCCACGTTCGCCGACGATACAGCAATCCTCTCAAAAGCCAGCTGTGTTTACCAAGCCACTGACCAACTACAAGAATACCTGCACGAGTTTGAGACGTGGGCGGGCATCAAAGTGGCGAATTGCCAAGCAACCAGGCAAAAATCGATATTCTGCATATTCGCGATCCGGAGAGATACCTCGCCAGGAGTATTCCTCCAAAGCGAACTTCTTGATCATAAAGACGGCCATCGCTACCTGGGAGTCTATCTTGATCGCAGGCTCACTTGGAGCAAACACATCGCAACAACATGCCACAGCGTACGTCAAAAACTAAAAAGTATGGCTTGGCTCCTTAAGGCAAGCAGCAAGCTTTCTCTGAGCAATAAGGTGCTGCTTTATAAAACCCTCCTGGCCCCAGTTTGGCGCTATGCAAGCCAAATTTTCGGCACGACAGCAAAATCTCACTTGAGGAAAATAAGTGTCTTCCAAGCGAAGGTACTCAGACTGAGTGCTGGGGCTCCCTAATACATCCGCAACCGGGCCCTAGCAAGAGACCTAAAGGTCCCCTTGGTGGGCGACCTTCTACGTCAGCAGTCCACCAGCTACATGGCCCGTCTTTCTGCCCACCCCAATATATTGGCTAGAAGACTTTTCAGAAGAAAGCGACGGAGACTTCGCAGAATCCACCCCATCGACCTCCCAAACCGGGTAATCATTTGAAAAAAATAAATAAATAAATAAAAGAAAAAAAGTAAAAATAATCATACTAAAAATATAAGATAAATTGAATTATTATAAAACTTAATAGGTAATATTAAGTATGTTTATCCCATTATAGTCAAGCTAGGTTAAGATGCTCATGTATAGTATCAATAAATTAGCTAATAAAAAGAGAAAAAAAAGTGTAGCCAGCGCATTTAGAACAACATGGTATGGTGGCTTTTATCAAGATTTTCTAAATTAGTTATAAGGGCTACTACTGTAGCAACGCAGTAACAAGACGCTTTAGTCGGGAGCACCCGATTAGAAACACCTTTCAAGCTCGTTTGTATTACCACTAAAAAAAATAAATTGCAAAAAATAAACAGTTCCCTCAATAAGACTTGAACTCGTAACCTACCACAATGCTTGCCACCGTCGCTACTTAACAGCAATACCAACTATTGCTAGCTTACGGAAAAAAAACTAATTAATATAGCAGCACATACACACAGAACTGAATGCATTACAATCACAATTGAAATGCTCTTGATAGAATACAATAAAGACGCACATAACCAGAAGAACTTATGTGCTTTAGAATATTCGTATGTTCTCGAAAAAATATTTCATTAAATTGTGGCTTAAATTGGGGGATAGTTCAAATGGTTTTATATAATTTATAGCTATGATGTGTAAGCGGGGAGTGGCGATAGCTCTAAAATTAAGCAGTAAAAGGCTCTAGTCAGGAGCTTTCGACTAGAGGATACTCTGAACACTCTTCTACCAACAACAAATGCAGCTCGTGCTGCGCGCTCATTTGCTTTGTAAGTAATCAAAATCAATTAAAAATAAAAATTAGTTCCGCCGATAGGACTCGAACTTGCAACAGACCACACTACTTGCCGCCGCCTCTACTCTACTCAAAAGGCATACCACCAATTGACTCTTAGCGAGAAAAAAACGAACTTAAGAGCAACACATACACACAGCACAGAATACAATTGCCATTGATAGAAGACGCCCGTGAATATGTGTGTGTACATATGGAAATTCTTGCAATTTGCCAGCCAAACCACATTTTCTTAAATAGCTTCTGATTTTGTTAACCGATCTCTATGAAACAGAAGATCTTTTTGTACTATAGAATATTCGTGTATTCTCAAACAGACAATTGCATTTAAATTGTGGCTTTATTTTCGGGCAATACAAATTGGTTTATTAACTTGATTTATAGCTATGTGGTGGGGATAGCCATAAAGTGAAAGATACTATATATTTACTATTCTAGAAGCTACATGTCAATTTTGGTGACTCTAGTTTTTAAATTCTAGAGATTTGCTCAAAAAACACGATTTAGATATCGATTTTGATCGATTACTTGCAAACGGTCTATCGACTATAGAAAACAACTCGTACTGGGTTCCAAATTTCAAGTCCCCAGCTGCTATAGGTTTTGAGGCATGGAAAAAGTTTACGATTTTGCATTGTATTACACATGGTTTCTTTGTAGATGAAGACCATCGATGTTTTCGATTGTTTTTAAGCAAAACATGGATAGTATGGATAGTATATAGAAAATAATTGGAAGCCATTAGTTATATTAACAAGACACACATTTATTATTTCCAATACAATTCATGTATTCAGGTTTTCCGGCTCGTTTGGTTTTTCGAAATTTTGTCTTGAAACAATAAAAGCATCCGATTGTGAAGATTGCAATTTTTGAGATATTTTGTTTTCCAAGAAATGGACAAAATAAAAATTATTCCATTTTAAATTTATATGCCTTATTACACTGTCCATATTTCTTAGACATTTTTGAAAATATCACATTTTTTAAAAATGTGGAAAAAGGCCGCAAATACGTACGTTTTCCCATAAGCAAACACATTTTACACTTTACATAAACAGCTGATATAGCGGCGAAGGCAAGCGGATACTTTAAATTAATAGTAATTTTAATTATAATTTCAAATTTTAAAAATCCCACAGTTTTTAGCATTTAAAGATGGTCAAACCCCACAAACTAAACTAAGTCCCCTAAACCAAAGACAATATAAATACTAAGCTGAGTAACGCCATACAACAAAATGCTACATGCAGCTTGATTTTTGGAAATTGTTCTTAGTTCCTTAAAACTTTTATCCATTAATATTATCTAGTTGAACATTAAAAGCTGGTCGACCTAGTCATGTCCGTCTATCTGTATGCACATGCTACACAGAATATGGCGAGATGGATGTGCTATTAATTCTCACCAAGATGAAATATATACTACAGTTGGATCCATGTTGTACACATTTTTACATTTTAATTGCACATTTTAATTGGGTACAGAGTACGAAAATATTTAAACCAAAGTTTTTTATAGAATAATTTCAAATTTGGTTGATATCAATCTATCCATTTAGAACAGATTAACAAGTACATCAAACTAGTTATGATAAAAACAAACTGGAGTGTCAAGGCATCATTGAAAAAAAACATCCATTTTCGGCGATCATGCAAATTAGTTCGCATCAAAGTAATAAAACTTACAGACCAAGCTATCGTTAAATTATTTCTAAACTTACGTGGCCAACATTTTCCTACGTTCGTTGATGGAATCAAAATTCATTTTTCTAATGAGTTTCCCCAGTAACTGTAAGAAAAAACAAAAGCGCTCATATAATTTTTGCCATATAAATTTAAGCAACATATAATAACAAATATATATATATATATATATCATATATGATTTTTATATATGATTGGTGATCAACTTAATAAAAAATCCATCCCTCCTTGGTGGAAATGGGGGTCAAGGATGTGGTAGGTGACGTTTCGAGCTCAAATTAATATCCAAGGATCTATATCAAAGATGTGAATCTTTTGAGATGTGAATGTCACTTTTCGCAGAATTAAAACTTTTTCGGTACAAATACGATTCAAAGAATTGATGGGAGTAGTTTTAAGTTGTGTCCGATTTACTTCAAACTTATTTGGAAAATTCCACCCTCAACAGTTAATTAGCGGAAAACGGTTGTATGCAAAGTTGTTTGTTTACCATCCGATCGGCTAAAAAAAACATTTTCAAAGATCTTTGTAAAAATTCATTTAAGGGATGTTTCGCACTTCTCGGAAAATCCATCCCTCCTCGGTGGACATGGGGGTCAACGATTTGGTGGATGACGTGACGCGCTTAAATTCATTTTCAAAGATTTTTCATCAAAATTCATTTGGGACGTGTTTCACGTGGGAGCTAGAGGGGAGCTCCCTAGTTGGGAGCTCCCGACTAGAACCTCTTACTTCTTATAGATGCAAACTCGATCTGCGCAGGCACTAGGAGCACCTACATCTAAAATTTCAAGTCTCTAGCTCTTATAGGTTTTGAGATCCTTGCGTTCATACATACGGACAGACGGGCAGACGGACAGACGGACGGACGGACAGACAGACAGACGGACATGGCTAGATCGACTCGGCTATTGGTGTTGATCAAGAATACATATACTTTATGGGGTCAGAGAAGCTTCCTTCTGCCTGTTACATGCATTTGGATTTTGCACAAATACAATATACCCCTATACCCATTTTTATTGGGTTCAGGGTATAATGAAGTAAAGTCAAGTAAATAAATTACTACGCGAAATAATTGTATAACCGTCTGTATCAGAATACAACATGTAACTCTTACTAATTCCCAAGAAACCTTGACCAGGTTCCACAGACAAAAGTAGGCGACAAGTCGAAAATCGTATAACTGAAAACAAAAGTGGCAGTGAACTTTGGTCAGTTGGGACGAGAAATCTAGGGGTTTTCTATATATGGATGACTTGATAGTCATTGGCAGTTCCAAAATATAATATAAAGTCAATAGCACAACCTTATATATCCAGAGAAATGCTCGCTTTTTTAGAAGTGACTTTTCTAGATGACAAGGGTTTCGACAAAGGTATTTTATCAAAAGGCAAAAACTACGATGTGTTTGAGAAACACCCAAATCCAACGGATGTAGATAGAAGATGTGTTGCATTTTGGATTATACTCGCCCCATGTGTCAGTCAGTTTTAGAATATCTAACAAGTAAGGAGTTCCCGACTAGGGGAGCTCATTTGCTACGAGCTCATTTGCTTTATTTATTATTTATTAATGGTCGACAAAACGAGTGTCTACCTCATTATTCAATAGATTAAACAATAGATAATGAAATTATATGCTAAAAGCCTAGTTTAAGAACACAAATTTCTAAATAGCATTACCGACCGCTGGAGGTGTTTTATTTGCCAGTCCGACCAGCTGTGCCGCTTTTCACAGCTAATTTTGTCAGTGACGCTATTAGTGCCTACATCTGAGCAGAAGGGTGTAAGTAGGAAAAAAGTGTTCTTAAGTAAAAATTAAAAATAATCTTAATTTGCTATATTGATTAAGAAGATACAATAAATAGGAAAAAAGAAAGTAAGAAGATTGTTAATAAAGTAAAGAAATGTAAGCTAGATATAAAGAGTGTTAAGTAGATAGGACAAAGAGAAAAGCAATGGGAAATCAGTAATAGGGGAAAATTTACAGCCTGTCCGGCAAGCCTGCTCACAGCTGGGAATGGTCAGTGATTCCCCGAAGATATCCTGAAAGCAACGATTTTTTTAGGGGTAGAGAAAGTTCGGTAGAGAAAACGTGATGCAAACTATTATAATTTTTACATAGCACGCGCAAAGGATTGTGCATAGCGTAGTCTGTTATGCACGTAGATAGGAATAAAGGCCGATAATTTCTCTTGTCTAGCCGGTACAGAGAATTGAAGACGCCCTAGCAGAAAAGGACAATCTATGTCGCCAATAATCAACTTATGTAGAAGGAGAACACCGAGAATTGTCCTACGGTTGATTAACGACGGAAGGTTAAGAAGAAGCAGCCTGCTGGAGTAGGATGACAACCGAAGATTAGGGTCCCAATTTTAACCTAGTAAGGCAAAAAGCAGAAATTGCTTCAATACGATCCTGGCTATTGTCATACTGCGGAGACCAGATGCAAGAGCAGTACTCAAGGATACGGCGAACAAGAGTGATGTACAGAAATTTCGTTATAAAAGGATTGTTAAAATCTTTAGACCATCGTTTTATAAATCCAAGTACACATTTTGCCTCATTAACGATGGTATCTATGTGAAGATTGAAACAGAGTTTAGAATCAAAAAGCACGCCCAGATACTTAACTATTAGTATACGTTGCAGGGATATTGACGATTGTATAACTGACAAGATAAGGTGTAAAGTTTAAAAAGTAAGTAAGTAAAGTGTCATGATGCACAGAGTCAAACTCCTTACTGAAGTCAATGTCAAGGTAAACTCAAGCAGATTGGTCGTAATTGAATACATGTTGAACAGGGGAAACAACTGATTTGCAGAAATGCTGCAAATTCGAAGTTATTATTTTTTCAAATAATTTAGGAATAGCGGACAGTTTTGCAATGCCCCTGTAATTTTGTATATCAGACTTCCCACCTTACTTATGAAGATGAATGATATAAGATTCTTTCCAAGGAGATGGAAAGACAGAAGTTTCAAGGGATAGATTAAAAAGCTTTAGCAATGGATAAAGAAGGGAAGAACTACACTCCTTGAGTAGAATATCGATAATAGGAGAGAGAACTAGAACTAGCGGAAGAAATAATAAAAGGGTATGAATTAGTATTAGGACAGACTCAAGAGTAAGTTGATTGGGAAAAATTAGCAAAGAGGTTAGCAGAATCAGAGTCATTGCTAGCTTTATCCATCCCGAGAGAAAAAGAAGATGGCAAACATGAAGATTTACGCTTCAAGTTTACAAAATTATAAAACTGTCTCGGATTTTGGGCAAATTGCCTTTTACAGCGAGTTAGATAATTCTCATAGTATTAAGAATTAATAAGAAAGAAGTTCGCTTTGGCTATGGCTATGGCTGGGAGTAAGCCAGGGTGGTTTTGAAAAAGTAGTCGAAGGAATTGACTTAGGAATACACACATCTAAGAGGGAGTTTAGGGTGATATAAAAAAAATTAATGGCAGTATTCATATCAACCGAGTCATATAAGAAAGACCAATCGGTTGCATAAATAAACTGATTCAGCAAAGAATAATTTCGTTTGCGAAAGCAATGGCGGGGCTTATTGGCTGATGAGCACGAAATGAAAGGATTACAATTGAGCATTGCAATCTCTAAAACAGGATGATAGACATCCTCAGGAAGAGATAAAGGAGGGGATCTAGACACATTAGAAATAAGGTAGTCGTTAACAAATACAAGGTCAAGTGTTCTATTCAAATGATTAGAAATATAATTGATTTGAAACAACGAAAGATCAAGCATGCAGTCTATAAAATCGTGCTGTGCTGAGGGCACTAGATAATTTTCAGCAGTAAATAATGACCAAGAGATGTTCGGCAAATTAAAATCACCCAACATCATAAATTGGTCATTATCACGCGCGTGTGAAGAGACTTCTTTAATACAAGTAATATGTTTCATATAAACTTGAATATCAGAAGAAGGTGGGACATAAGAGCATGTTACATAGATATTCCGTGTAGGAAAAGACACATAACTGAGACAATCTCAGCGTCAGTAGGCGTACTAAAACAGAAAAGTTCTGAATGGAGAGTGGCTTTAACACCCCACCACCTCGAGTCGGCCGATCATTTCTATAAAAAATAAAGTTATTCGATAAAATCTCAAAATCAGATATGGTTGAGTTTAACCATTTTTCTGAAAATGCTATTATATCCGAATCGAAGAAAGTGCTGGCCATAAAAAGATTTTTAAGCTTTGAAAGGAGACCTCTATGATAATGAATAAAGATTTGGTCAGAAGATGAAGCTAGTTTTTTGGGGCAGAAATAGTACCCTGTATTGAAGGGACTGGAAGGGAGACAGGCTGGTTACGCTTTTTTGGCTTGAACTCGTGAACAATCATGTGTGGAGGCCAAAATTTGGGATCACAAATGATTGGGACATATCATGTGAAACATTTATTTTTAATGATATTATTTCACGAGGGGAAGAAGTAGAGGGCAATTGCAAAAGTTGAGGCTCCAACCGGCGATTGGTTGGGGACTCGAATTTATATTTGCCAAGCAACTCGAAACTCGAGTCAAAATTACTCGAGAGCTGCTTAGCCAAAGTTATCAATTTTAAGAACTTATTTCTCACTGAATTATACATTCTGGAGAAATCAATTTGCTTGATGATGCATTCTGGGCACGACCAACGCAAGCCACCGCAGCCCTTCTTGGCAATTGCAGCGATCTTGACGCAATCACGCCCAGTAAGACTCGCACATTTAGCATACATCATATTCTCACACAGCCAGCAATTAACAAATTGCGGCAGTGCAGAATCATCAGCCTGCTTGAACGTGCACGGTTTCTTACAGCACGACATATTTATTAAATGCGTATGCAATTTGCGAGAGCGCAGAGCAAAACGAAAACGGTGCACAAGATAGAGCAAGTAAACACTCAAAAAACAATTATTCGTACACAAACAAATTGTTTGGAGCGAAAAGCAATAGAAAAAATTTGCGAGAGCGCGATGCACAAGCAGAAAGTATGCAGCGAACACACGCACAAACAAGTGTATGCACAGGGGAGCACCAAAGCAAAAGAATCAAAACAGGCAATAACAACAAAACGGAACTGACGCCGCGTTTTATAAATGCAATAATAAACAGACTTAAGCTCCACAACAGATAACACTTTGCGCATTTTATAAAAGCTTTTTAAATAAAGCACCGAAAAATGAAAAATTTTGAAATAAAAAGCAGGATTAAAGCGCAAAAATATATACAAATTGGAGCACAAGTAAAACACGTCAATCACTTTCAACTGAGAACTCTCTATTTAGCAGTAATATATATTAAAAAAAACAAAACTAAAATATTTCTTCGGTCAATGTAGAACAATATGATAAAAGGACTCGAACCAAACGCACTATTTGCCACCGTCTTTACTCGTAAACCATGCCAACAATTTATTTTGGCTGCGAAGCATAACGAATTAGAATAGCAACATATAAACAAAGCTTAGAATACAAGACAATCGCGATAATAAAACTGTTGGTAGAATAATAATATAATATATAGAATAAAGACGCGCATAAATGTGTGTGTACATGTGTAAGGAAATTCTTGCAATGTGCGCTAGTTGCCCCAAGCACGTGGGCAGCCAAAACACGTTTCCTTTAATATCTTTGTTTTTTAACCGATTTTGAACAATAGATCTTACAGAATAAAATATTCGCATATGTTCAAAAAGGCAACATCATTAAAATTGTGGCATAAATTGTTGGGAAGTTCCAATTGGTTTGTTTATTTGATTTACAGCTATGTGTGTGTGTACTTGTATAGAGAAATTCTTGAAATGGGGGCTAGCTGCCCCAAGCACGTGGCCAGCCAAAATACGTTTTCTGTAATAACTTTTGTATTTCTTAACCGATCTTGAAGAAATTTTTAACAGTAAATCTATGGAATAAAATATTTGTATATTCTCAGAAATGCAATATCATTAAAATTGTGGCTTGAAGTTCCACTTGGTTTATTTATGTACCTTACTTATGATAGTAGGCTCGGTAGGGTCGGTGGCAATAGATATAAAATTAAGATACTTAATATCTATATACTAGTCTAAAAGCTACATGTGAAATTTGGTGTCTATCTCTTCTAATTTATGAGAGTACATTATACCCTTTTTATCCATTTTTAATAGGTGGCTCAGGGTATAAAAATATAATTTGGCCAACATTGCTATAATACTTATGTCTGCACTAGGAATTTTGCATTGCAACCGACTTAAGTACCCAAGCGTGTGAAGAAGTTCTTACACAATAACACAATGCTACGTATCTACCAGTAGAATGCGGCAATCTACTGATTAATTAAACATTTTCGCTCAGAAGAATACAAATTTCCAGTAGAATACCTTAATGATAGAGATAATATAGCAGATCCGTTTTCAAGAATTACCATCGCAACGAGTTATGAAAAATTACATGCGAAGTCTTAAAAGTTTCCACAAGACAACATGGCAGACAAAATAAATCCTACGCACGAAATAATAATGAAAATAAACAAAAAATGCTTCTATGCCCAACGTTTATCAAGTCATTAAACAAAATTTAAGAAGCTAGCAAAAATTAAGAGATTACTTTTGATAAAATATTACATAAATAAACGTAGGAAATGCCTAAAAGCTAGGAACTGTTTAGTAAAGTAACAGAACCTTAAAAGTATAATCTATCAGTTGACTAAACTAATTGCTACTTACGGCTTCAATATTTTATTAATTGCTACAATCACTAAGCATACACTAGTGTATTGTCATATTTCTGCATCAACAGAGCCCCAGAAGTGCTTACGTCCATTGTGTTATGCGCAACTAGAGTACGATTGCTACGATAGCCAAACGATCAGCGTCAAGCCGTATCGCGCTAAGTGCACATCGCCGCAGCATGATGACATATGTAATCATTTTAAATACGAAATGATCGCACACAAAAAGACACGGGCTGTGACGTAACATGCGCAACAGAAAGTTGCAATCTTCTTAAATTCATAGACTTCCCTTGGCTTGGCAGACACATGCATATGCAGTTTTGCACCAATATGTATGAAATGAGACACACATACAACAACTATTTGGCGGGTCGCGGCATTAATACTAATATTTATAGAAAAGGTATATAATGTTTCAAGAAAACAATTATTAATAATTGTACCCATGGTTGCCAACTAAATACGAAATTATATTTTTCATAGACATTGGATAAAAATGTATATATATGAAAGTTTGTGCTATTTGGTTACACCACTTATGAATAGTTAAAATGAAGTTGGAATATTGAGCATGGATTTCCTTACACGATATTATCATCTTTTTGAATTGCATTCCCAAAAACCAACCAGGAGATCAAGCCAGGAACAATATTTGGAAAGTCTATAGATTCAAAAAGTAACTAAATAATTCGTATCGTAAATACGAGACATTGCAGCTTAAAAATAGAAAGATGTACAATACGGCACGGGTTGAAAAGCCATTTTTCATTCCACCCAACAACAAATTTAGATAAAAATATACTACAGAAATTACACGCAATTCAAAACATGAGTGCTCTAGTCGGGAGTGCCCGACTAGGGGTTACCATAAACCTTCTACCAAAACCAAATACAGCTCTCGGTGTTTAAAGTTATTGCTTTGTACCTGAATAAAATCATGCCACATGACAGCCATAACATAAGCTTAGTCTCGATGAAACATAAGTGAACTAAAATCGCAATTGTAACTCTACTCGTGCAAACAGTCCTCGGTCATGCCTAGATCCTTGTGCACCGTGTATATTTTTGCACGGTTCTCTTTCCCTTCTTTGTTGCGTACTAGAAATATGATACCGGTCACCACAGCGTTTATTGCCAGATACAATCGCCATCACTGGTCTCGTTTTAATTCCTCAACTTCGTACTTGGCGCCGTTTATGTGGGCCTATGTTGTCAAATCCGTTCTTGATGCTCACCCTAACAGGTCTGTCGTTGATAACGGTGACACCCTCGTCTACTATGATATTTGACCCAGGTGGTTCGGATATGAGTAGCATTGAACTACGGATCCAGCATGTAGTTCTTGGGTGCATATGTTTTCTGGTATTTGTAAATTTACGCCGGATTGTGCGACTGAGAAAACAATTATCTTCTTACAACCATACTTAGCTTTAGATAATTTTTTAATTAGGTGAATTATGATATTATATGCTAAGCAGTACATTCATTAATTTAATTAAAGTACTACCTGTATTATTAGTATTACTTTTAAATGAAAGTCGTCAATTATTTTCGAATTTACTACAACGTGTTCGCTACCATTAGATTCTATAGCTGTCTCTATTTGTGTATTGTTTTCCTTAATCAGTTCAGCTTCAAGGGTGTGTAATCTGAGTGGGTGTTATCAATTTTGTATTCTGCACGATCGAATACAAAAAAAAAAAAAAAACCACAATAAATATTAATGAATATACCTATACCAATGAAAATGTAAGAATTTACATTGCACAATAAAATGAACTAGCAAAAGTCTTATTTTATGAGAATATAAAAACATATATAAAAATCTTGTACGAGCCGGTTTTCTTCACGTAAGGTAACCTTTTGAACCACCTTCCCTTTTATAAGAACAGTTGTCTCAAAATAGCTTATATTTATTATTCAATGCATCTTCTACACCTTTTCCCCTAGCTCTAATACGCTATTCTGTCTGGACGGATCCGCTGTCTTTTTATCTCCCTCTCATTACAGGAAACTGCTTTGGCTTACTCTCATCCCTATGAGTTGTGCGATAGAAAGGCATGTCTGTTTTTTATCTTGCTCCCAATACAGGAAACTGCTTTGGCTCACTCTCAGTGCTCTTTAATTATGTTTAGATACCGTTAATATGTTTGTGTGTATATGAATCCGACAAGCAAAAATGCCCACAAATTTAATTTTTTCAAATGTCGGAGGCATTTCTTCCCTTTTGAAGGGACGAGTAATATGAAATAATGAAAGGGTTTGCCACGTCGATGCGAAATTCTTTGCATTTTAGATCAATATCGTTGTAATGTTGGCCAAAGCGTTGCATGTGTGCATTTACAATTTTTTGGACTTGCTATGTACGCATACTTGCATATTTTATATATGAATAGAAACAGTTATGCGTTTGTGTGCGTGTTGGTTGCCTGGCTGTCCAATGCAAATTTGACTGGATTTGAAGTTTTTGGGATTTCTGAAATTCGACCCACACACACTCACACAAATGTGTGTGAGTAAGCTGATCATGGGTGCATGGATGAGAGTAAGTCAAAGCAATTTCCTGAAGTGGGAGCGAGATACAAAACAGCGATGCTTTTCTACTACACAAATCATATGAATTAGAGTTGTGTCGTTTAGTTCAGACCAAGTTCGATTGACCGTTCCATTAAAATGAACTAAAGAACTTATTCAGTGATTCGTGAACTAAATCGGTCATTTAGTTCACTCGTTCAGCTATTCAGTCGGTCATGAAAGATGTATTCTGCACTCGTTCAGTCGGTCATGAACGATACATTCTTTATACTCGTTTAGTCGGTCATGAACGATACATTCTTGATACTCGTTCACTCGGTCATGAACATTATATGCAACGCAGCAGTTCAGCCGATCCTGAACGATACATTCTTCTAAGATGTTTAGTTCTTAATAAACATAAAAGATATCGGGATTTTAATTTCACTTTTAATTTGACTGCTTAACTGAACTAAGCGATTAGTTCATGACCGACTGAATAGTTGAGCAGAATTCATCGTTCATGACCGACTGAATAGTTGAACGAGTGAACTAAATGACCGATTTAGCTCATGGCCAGAAAATGAACGAGTGAACTTATTCAGAAAATTGAACTAGAAATCCCCACTCTAATCAAAATAAATTAAAAAACTGGGAAAATTCCCAAATGTCTGGAAGCTACCCAGTCAGATAGCCGTTGTACCTGAATGAGCTGGAGTCGCCAGCTTGACCATCGTCGATCCTGCCGCCAGATGCCATTAGAATGGTTGCGTAAGAGACGGAGCACTAAGGCCTTTTTCCATTGTGTGGGATGTCGCAGCCTGAATTTCTTGTTGGCGACCCTCTGACAACGAATTGTACGAAGTCATCTGAATGGTTCGGTAATATAACGGGATCTTTGTTTTAGCTACCTTTCAGCCAATTGCAATTGGATGAGTTGCCGGGTCCTGCCAATAGTCCTTATCCTAGGCCCTCGCTGTGGTACAGATACGGTTATTAGCTGCCATCATAAACAGTGTAGCAAGTGTATACATGGTGTTGTACACTGCTCCGTGAACCGCACTGGTGGCCATGAGCTGATTTTGCGTGGCAACCTGCTGCGCATTAATGTTTGATGCAGCGACCGTAGTTGTCTCAGGAATGAGAACTCCTGGTCTTGTAGTGGCAGCGAAAGTTGCACGCAGCTGCATAGGAAACGGGCTGTTCCGACTGCCCTGCCAGTAGTTGTTGGGCTGCACCACACTTTGAATGTCAAAGACAAGGTTGTCTCTAACGGTGAGTGGTCATTGGGCCAGACGCGACTGTCTAGGCTTCGGCTTTTTCCTCAGTGGGCTTGCACCACAAGGAAGCCCCAGTTCTTTCGGTGTGTTTCCTCACTGGTAAGTTTGGTGCGGGCTGCCTTTTAATGTTCCACGTTAATCGCCATAACTTTTGCATACTACATGATTGCATCGATAGATTCCAGAAGCTCGTCAAGTCTTCTTGACTTGGCCTGCTTGATTTCCCTGCTGATGCTGTTGGCTAACCTGTTGTGTGCTTGCCTAGCAGCCGTTGTGGTACACCTGTATGTGGCGTTTAATCAGCCGTTCATTTGTTGAATGCGCCTGTTAATTCTGTAGTTATACCTTGGTTGTCCTCGGTTAGGCTGATGAGTTAAATTTGTTGCAAATTTCGCTGCAGAATGGATAATATTTTCCAGTATATCTACCGCCTCTTCAATATCATGGCCACAGTGAAGCCACTACTGAATCTTGGGTATGCTCGCATTTGCAGGAATAAGATGGCACTTGGATTCACCTTCTGCTGGCTTACTCAGTAGTTCAATCTGCAGCGGAAAATGATGATCCTAGGTCGTTGGAGGTGCTAATTTTTAGCAGACTATACTGCACACCTTTGTATACTACAAATTCAATGGCTGTCGGGGACTGGCGCGCATTATTTGGGAAGCGCGTTGACGAGCCAGTTGCCAGAATGTTAAGATTCTGCTGCTGCACACTTTCAAGGAGTAGATCGCCCCTACAGTTTGAGCTGCTGTTGCCCCACCAATAACTCCTGGCATTCCAGCCACCAAAAGCAATAAATTTGGCACCAAGCTGCCTAAATACATGGTAAAAGTCTTGAACCAACCACTGTTCCCGCGGGGGGCAGTAAATTGCCGCAACATTAATGACTGAGCCATTTAGCAATGTAATTGCAATTGGTGCACACTGAATTTACTCCAAGGTTGTTGGCATGAACGCAATATGCTGGATTGTGCGCTTTATTAGGATGGCTGCATCTCCACTTCCGACTGTTTAATGGGTGGTTTGCCAGATAAGTAAAGTATCCCCTAATATCAATAGTAGCTTTCAGCTATTAACATTACGTCAATTTCGTTTTGCAGCATAAATAACTCCATCTCTTCCAGTTTATTATGTAGTCCAGCTGCGTTCCAGGCTAAAATTTTAAAGCCGTTGGTGTTAATTCTGCATATATATTATGCCCATTTCTCTCTGAGGAGGAAGTGGTGAAGTTGGCGTCGTAACTAGACATTTTGGTTACAATTGACGCGCTCCATGGTAGACATCAGAGTGCTAACGGTAGCAGGCCAGTTTTGAGGGCGGCTGCATAGCTGCTTGTAGCGTGAGGCATTGGCTGTTGGTGTTGCATCTGCTGACGAAATGGGTTGCACTGCTGCTCAGAGGGCCGCTGTGGTTGTTGCTGCTGTGCCTGCTGGCGCTGGACAACTGGAGGCCATAGCGGTTGCTGCTTTGGACGCCCCTGCTGCCTGCCGGAGCTAACTGGAATGGTGGGTTCTTCAAGCTGAGATAGCAATCTATTGGCTCTCTGTAGACCGGCAGGCTCCCTCTTTTTAGCGGTATTCTTGAAGAAAATGCAGCCCCTGTAACTGGCTGCATGTGGGCCCTTACAATTAGCACATTTCGCTACTGCACTAGGCGCCTTATCACAGGACGTTGATGGATGCTCTTGTCCGCACTTTACGCATCTAAATATGGGGCGACAATAGTTCTTTGTGGGCCCAATCTGCTGGCAACGGTGACACTGCACAACATCCGTACTTCTTATTGGCTTTTCGACCTTAACTCGCTGGCCTCCCAAGACTGTTAAGCCGGAAATCACATCGGTGTTCTTTTAAGGCTCAAGCTCAACTTGAAAGAGATCAAGAGGCTCGCCAGTGAACTTTTTGATAACATTAAAAAAATCGGACGTTATGTCCCTTGTCGCTAAGCTTCTGCTTGATCCAATCATTAGGAGTAGCCCGATGAAGGTGTCTAATTACAACCCTGAAGCTACACTCACTGCTCAGCTGGTAAGTATGAGATTCACACCACATTCTTCAAAGAATCTTACCAGAGCGCGGTATGAGCTAATATCAATGCACTGCATACGAAGTCCGCGATCCGAAGTCGGTTTGGATTGGTAGTTACCCTCTCCAAACAAGTCATCAATGTCCTTTAGAAATGGGACAATATTGCCATTTAGTCCAGGCACATAGAGCGGCTCAGGCCTGATATTAATATTACTGGCACCGTCTTGAACATTTGGGCCAGCGTTAGAGTTATTGGTAGGCATTTGTGGGGCTATTTGATGAGGCTCCTCATTCCTGGCCTTCATATTGTTAGTAGCGATATCTGCAGCTTCTGCTTCAGCATTTGGATTCATAATTGGCTAAAGGGTGGCGTCAATTGCTTCGACGTTCGTTGTCAATTGTTCGTCTTCCAAAGACACAGCTTCGATGTCATTTTTATCTTCAGTGGCTATCTTCTTTCGCGTCCTAGGGCTTTCCAGTGACACGACGTTTTCGCTGCAGTTTTTGACAAGTCTCCTGTTGTTGTGCTTTTACTTAAACAATTCAAAACTTACATTGCTTTACATGTCTGCGCTCTTTGACGTGGAGGTTGAAACTATTTGGGAGTTCAATAGATGTCTTATATAGAGTGCAGTTTCGGTGTCCGTTTTGTAGTTTAGTCGCTGCGTTTATAATGTGTAACATTTCTAATGTATGTCTTGTTGTGGTGTTGTTCTTGTTGTAGAATTGTTATCGCATGAAATTTGGTGTGTGTTTGCTTTTCATACAGTGGGTCATTAGAGCTGTTTTTTGTATATTATACTGATGTCTTAATTTTAAGACCAACTTGTTTTGAGTTATTCCATAGCAGAGGGTATTATAACTTTTTCCGACCCCATAAAGCATATATATTCTTAATGAGTATCAACAGCCGAGTCGATATAGCCATGTCCGTCTGTCTATTTCTATGCGAACTAGTCTCTCAGCTTTAAAGCTATCTTCATAAAGTGCTTCTTCATATTGCACGCAGAACATATGTCGGAACCAGCTGGCTCGGAACGATAGCTATATAGCTAACATAGGAACGACCGGTCCAAAGTAGGTTCTTATATGCAAAACTTTTTTTTTTATCAAGATATCTTAACCAAACTCGGCATTTATTAGTCTTACTACGCTCCTTATATATTTCCATAATGCTATCAACATCGGACTACTATATCATATAGCTGCCATAGGAATAATCTGTCGAAAATTAAATCGTTGTATGGGAAAACTTTTTTGTTTTTCAAGATATCTTAACCAAACTCATCATTACCTATTTTCCATGTGCGTTATGAAAAAGTTGGGTCTGTAAGGGCATTAAATCGGCGTGCCGAAGATAGCCCTTCTTTCTCGTTTTTAGTTTAGATGTACACGTTATGGCAAAAATTGTTATCTCCGCAACACGGTATTTTGTAAATGACGTTACTTTTGTCTCTCCTTGGTATTTCGCCTTTGTGTTAAAGAATTTGAATTACGTATTTGTAGGCTTGTTGGATTATTCTAATTCTTTTTTGTTGTACCATACAGATTTCGTGAGGCGTTCCGATAATTGTGTTATGTAAGAGATTTGTATATTTTAGTAGACTCTGTTGGCTTTTGTGTTCTGATTTGTCTTTTGAATAATTTTCTAATTAGATTATGTGGGAAGTCATTTATGGTAAAGTTTTTTTAATTTCATGTTCAATTTTTTGTAGAATATTCTGTCCGATATGTTTTTTATTCTTCTAATATAGTTTACTCCTGTATTTATTATCATACTTTTTGGGTGGTAAAAGTTAAAGTTCATTTTTCGGCCAAAGGCTATAACACTTATTTTTGAGTGAGTTGTCCACTCTGCTTACTAACTTACTAAAATGATAAAAACAAACATAGAACAACTTATGACCATAGATTCTCCAAAGTGTTTTTGAAGAGCGAGAGGAACATACAAAACAAAAGAACAACACAGAAGAAAAGGCATTAAAACGAAACAACAAACTACGAAATTAACGAAACCTTGATTTAGCAGACAACAACACTCAAAGAGAATGGTTTATAGACAAAACGAAAGCAGCATTCCCGCCAAACTTAGAAAAGTTACTTGTGAATGGGCCGAAATTCACACTCCCGATTAATAAGAAAGAATGCCATCTCTTAAAATATGTTGCGGACGGGGAAGAGTTGGTACAGACGACAAAAAAAAATAAATACAAGAGACGGCACGCACTATATTATCTTTATTAGTTAAAGAATACAAAACTAGGAATAACCAAAGCACTAGGGATCGAGCAATACTGGACACAGTGGAACAGACACGTAAATTCTTACGAGAAAATAACAATGCCAAAGTATTATCTTCTGACAAGGGTAACAAAACAGTACCAATGAATGTCGCCGATTACAAAAATAAAATGAAAAATATTTTAGAGGACTTATGGGGGTATAGAATACTACGACAGGATCCGACATCAATATTACAGGCAAATAACAATAACCTCGTGAGACAATTATTTAAGATCGGTCTTATTTCCTCCCAGGAGATATGGACTACCCAAAATTCACAAGGAAGGACGCCTCTGAAACCAATATGCTCCTCTTTCGGTTCCCCATCATATGGATTATGCAAATATATTATAAAAATATTAAAAACAAATATTTATATTATGGCTTTATTTTGAATATTAAATCATAACACGCACAATATTATTAAATTTAATTATTGGCAATGACACAAAATTATTTTATTATTCTTTCTTTTTTTTTATTTTCTGACGGGATTTTTAAAATAATAATAGTTAAGATTTTCACTTACATGTTTTCCTGCCTTAATATTAACGCCTTAGTGGATCGTTTTGAATTCTTTCTTACCAAAAAATTGGACGCTTTGTACTTTGTCGCCGCTGCCCAAAGCCGTCGGCTTGGTGATAATGGAATTCGCATTTTTAAGCCTGTGTTTTTGGCTCGTAGATGCGAGACTCGTCGATTTTTTTTATTTTTATGTTTTTGTTCCTATCATGCGCAACATTACTCACGTATTGTTTTATGTTTTACGCACAAATTCTTTTCGTACTTGTTTTTTATATTTTAAATTGCACAGTATTCACAAACTAATTTCTTTGTAAATGGCATTTTTATAGTTGGCCAGTTATAGCCAGACTCTTTGCAAATATTTAAGAAATTGTTTATTATATGTAAGTTGATTGATGGCAGTAGTTTGACTTGACAAATAATAATGCGATGTTTATTTAATGAGTTCACTTTTTAATCCGACTTCAAAACTATGTTAAGTAATTTTCTCTCAATCTTTCAGCTCCTGGTAGCGTATTAAGAACACATCTTCAGAGACAAAATATCGAAACTTGTTGGTAATTGCAGTACACATCTGATTCGTGAATGAATAATTCTATACAACGGAATATTACATGATATTTTTATATAACAATATTTATATACAACTAATTTAAGCACCAACCGCACCCGATTTGCGTTTTGCTAAAGGATATACAATTCAAATACTAACGAAAACAAGTTAATTTTATTACACATGGCAGGCCCAACCTATTTTAAAATGTTTATTCATTATAAAAATCATAAAGTTAATTGCCTTGTGTTTACACCATACAACACGTGGAGTTTAAATTTGATAGTGGGGCTATTTAAATCCTAAAAGACATGCATTTGATTTAAAACTCACTCTTATAGGTTCCTCGACCGACGCATACATGCGGGCAGACGGATATGTTTAGGTGGACTAGGGCTAAGTTCCTGCCTTCTGCCTGTTAAATACAATTGTACAAAAGTAGTATATTCTTATTACCTATTTACAATGAGTTCAGGGTATAAATAGACATAATTCTGCTCTTACTCAGCTTTTTTTACATGACTGTGATAAATATGGTTTGATTTTTATTAATATATAAGTTAACTCAGCGGTTGTTGATTCGTTGCAACATGGCCAAAATTGCTGACCACGTATCTGCAACATTTCCGCAGCTGAAGCTAAGAGTTCTTTGGAACTCAGCGATCAGGCTACCCGGTGAAATTACATTGCCACCGTTGCCATTGTTAGGTTTCATAGATTTGATTTAAGTTTCAGTTCTAAAATCAGTCTTGAATAAAACAGACACGTTCTCCCGCAAATAAGATTTCTTAATTCAACATTATTGGAACCAACTGGGACGTTCCCAAGATTTTTTTTATTTGAACATAAAGGGAAATAAATGATATATTTTGTTGTTTGTTTGATGAAATAGATATTTTTGGTAAATTTGGACCCCTTATAACGCAATGGACTTCTAAAAATAGTTGTTAAAAGGATTTTTTTTTTCAAAAAAAAAAAAAAATTTTCTGTGGATGGGTGATTATATTTCCCATATATTACCCATTTCAAATAACTAAAATCAGTGCAAATTTAATGGATATACACCCAATTCTGTTTTTACACGGTCTTTTTTTAACACGGTTTTGATTAAACACGGTTTTTTTTTGGAACCAATCTACATTGTAAAAACAGAATTAGGTGTACTTACGACAATAATTTACTTGAATGGTGTGCGGTATGATAAGGATGTTTAAGAAGAATATAAAAAAAAAAAAATAAATCGAACTCAACACAAAAACTCATAATCGAACTTTTGTAAACTCACGTTCGCGCATACAAACAGTTCGAGTGCGTTTCTTCGTTAGACAGTCACGCAGGGGTAATAGCCACATAAGTACTGATGGCTAATGGAATCTTTATTCTTTGGATTGGCGCGTGCTCATACAAACAGGGTGATCTTTTGATAGTGCTACTAACACTTATTTCAGTAAAACATTTTATTTTTTGTTTTGAGAATCAGCATGGCCGAGTCCAATGAGTTCTTAAAGGCAAACTCAGATTCAGTCCAGTGCCACCTAAATGCATTAAATGACTTATGCTCCGGAACCAGTTGCCAATTTCTATGAGCCTGATTTATTTGTGTACATAGAAGCCTTCTGGAATCTTTTTCAAATCACTTATATTTGGTAATCTGGCTTCCAAATAAATAAATTGTTATTGGCAATTTCAACAGTTCGGAATTTCAATTATGATGAACATCTACAATGCTTTCTTTGGCGTGACGACCCATCTGAACCAGTTGAAGCCTACAAATTGGGCACGGCAACATAAGGTACCAAGCACGCAGCTTTTTAGCAATTCTATGCATGAAAACGAGTCTGAATTCTCATTCGTAGAGCTTTCAATATGGCTCTAAAGTCTGGGGACATATTTATGCAGGTGATGGAGATTAGATGACAGGTGAAGAGATTACTCAGCCGTGGATAATTTCCTATTCGCAAGTGATGCTCAAGTGAACCTTCCGATGACGAACTTGAGGTGGATAAGGCGAAGCTGTTTAAAGTTTCATGACGTAACGAAATTTGTCAAGGACCTCGTGCTGGCTTTAGAGCGAAGTCTCCTTGTTTCGTTTTAAAAAAAAATTTCATGATGGACTATTTACAAACGTACCGCTCTATCTACTGTTCCATTCCCTGGAATTGCAAGAGTTATTTCTTAACATCGATTACCACGCTTCGACTTGTGCTTTTTCAAGCCACCATTCAAATACATTCCTTTTGTGATGCAAATATTGTAGCATACACTCTGGTGCACAACTATAAACGAGCCCACTTTTTTCAGTGTACTATTCTAAAGAATCGAGCAAGCGAAAAACTAACGAGGAATAAAAAGAATGTGATATAAACAAAGTGCAAAACAACAACAGTAATCTCCTCGCCATTTCCTCTTCATTACTTATTCAATTTTCGGCTGGTGCATAACGACTTATAAACGCACTATTAAGTTTTTATTTTATTTATTTATTTATTATCACTTTATTTTTTATTAATTCAGCTACGCGCTTTGGCATGCTTTTAATAAAGTTTTCAGGCGGAGAATTGGAAACTGATTCCCAGACCTGAATTTGAGCCACTTTATGATCAGATGCACCATATACTAAGAATTTGGAAAAGGTTTTTTATTGGGTTCATATCTAGCGAACACATTGGCCGTGACAAAACAGTTATTTTTAGCATTGTAACCATGCTTGGAGCGTCTCTTGCTAAGTAGAAAAGGTAGTAAATTCAAACGGAGAATCTCTGTGTACTCAGAGGAATCCATGACAGTACCCGCAAAGGTTAACTTCAAGCAACCATCAGCACAGAAAGCACTCCTAAAACATAAGGGAACAGCCTTCAAAGTTTCTTTTTGACAAAAAAATATAGTCAGCAATCCAAAAGATTAGATTATGTGGTGCTAACAAAAGCTTTAGATATATATGCACATTTTTCAGATTTGTGGTCATATTTTTATTTGCAAATTCTAGACGAGCTGTCTTGTGATGGTGTAGCAATCTTGTAGTAGATTTTAGATTTTGTATTTCAATCACTTTGCACTGCTTTAAAGCATGTGCAATGGTACAGCTGTACACATTAAGGTAACAGTCATGGGCAATTTGATTGGGCGTTTTCATTGAGTTGCTAGCATAATTTATTATACATCGCTTGTCTCGGTCAGAAACATTTGTTTTTGGGATTTTCATATTTTTTGTGCTGTATTCTTCAGGGTTCTTCAAATAATTTCTGACTACAGCATCAGAACGAATTATTTTTCTAACGATTTGTGCATCAAGATCCCCTCACTGTTAAATGCACGTATTTTCCCTGATTCCTCGTCGGTATGGTATAACCCACGCGGCATGTTCTTATTTATATTAATTATTCTAGAAGCTATATGTCAAGGTACGTGATTCTAGCTCTTAAAACCTAGAGATTTGCCCTAAAAACACCATTACGATATCGATTTTGAACGATTACTTGAAAACGGGGGAAATTATCGATTATCGGAAACTGCGAGTACTGCGCGGGCATTAGGAGGACCTAGGCTCCAAATTTAAAGCTCATATACATAGGTTCTGAGATCCTTGCCTTCATACATACGGACGTACGGATGGCCACACCGACGGACATAACGATATAGACACAGCTGTTGATGCTGATCAAGAATATATATACTTTATGGAGTCGGAGATGCCTGCTTCTGCCTGATACATACATTTTCACAAATACATTATACCTTTTTTAACCACTTTTGATGGCTTCTGGGAATTCAAAATATCGCTCCAGCGCCAATACTAATATTTTAAATTGCAACAGCAAATAGAATGTAACTCGCTACTGATTTTATTCTATAATAATGACAATAATGATTATATACATACATGTGTATGTATATTGTTCACAATTTTTAGCACTACACAAACAAAGTGTACAAAATTACCTTGACCCAAATTGGCATGCGTCAGAATAGTCATGGACACTTCCTTTTATTTGTAGTCGCCGATTTTCTGTATACATATTTACGGATGTGTTTATGTATAGATAAATATTTGTATGTACACATGCAGATGTTTGCTTATGAAATAAGTACTTTCTTATTTTTCGTTAAATGAATTATTCAAAACTATATTTCCTTTTACACATAATATAATATATTTCTAATTTCTATTTCTACTTTCATCCATACAAATATGAAAAATTTAATACATACACAACTTCATAAATTTGTATAGCGCTTAGGATTCATATGTCAAAACAATTATATATATTTAAGCTGGAAAGAGTTATTTACTCACGCGTGATTTACATAAATACACTATTTACTGTCATTTTGATGCCCATATAACATACAGAACATTTTGTTATCTTTTACATTAGTTGACCAACACTTTTCAGATAACTCTAACTGTAAAAAACTCTCTTAAAATTATTAAAAACTACAAACTTATACATTTGCGGAAACAGATTTCTGCATGATAGTCAACCAAATTGCTTGGTTTATAATCACTTCTTATTAAGTGCAAAAGTTAAATTTTCACGAAAAGGAGATCAAGCAGCTAAAACACTATCGATTATATAATCGAATATAGCTGGTAGTACTATTGGAAAACAACTCGTTTCCACTACAATTTTAAGCTATGCTAACCAATGATCATTTTCAATACAAATGGAATTTTGCGTTTGCGCTCAACTCCGTACATCTATTATATAAATAGCGTATATTAAAATTAATTTAACTGAACTAAGTAATTCTAAACACGACATGCTATTTTCATCTTATTACTTGTCATATTTTTTTGTTGGTAGCATCGATATCACTATGCAACAGCATTTTCGATTTTTATCTAACATTTATTTATTTTTGATCGATTTAGGGCCTTAAATAGCCTTATAGCAGAATGGCTTTAAAAAAATTTTCGTTTGCACGGTTATTTTTTCTTAGTAACAGTACAACATTTAGATATTTTTTAAGATATTTTTATTGATATCGGTAGTCTTCAAGAATCATTGGTATAAAGAATAAGTAAGGCAAGAAGCCGCACGATTTGCATTTTGTACCGATTATTATTGTTAGTCTTTCAGTAGTATTTTATTTATAAAAAGAATAAGTAGGGCAAGAAGCCGAGTTATTGAACTTAATTAAGGGCATAGCATAATTTTTGATGTAAACGCCGCCGCAACAACCGTGCGTCGCTGATCGGTTACTAAACACCGCCCTCAAGAACTCAACTTCACTTCGGCGGAGAAGAGCGGAAGCCCCGAAGTGAAGTTGCGCAAGCTCGCGGCGAAGTTGAGTGGCCGAGGAAAGCGCACGGCTCGACAGCGAGCTTGCCTTCACTTTTGCTGGGACGATCAATGTGAGTAGACGGGGAGGGAGAGAGAAAGAAACAAAAATAACCAAAAGTGTACAGCGGAGCGCTAACGGTCCAGGAAGTGCGGCAGGGTTTATAGATAGGGAAGAAGAGTTCATACTCAACTCTTCTTTCCTATCTATAAACCCAAGTCAAGTCCGAATGCAAGTAATGTTGATAATGAAGTCTGCTCACTCTTTATACCCCGAACCCATTGAAAATGGGTAAAAAGGGTATATTGTATTTGTGCAAAATGCAAATGTATGTAACAGGCAGAAGGAAACATCTCCGACCCCATAAAGTATATATATTCTTGATCAGCATCAATAGCCGAGTCGATCTAGCCATGTCCGTCTGTCTGCCCGTCCGTCTGTCCATATGCATGAACGCGAGGATGTCAGAACTTATAAGAGACCACGCTGAATCGAGTTTGTTTCCGATAATCAATAACTTACACCGTTTCCAAGCAATCGATAAAAATCGATATCGACATCCTGTTTTTTGAGCAAATTGGGTAAAAATTAAGAGCTAGAGTCACCAAACTTGATATGTTGCTTCTAGAATATTATATATATGTCAAGTATCTTTCATTTTATACCTATCGCCACCTCCCTGCTACCACCGAAGAGCTATAAATCAAGTTAATAACCCAACTTTTATTGCCCAACAATTTAAGCCACCATTTTAGTGCAATTGACTTTTTGAGAATACACAAATATTCTATGGTACAATAAGATATACTGTAGAAAATGTCATTAAGATCTGTTAAGAAAAAACCAAAGTTATATGTAACTGCGCCATTGAATGGGGCAGCTAGCGAAAATTTCAAGAATTTCTGTATACATGTACACACACAGATTCATGCACGTCTGCTAAAAATTCTATCAACAATTGCAATTGCGATTGCTTTCTATGTTGCTATTTTAATTCGTTCTTTTCTCAATGTTACACAATTGTTGGTGTGGCTGTTGAGTAGAGTCGTCAGCAAGTAATGTAGTCAGAGTTCGAACTCTGCCAAGGGAACTTTTTTTTTTGTTATTAATTTATCTTTATTACTTCAATTGAGCGCGTTGCGCGAACTGCATTTGGTGTTGGAATAAGAGGGTTCAGGGTATTCTCTAGTCGGGACTCTTACCGACTGTATAGTCTCGTCACCTGTGAGAACAGTCCCGGCATTTAGTGAGATAACTCCCGACAGATCCATCGAGCTCTGAAGGCAAATAACACGGGCTTAACCAGTTTGGAGCATTTATTTAAGCCACCATCCTAGCAAACATACAAATGTCTTGTAACTTGCTGGCCCTGGTAAGACTGAGAATTGTACCCCAGCCAGTAGCTCCTTTTCAAGTGCCGCCCGAGCAGGGACCATGGCGTGTTTAAGGGCGTGGTGTATTTGCGGATTAAGGCCCCGCAGGTATGCCCAAACAACCAAGGGTATTTTTAGTCAGGCCTACCCTAGAGTGGATCTACCAAAGCAAAAGATAAGGAGAAAAAATATCATGTACAGAGAAAATATAAATTTAGGGTTCTAGGCAGTTGGGCATACCCTAGCTTATACATCTCATAACCTGTGCTAGTTGTCAGAGTGAACTTCTGCAAGAGTTAGGTGACGAATATGTGTGCGGAACCAAATATACAAAATGGACGAAACGAACAGGTAGCAGATGGGCGACGTCGAAACCACGCTAGCATACGGCGTTGAAATGTCGTTAATGCGTCGCGGAAACGTCTGTACAGTGCGACGAATTCATCTCACGTGCGGTGAAAAGTTGAAACGTCAACACAGTCGGCAGGACGGTAACAATGGGCGATTTTTTTGGGGAAATTTAACGATGATGCAACAACCAATGAGAAACAAGCCTGTACGTGAATAAATGAAGAATAATAAACAAATATACATAAAGAACGGCAGAATAAAAAAATATATTTACTCTATATATATATTTCTTTTCTTTTTTTTCTGCCGTTCTTTTTTATATATACAAAGTGGACATAATAATAATAATGGTCAAAAAGGCACTGACAGTATTGATGAACATGAAACGGAGAAGTAACTACGAGTGACAAAAGTGAACGATCTCCGAAACTGCGACAGTAGTGTGACCTTTTTTTTTTATTTATTTTTTATTTTTTGCGTAAATAACAAACAAAAGAAAGCCAATCAGAACCGAAACCAGAACCACCCGCCCACCAACATAAGGAAAAGGGCGAAAAAATAAAACAGCGGGATCAGCGGAGCAAAAAAAAACGAAGGGGCAATAGAAGGCGACGCTGACTTCAGAGAAGGGTACCTAAAGAAAGTAAGGGGAACACGAAATGGAGTCAGGTGAGTGCTGAAATTCAATGGTAGGTGTGCGCTGTATCCACTAGTGACGCACGAAGATGCTAGGGGCAATCGCCCTGCAGTTCGGGCTGGAAAAGGAAGGGCACATGGAGGAGCTGCGTAAGCGGCTATCTACTTTCATGCAGGATGGCGGCCATTGCCCCCAAACTTCGGCTTGGGTTGCTGAGTTGGAGGCACAGTATGCCAAACCGTTAGAGGTGCCAGCCTAGCACTCCCTTACCGACGTTGGCGGACGGCCTCTTCAAAAATTCGAACCAGACCTGAGGAGCTCCCAATTGAACGAGCGTCCAGTTATTTTGACCCCTATTTTAGCTGTCAGGGAGTGTAGTGGAAGAAGCCCGCCGAGCAACAGCGATCGACATCGAGATATGGCGGACCCCCGCTGAGCCGAGTAGTGTTCTTTTTGCTCCCAGGTCGCATCCTTAGTCGGATTCTAGGCCACTCTCGAACGTTTCGGAACAAGTTTGGAAATGTGGTGTGAGGTACGATGCCCGATCCGACCCCCATGGTTTCGCGGACGACCTTGAGTATCCTTCACGTATGGTATCGCCCTCGATCGCATGCCTAGTGCATTGAGCGAGTTATTCAGGGACAGGGCCGCCATGAGTCCGGGTATCGCGGAATTAGGGAGGACAGTACAGAAAAGTCAGTGTGTTTTACGTGAGCGCCTGCCATATTCGCTTAATCTCAGGGTATTCGAAAAAAAACTAGCCGAAACAATGCGTCGGACTAGCGCCCCTCCAGGACCCTGCTTGCACAGTGTCTCTTCGGTACCTATTAAATGTATGCCGTGATTTGGGTATAAACCACAGGCACCACAATACTCCCCGAAGGGCCGCAACCAAAAAGTCAGGACGGAACATGTTCCGCGGGCTCCTGGCCACCCGTGGTACCAAAATTTACTTACAGTTTTTGGTCGACTGCCGTACAATTCTACTACCCAGTGTACCCTTCCGTCAGACAAAATGGGTCATCTTGTTTCGCCGCTCGAATTAGCTGGATGCCCAAATCAACGTTGGATAATCACCCAGGGTCACCACGAGGAGGCCACATATTTGTGGGGCACATTGAGTCGACTTGACGAATGATTTACGAAATACGCAGCATGCCCTTCTACATCGGTCCATTGAACCGCGGGAAGACAGTACAGTCTACGTGGGGACATCTCAATCCGTTTCTCTCTATGCACAGTGGGACCCAAGCGGCAATTACGGACGGAAGGGTCCCCGCCTCCCCAGCAATGGCCCACGCGAAGATCACCATCATCGATTGGGCACCGGTCGTGGTGCCTGGGTCCAAAAAAATGCTTCCCACGTCAGGGAAAGGGAGTGCTTGCTCCGCAATCGAATGGAGAGGACACGAAGAAGGAAATGAAGGAGGAATGAAAACCTTACTCAGAATCGGACAGAGCAAACAACGAGCCCAAAAGGCAATGTATAGAGTTGCAGCTGATCATGGAGGAGGAACGGCGGAAACGTGCTCGGAAACGTGCTTGGAAACAGAATAAGCTGGAGCAATGGCTAGAATCCACCCAGACGCTGGTGGTCGGGAGAGGCTGTCAGAGTGGAGGAATCATAGGGTTTCATCTGGGATCGGAAGGAGCACAAGATCCGGCTGAAGGATGAAAAGTTATTGAAGCAAAGGTACTACCCTTAAAATCCAACAACGCTAAAGGCGATCGATGCCCTCAACAGGCACACCAACAAATTATTTTTTTTTAATAAAAAAATTAAAATAGCAGTACAAACCACAGCACAGAATACAAATGTGATAGGAAATTTGTTGTCGCTCTTAAAATTTACGAGATTTGCTTAAAAAACAGGATTACGATTTCGAATTCAATTCTTATCGATTGCTTATAAACGGGGCAAGTTATTGATTATCGGAAACAAACTCGTAAAACGCGGGCATTAGGAAGACCTTTAAAATTACAAATCTCTATCTCTTATAGGTTGTGAGATCTTTGCGTTCATACTTACGGAGCTGTATTTAACAGCATGGTAATTGCGAAAGTGATTGCCTTAGTGGGGAAAGTATTATTTTTTTTTTATCTGGTGTGGCTGTTGAGTAGAGTCGACAGCAAGTAATGCGGTCAGTTGCGAGTTCGAGCCCTGCCAAGGGAATTTTTTTTTATTAATTTATTTGGTGTTGGAAAAAGAGGGTTCAGGGTATCCCCTGGTCGGGAGCTCCCGACTAGAACCTCTTGCTTGATTTTTTTTCCAGGATCTGAGGTGATGTGCGGTTCTGGCGGTCGTTTACCCACCCAACCATGAATCTCTGATGCCAGATTACGAGAGACTCCCTATTCTAAGCTGATCTATAATATTAGGTCACTATGCCTTTCATTAATGGAAACTTAAGCGTTCAGTTTGCCTTAAAACAATATATCGGCTTCATTTATTTTCGATTATTTTGGCTAAATTTTAACATTCTTGGTAAAAAAAAAAATATTTTTCTTTCGTTATATTCTAACTCCACGCGCTTTGCAATCGAACTTTTTTTTTCAAGCCAGGAAGAAAAACTTTCTTTCCTCATATCGTGTCTTAATAGCCGTTATTATTCTAATAATTGTTCCATATGTCGTGCCAGTTGTATAATAAAAAAACGAATCGATGCTGTACGACGTTAATCGGGATACGTATTTATATTTGAAACAAGCATCGTTATTAAAGTCCTAACAAAGTCATTCAAAAAAAATTAAAAAGATTTTAAATAAACTTACTAGTGGGCGCATACTTTTATTAATTACTGTCACACAGCAAATTAGCAGCTGATGCTACCTTCCTCCGTTTTAAGCTATCGAGTTATGCAAGGGCTCGAAGCGTCAAAAACTGCTTCTGAGCATACGCACGATTAAGTGTTACTGATCAGCTGTTCTTTTACTATGTAACGTTATATATGTATTTCTGAATGCATAATTAAATCATAAACAGAAACTCTCTCGCTTACAAGCATTGTCCAAGCGCGATCTGCACCTGCACACTCACTTAGCTGAAAGCTCTAGGTATGTATGTCTGTTTGCAGATGCGACAACGCAACGAGAAAGCTTTTGGAATGCTGACACGCTCAAAAATGTAAGGGAGGAAGAAGGAAGTGTGGTGACTTACATGCTACGGCGGTGAAAGGCCTTTCAACGCTGACGACGGTGTTGTTTAGTTTATGAGTTGTAGGTTGGTATGGTAGAGATCTTCTTGATCTCTTTATTTTTCTTTAATCAGGGGCGCACTAAAAGTTTGTTAATTAAATATGCTTATTTTTTATATTTTTATTTTTGTTTTGTTGCTGCGGGCGTTCGTTTTTCTGCGTGAAAGCACTGCTGACTTGCTTTGAACGTTCGTACTTGCGTTCGTATACCTCCAAAAAAATTTGAATAAAAAAAATGTCAATATTTCTAATTCTCTGCTAGAGGTTTTAACTATGGCACTGCACCTAATAGTTTAATTTTTTTTTTTTTTTGTTTTTGTTTAGTTAACTTGGTAGTTTTGATTGTTTTCTATTTTGCACTGGGTTGGCGATGGGGATCCGGATAGGGTTGATGAGACCGCCATGAGCTTCCATGTCTCCTAGACCCGTCGGCTGCTCTAATCGGCACTGCAGACGTGCTTCAAGAAATAGCACTTTGCTGGCCAGAATATTAGCCCATAACCCAGAATTATGTTGGTTGGCTGGGGCTATACATTTTTTTTGTCTAGCGATCTTATGAAGCACTAGCAACGATTAGGATGCGGACGATCGAAATAATCAGGCTCTATAGAACAAAACTATATTATTTTTCACGGTCTGAAAAAATATTATTATGTGCGCATACCTTCTCCTCTTTTCCGACTCCTTATCTTTATTAGAAGCTGCTAAAAGTGAAGCAAAGATGAGATGCCCTTAGATTAGGGTTTTGGCTGTCAGTCACACGTGAGCGTCTTGGTTTACCGGGGATTGCGACAACGCAAACAGTTCTGGCCCCTTCCGTGCCCAATTGTTTTTGGTTATATAAATGGAACTTAAAAGTCAAATTCTACATGCATCAACACAAGTATTAATCATATTTCGATTTTAGCAATAGTAGCTTTATTTATTAGACACCAAAAAAGTGAATATTAATTTGCGTAGATGTTGATGGTTAGAGAGCTCGAGCTAGAAGAAAGTGAACATACTAAATAACAAAATAGTGTAAACAAACTTATCAAAGACAAAAAAACTTCAAATGTATCAATTTTTGTGCTGCCAGATCGCCACAGTACCCCATTCTAGACTTCAAGTTGTGAGACGAACGGGGAGTCTAATTGTGCGGCGAGTTTTTGTGGATTGTTGGAGCAGTATAAGTGTGTTGGGAGTATCCTTAGATGCGTCTTGTTGTTGACCTACTGGCGATGTTGCTTCTAAGTTGGTTGTCATTGATTGTTGTTGTGTCTCCATGAAAGCAGGTTTGAGGCGATCAATTGATACATTGGTATCGTGACCATTGATAAGTATGTTGAAAAATTTGGTTTGTTTTGATTTACTTCAAATGGGCCGCCGTAGGGCGTCTGAAGCGATCCACGTACCGTGTCGTTACGCAGAAAAACATGAGTTGCATCAGATAATTGCTTGAAGATGAAAGGCTTTGATGAGTCGTGGTTGGATGTTTGAATTGGTCGGATTTCGCGCATCATCTCTGTTAGATCCTTGGCGAAATCAGTGTGTGGTTGAAATTGACTGAAGTTGTTGAAAAATTCTCCAGGAAGACGAAGAGTTGTGCCGTAAACTAGCTGTGCTGCTGTTGTTTGGATGTCGGGCTTATATGCTGAGGAGAATCATTGGCAATTTGGATGGCCAGCCGATCCTGTTGTGACACATTATAGCTGCCTTAATCGTGCAGTGCCAACGTTTGATGATTCCGTTTGCCTGTGGATGGTAGGCGGTTGTTCGTAAATGGTCAATGCCGAGGATGCGCGATAGCTCGCTAAATAACCTGGATTCAAATTATCTGCCTTGGTCCGTGGAAATGCGTGCTGGAACTCCAAAGCGAGAAATCCATGTGTTTATGAGTGCTGTGGCTACTGTTTCAGCTTGGATATCCTCGATGTCGATTGCATCTGGCCATCTTGTATAGCGATCAATGATCGTGAGACAATATTTAAATTGACCAGATTGAGGCAATGGTCCAATGAGGTCTACATTGATATGTTCAAATCTGCGTGAAGGCAGAGTGTATTGTTGGGGTGGTGAATGAACGTGGCTCGTGACTTTAGATTTTTGGCAAGGGATGCAGTGTTTGACGAAGTAAGCTATATCCTTATGCATACAAGGCGACACAAAGCACTGTTTGATGAGTTTAATTGTTGATCCAACTCCTCCATGGGCAATGCCATGATCTTGCTGATAATATTTTTTCGATGTGGTACTGATATGAATGGCCGCACTGTGGAAGTAGGAAAATCGCATAAGATTGGAGTACTTAATTACGGTAAGTTGATAGAATTGATTTGAAGTGAAGTTATCTTGTAATTAAGTAGCTTTTTCAGCTCTGGACAACTTGCTTGTGAAGCAGCAATCTTATTGTAGTCGATGATGTTGGCTTCAATAGTTTCGATGCGAGAGAGTGTATCAGCAGCAATGTTATCGACACCTGCTATTTGCAGAATAGATGTCGTGAATTGCCCGATCAAATCTAGCTGTCGAAGCTGACGTGGAGAAGCTTTTTCTGATTTTGAGTATACCAATGGTTTATAGTCAGTGTAGACATAAAAAATTTTGCCTTCGAGCTTATAACGGAAATGCTCCCGGATGACAAGTGGAGACAACGAAGCTGGGGGTGATCATATAAAGCTCTCATGTGGAGATATATGAGCGATGCAAGCTTACAAAATCTCGAATTTCTTCAAGCACATAAGCAAAAGCTTCAGCTACATTACAAACGCTAGCTTTTGTCTGTTACAACGCAGGCGACATTTTTTTCGTAAACGATACATGGTGGAACTGTGTTTATTTTTTTGGTTGGTCTCATCGACCATTACATAAGTTTAGACAAAAACTGGGTAAAATTTAAACAAAACCTATTGGAATAACATAAAATTTCCATTCATCCGTATGTTTTCCAATTTAAATATAAGAACGCAAAAATTCATGGATTTGCGGATGCTTCTTGACATGCCGTGTCGCAGTGTGATAGGTCAGGAAGGCCGTGTCGCAGTGTGATTCCTAGTAATTGTACGCGGGTACATTCCTCAGTAGCATTCTGGGAATTCGGGGAATTCCCTGCTTTTGCTTTACTAGCTGATATTGAACGAAAGCACGGCAGCAGAGGCAGAGACGCTCTGCTGCTGAGAGAGGTTCGATGGTAAGATACCAAGAGTCTTGAGTAAGACAGAGATGGCTACATACACTCGACATGAGTAAGTTTACGACATGAGTGCGTAGGCTGACATGGTCAGTTGAGCTTGGGTATTTGAACCGATCGGAACTCGCTGTGCAGCCGCGTCAATCATCAGAAGTATCAACATGGATGACATACCTTTGCCGCCGACAGACATACCCCTTCCGCCGACATATATAAGTATGTATGCCACACAGAAAATGTATGTCGATATACCTTGCCTGCCTAACGAGCTCTCTGGGTGGGGTGGTAAGGGCGATGAGACGTGATATTTTATACATATGGCACATTTGTATGTAAGTGGTTACTGTTCGTGCAAGATGTAACAAAAATCTATAGTCTTTCCCTCACTGCTCGCAATCTAGGAAGTTTTTCTTAGGTGATACTTGGCGTTTATAATTAAAAAAATAACTACATTTAATAACTTCGAAAATCTTGTCTCTTTTCTCAAATATGAGTAGGCGTCTGACTCTGCCGGTAACTTGGGCGAGGAGGGACGAAATATAACAGATTCACTCCGATAAGGTGGCGTGATCTCGCCTGTGGCCGCTTCTTAGCCTATACTTCGGGATAGCGCCGATGATAAATGCGCCGAGGGCATGGCTGACGTGCGCCGAAACTTGGCCTGGGTGGTAGCCTGTTGGCCTCTCTGGCCTTTCGTTCCCTGAACCGTTGGTAGTTTGTTTATTTATTATCGTATCTTTTATTTGTTCGTTCCGTGTCGCATGTAGGTTTAAAGTTTTAAAATTTTTATATCTCGACACACCGTTTTAATTAAAGTTGCATTGTCACCAACAAAAAATTCCTCGTTATATTTTTATAGTACATATCGGCCTGGTTAGGTTTTTCACGAGTTCTTTAGTACTTTGAAACTTTAATGTGCTTTCGAGCACGGCACGCCCGCCGTCGACCGCTGACAAAATCGAACTCTCCGGCTGTACATTTGGGCAGCAACATCATAGGTGCCGAAATTCGGCACACGCATACATAGAAAGATGGTCACCGTTGCTGCCCATTTGCACAACTGCATTTTTGGGTCAACGGCCCATATGAAGGCCAAGTGCATGCGATCCACTCTCCGTCCAATTTCTTTAGGAGCGAATGATAAAATAGCTTACTTACTATACTTCTTTTGAAATTACCTAATTTGAATAAGGATGAATTAAGAACACAGAAAAACTAACAACACATTATGTTGTTTAAGATTATACAAAGTTATATAGAAATACATATCGAAGAGACGGAGCTTAGACGACTGCTCATGCAAAGGTAACATTTTAATACGGATTGCTTATCGCATTATTTATTTTATTTCCTGGCTTTAATGCATTATTATAAAACAAACAGTCTACAGCTCTTAATTGCCACGAAGGCGCACAGCAGTACTTGCTCCCATTGTCATAACCCCTGAGACAATAACGATCAGTACCGAGCGCTCGTAACATAATAATTTGCCGAAATTAACACCCATCGCAGTCACTTTATATTCTCCTCCCAAGGTACTGATAAGGGTTCTTTAAAATAATTTGTTATTCTTATTCAAGGACCAATAAGAATGCCCAGCATGCTGCAAATGCTACGGGAGGCGCTTTGAAATTGCAAGCGCCTTTTCGAAAACATATTCAAAGATTTTAACAAAATGTTATAAATATAAAAGCTTATGTTTAAGTTAAGTTATATTTTACATAATTTTACGATTGTAATGCAACCATATGCATTTATGTATATGAAACGCCTCAAATGAGGGTACACTTTTCTTTTATTTATTTATGAAGAGCAAGTGATATACAATGTATCTTATTCACTATTGACTTCTAACTCATTTTCAGAGCTTCCTTGGTGTTGTAGGTCGTCGTACCGTACATATGTACTCCTCTGTTGTGACATTTTGCTCAATGCCAGTGTTGTGTAAGAGAAACAAAACTTCGGCCAATAATTCAACATTGTTGAAAGCAACAGAAATGACTTTATTTTCGAATTTCAGTACGTTTTACTTTTTTACTTTTACTTTTTGTATATAAATGATAAGTCCCAATTTCTGCGCTCCTTTATAGAGAGAAACAAAACTTTTTAATTTCAAAATCGCCATGGCATTCAATCAAAGTTGTATTCTTCTATAAAATATGGAAACCATTTGCTCATGTGCTTAATTGAAAATTTAAGGAAGTTTTTACGTTCTGAAGTAATATTCCCGGTCCTGCTAAAATACCTGTTAAAACATTTCCTGGAAATTTTTTTTTATTTATTTGCAAACGAAAGTTCAATCGGGTATGTACTTTTTCCAACGCTTACGTGGTGATCTTTACAAATTGACAACTGGACAACTTGATTATATGGGGTGTAATACCTCCATAATCATTTTGAGGGTACCGTGGTAGGACTAAATATTATATTCGTGTATACAAAGGCATTTTGTGGCTCTGTTCATTTAGAAAAAAAAAACAACCAAGTTAGCTGTAATTCTTACAGCGGATAAATAAATAATATCGATGACAAAACGAGAGCAGCTTCAAACGTTTTCACGGGCTATCGAGCGAAACACAAAACGCAAAAGTAAAGTGTGACAGCAGTAAAAAATATTTGCAATAATTTGAAAATGTATTAAGTTATTAAATCAACTATGACTAGTGACGGAAACCTTCGTACATTTAAAACGTATGCATTTCCCACAACTAACAGTAAACGCTACTTGTTCGAAATCACATCCAGTGTTTTTGAATGTCGATGAAAACGCATCAATAATTAAAGCGTACATTCATGATACAGAAATTCGATATTACTATCGAGCATGCCTGAAATCTTTCTAGGTGTTGGCTATCATTTGTTAAGTGCAAATGAGAACTTGTGTTGAGATTGATATACTGTGAAGAAGCTGAAACTATTAGCGATTAGTTCAGGTTTAAATATCAACATACGGAGTTAACTTCATACATTTACTGAGCGGTTTGTTGTGTACACAATATTGTCAAGTATAAAGATATAAAGTAACCTAAAAACATTTATTAAAGTTCTTGATTCAAAGTGGTTTGGTGTGTGTGCTCACTATTAAAATATATTGTCACTGAAATACAACTGAATATATATAATAAATATATATATATATATAAACTATATATATAGATACAAATATACATATATACATAGGCATAGATATACATATATATTGTACATGCATTTATATATATATATATATATATATATATATATATATATAACTCATATATAGATACAAATATAAATATACACATAGATATAGATATACATATATATTGTACATGCATTTATATATATATATAAATATGTATATATATAAATACATGTACAATATATAAGTAGATCTGTATCTATGTATATATGACTGAACATAATTTGTTCATTTTACATATATCGTAAAATGTAAGTTTCGTTATATTTGTTGAACTTTGTGTTTAACTTATTTTATGAAATTAAAAGTAAGTTCGGAAATGTGTATATAAATAATTGTAATTTTAAATATTTAAGTATTTAGAATTGATTTTTCTCTTGTATTTCTTTCTCCCTCTGTGAATTTAATGAAAACCCACTTTCTGTTGGTGCGAATGGGATAAATGCTCACTTACATTAAACTATGCTTGTCGCACCGACACTGGTTACATTCGAACCTGCTTTTGCTGCCATATATACCAATACTCGCCACTATGAAACACTGGCTGTACTGCTTGCTCAAATTACTTTCCTCTTTATTGGCAGCGGTGGTGCAAAAATTGCAATTTTGGTGTACCAAAAAAAAAGGAAATCGAAAAAATCAAGCAGTGGGTGAAAATAGACGGACCAAACGAACGGCCATCAGTAAAAGAGAAAATTATTTTACTAGGCACAGTTAAGTGGATAGTTAAATATATTGGAGGTGTAAACGGAAATCTGCAACTAACCAAACCAGTGGATAATAGGCTGATGATTTTTGTGAGCAAATTTTATCTATCGCCATTCAATCCAATTAATAAGTTTTGCATTATTTATTATAGACAAAAAGAGTCAAAAGGAGGCTTATAGTTCACTGAAAAAACTGTAATAAGGCAATCGGCGTGCATCACAAACGTTGGGAATCACTGTAAAAAAGGGACACAAATACCACCGATTTGGTACGGAGTTCTAGGTTTTCAAATGCACATTCTTTCATGTGAATTAAAACCAAGAAACACTCATACTTCGCAAATTAATTAACTCGCCACAGCAGGCCAAGGCACGTAAGTGTTCCAAAAAATTTATGTAATTTTAACCAGCAGGAAAACACGGATAATCGGCGTGTACCAAAAACTTAGAATCGTATACTTTACAAAATTTGATCCTTAAAATCTGAAAACAAATCATCTTCATTTGGAAATATATTACCGGTGAATGTCCAACTAAGTCAACATTGCAGTATACGGTCTTGGCAGCAAGGGTGTTCCGGCGTACAAAAAACCAAGAGATATCGAGGAACACAGAAATTGATATATATATATATATATATATATAGAAACGTGAGTAGCTTTTAGAACATTTTTTATGAATATATTTCAAACTAACTTAAAGTACATATTTAGCTTTGAACCCAGAAATACATCAAGTTAAACAGTCCATTTTCTAACGACGTGTTAAGAAGTCCTAGTGCCACTACAAGTGCGAAAGAGATACAAATTTAAAGAAAGAACGAAACTTTCGAGAAAATTAAGATGAATGAATTAGACAGTCTAAGACAAGAAGCTGAGTCTCTAAAGAATGCGATTCGTGATGCACGAAAGGCTGCATGCGATACGTCGCTTTTGCAGGCTGCCGCTTTGCTAGAACCTATTGGACGTATACAAATGCGCACGCGACGGACGCTGCGCGGTCACTTGGCCAAAATTTATGCCATGCATTGGGGAAATGACTCCAGAAATCTTGTATCAGCCTCACAAGATGGTAAACTTATCGTTTGGGATTCGCACACTACGAATAAAGTGCATGCCATACCGCTGCGTTCTTCGTGGGTCATGACCTGTGCATACGCACCATCGGGAAGCTACGTCGCTTGCGGTGGCCTCGACAACATGTGTTCAATCTATAACTTAAAGACACGCGAAGGTAACGTACGTGTGTCCCGTGAACTGCCGGGCCATGGTGGCTATCTATCATGCTGCCGTTTCCTAGACGACAATCAAATTGTGACAAGCTCAGGAGATATGTCGTGCGGTCTTTGGGACATCGAAACTGGCTTGCAGGTTACTTCTTTTCTTGGCCATACGGGAGATGTGATGGCCCTATCCCTGGCACCGCAATGCAAAACCTTTGTCTCAGGTGCATGTGATGCGTCTGCAAAGCTATGGGACATACGAGAAGGTGTTTGCAAACAAACGTTCCCCGGGCATGAGTCTGATATCAATGCAGTTACTTTCTTCCCTAATGGACAAGCCTTTGCGACAGGATCTGACGACGCAACCTGTCGTCTCTTTGACATACGTGCCGATCAAGAATTAGCTATGTATTCACATGACAACATAATTTGTGGTATCACCTCCGTTGCGTTCTCCAAAAGCGGTCGCCTGCTATTGGCGGGGTACGATGATTTTAACTGTAATGTATGGGACACAATGAAAGCAGAGCGCTCGGGCATTCTAGCCGGCCACGATAACCGTGTTTCATGTTTGGGGGTTACTGAAAATGGTATGGCAGTAGCAACAGGATCGTGGGACTCGTTTTTGCGCGTGTGGAACTAAATATCGTGCACAACGCGTATTAATGGGTGGGGTAGGGTCAACGTGGCGGTGATTGCGTGCAGTCAGCGTTTAGCAGTAGCGACAATAACAACAGCAGCAACAAAAACAAAATCCCCTCAAATAAAGGTGAAGATACATACATATTTCGCAGCAATAACATTTTTGTGCTCTGATATCAATGGTTCCATGTTACTGTTATTTGGCGAAACGGGGACAGTTTAGTTGGACCGCTTGATGTAGTAATGATGCAACCGCGATAATGAGGATGGAACACGGCGTTAACTGCAACGTAGACCACAGCAAAAACAAGAACTTTATATACAAATTATTTATATTGCTATATACTTATTATACTTATACAACAAACCAAAACACAGACACAGCAACATACAACTAGACATACACACATACAAGTATATTATTAGTGTAAATGAAAAATACGAAACAGATCCCATACTGCGCTGTCGCTGATAGTCAGTTGTGTTTAGTCAGAATTCCGGTTAAAGCTACAGCTAAAAGTACGTAAAATTAGTTCAAATCGTCTACATGTCATATATGGGCTGAGACCTTCGCTATATAGTAAAAACAAAATGAGTGTGCACCATGTTGATTACTATGATAGCACTAGCACGACAATTATGGTAATACTACTGTAATATCCGTACATATGTATATGAATAACGGATGATTCGTCAGTCTCATTTGCCAGTCATCAAAACAAAAAATTCTTACATGACTACATACACGACAGAGAGTTGGTCATAATGAAGCAGAGTCAAATAAAATAAAAGCATTTACAAAAAAAAAAAAAAAATCTGGTAGAAAACATAAAAGCTATAAATTACAAAATGTAATTATTGAAGAAATGAAGAAAATCAGTAAACAATACACTTTATAAAACATTTTTCTTATAACGTTTAAGTCCTTAATTTATATACAAACAAAGTAAGAATGATTTAAATAACATACTTATTAGTGAAAAAAAAACTATTTACATATTTAATTGACGGCCATATAAGCTACAACAATAAATGAAATAATTAACTCTAAAACCTAAAGAAATTTATAAATGTTTAACGAAATCTTAACATATAGACTAACAGACGAAACGGTCGTGAATGTACACACTCATGCATAGCAAGTAGCAACATTACGTGTGAATTTTCAAACCTCGTGACCGGCACATTAACTTTATCAATTGTTACAGGATAAGTGTACTCGAGAGTTCATCATACTAAACTTTACCAGATGTGGAAAGGGTTGCAATTTAATATGTAGTTTGCTTATTGTTTGATCATAAGACACTAAGAGTTTTATATTATGACCTAAATTTCATCTGTTATTTTGTTTAAACATACATGCAACTTAAAAGCCATTCATATTTAACCGCTCAACGAGGATGGATAAAAACTTAAATAAAAAAGCACTTTTTTTATTCTTACTGAATTCAATATTTATGATTCCTAAATATAGCTGGAAAGGCTTGCACGACGAAACATACACAATGCTACGCCAAAATGATTAACAACTGGACCCACACGCATTACAAAAGTAAACATAAATCGTTTAATTAGTAATTACTACGGGAACAGAATTTACAAGCTAATTTATAATGTTTAACTGTTACACTGAACTGTGGGTATCCTCAATTATCTCACAATCCAACTCAATTAAAATTTAGTTACGATAAATGGCAAAAACAAAAAAAAAAACACCCAAAAAGCACTTGGGTGGGTATTAACACAATTCGAAATCTCACAATTTGGTAAAACTGTATTACGGTAAGTGGCATTGTGTATAATGTTTACATTTTTACGTGCATAGCAGTTAAAATTTCATTAATTAAATTTTACGTTAACAAAAAAATAATTAAAAAAAAATAAAAATGTTAAAGTATTTAAGTTGCATTTGACACAAGTTTCGACAATGCATTTAAACTTAAGATAATGCTATAGCACAAAGCTACTTGGAATGTTTTTTGGTTAATATAAAAAGCATTAGTCCTTGTTAATTTCTAAATCTTAATACATATTTATATGTTTATATATACATTTTAATATACCTGTTATACATATTTATCTGTTTTATAGGTATATATTTCTATATACATGCAATACATTCTTCATTATGTTTATATGTATTTGCCACAAAATAACATGCATACGTACAATGTACTTTTATTATGATTTATCTTGTGTACAATTTAACCAAAATCAAAAGTAATAAATACAATTATTGTCTGTAATTAGCTGAATTCATCAAGAAAGAAAGTATACCAATAACAAACAGAATGCGTATGGTATTATCAATAAACAAATAGATATGCAAAAGTAAAATACATGTTCATGTTAAAATTAAATTAAAAAATCAAAAATACATTTTGCCTACATACATACATATGTACAACTTATGTTGAATTGAGTTGGAATTTTTAAACAATGCGAATGAACATTAATTTTGTTAAGTAAACTTGGATCCTACTAGCTGCTTGAGAATTGCCTAAGTTGGTATGTCGTCATTGAAAGGGTGAATGAGGAATAGTGATGTATATGAGGCATGTAGGTGTTTAGGTGGTCGAGTTATATGAAATAATGGAAGGGTTTGCCACGTCGTTGCGAAATTCTTGAATTGTAGCTCGTTATCGTTGGTAAGGGTACCTAAGCGTTGGCATGTGTGTATTTAAAATATTTTGGACTTGCTATTCGCTATACGCATACTTGCATATTTTATATATGAATAGAACAATTTATGCGTTTGTGTGCCTGTTGGTTGTCTGCCTGCCTGTCTCTTGCAAATTTTGACAAGATTTGAAGGTTTAGTGATTTCTGTATTTCGGGCGCTAAACACACACACACACACAAACACACACACACACACACAAACAAACATACACACACACACACACAAATGTGTGTCATGGGCGCAAAAGAAAATTCATTATTAGCACTCGTCTGACGCACGCCCTTCCTTTTTATGATTTCGGGTTTGAATTGAATAACTTGGCAGGAGGCGAGCAGCAGCGAACAGACTCAGTCCAGAGGCAGCTCCACCTATAATAGAGTTGAAGTTTTTGTACTCTTCAAAATTCAAATATTTGCTTGTGTCACAAAATATTCGATATTCATTTTTTATACCCTGAACCCATTGAAAATTGGTAAAAAGGGTATATTGTATTTGTGCAAAATGCAAATGTATGTAACAGGCAGAAGGAAGCATCTCCGACCCCATAAAGTATATATATTCTTGATCTGCATCAATAGCCGAGTCGATCTAGCCATGTCCGTCTGTCTGCCCGACCGTCCGTCCGTTCGTATGTATGAACGCAAGGATCTCAGAACCTATAAGAGCTAGAGTCTTGAAATTAGATATATGTGCTCCTAGTTCCCGCGCAGATCGTTTTCGATAATCGATAACTTACTCCGTTTCCAAGCAATCGATAAGAATCGATATCGACATCCTGTTTTTTTTTTTTTTAGCAATTTTGGTAAATAATAAGAGCTAGAGCCACCAAACATGATATGTTGCTTCTAGAATATTATAGATATTTCAAGTATCTTTCATTTCATACCTATCGCCAACCCCCTCGCTATCACCCCAGAGCTATAAATTAAGTTAATAACCCAACTTTTATTGCCAACCAATTTAAGCCACAATTTAAATGCAATTGAGTTTTTCAGAATACACAAATATTCTATGGTACAATAAGATATAGCACAGAAAATTTCATAAGAATCGTTGAAGAAAAAACAAAAGTTATATGCAACTGCGCAATTGAATGGGGAAGCAGCTTTAAGAATTTCTGTATACATGTACACACACACATTCATGCGCGCCTGTTTCGCATTCTAACAGCATGGTAATTGCGACGTTTTTCTGTAATGCTATTTTAGTTCCTATTTTTATCATAAGTACTTAATTATTGGTGTGGCTGCTGAGTAGAGGCATAGCAAGTGGTGCGGTCTGTCGCGAGTTCAAGCCCTACCGGGGAAAGTATTATATATTTTTTTTTTGCAGGTGTGGCTGTTGAGTAGAGTCGACAGCAAGTAGTACGGTCAGTTGCGAGTTCAAACCCTGCCAAGGGAACATTTTTTTTTAAATTTATTTGGTGTTGAAATAAGAGGGTTCAGGGTATTCCCTAGTCGGGAGCTCCTGACTAGAACCTCTTACTTGTTTATGTATATATTTATGGGAAGGAAGCAACCCCAAACTTAATTGCGTCTCCCGACCTGTCTGTAAAATTAACAAAAATATAGTCAAGTGCATACCTAAATAATATACTGGTGCCAATTAAACAAAAAAAAAAAAAAGAAAAAAAAACATATCTTCTTATCGCCCCTTATCACCCCAGAGAGCTCGTTAGGCGGCGTTAGGTATTTAAAAGCGATTTACAAAACCAAACCATAAATATTTGTTTCAGCATCATATACAAATTATTAATTAATGTATGTCCTGCGATTTAACACAATGTTATCTTGGGTAAGTTGCGTTGATCCCGCGCTGCCCTTGATCCAAATATGTTCTCCTTGATCCGGTAATATTACTGAAGATTATGTTTTGGAAGTTGACTTCTATTGCTGGCCTTGGGCTCGGACAATAATGAATGATAGGTTTCATCGGCAATGCCGGACCAGTATATTTATTTCAGCGACTTATGTGTTGCGCGAATCATATAAAACTGAACTATTGGGGTTTACAATAAGTACGATTGTGCCCTAAGCGACAATGCATCACGCCACAAAGTCATGGTCGGCAAGCCGACTCAGCATTCTATATGAATATGAAGTGTCAGCATACCACTGTTGGTCGTTCTTAGCGCAGAGCGCTGAACTCGAATGTGGCGCATCAGCATTATTCATGCAAAGCTACTTAATAACTAGGGCACTACATTGTGCAATATTTAACTTAGTTGTTAACTTACATACATATATGTTTCAGGACGAGTGACTTGCATGTAAACCTAATAAAATTAAAATTAATTAAATTTAAAATATTATTGTACGTTTTGTCTGCAACGGCAACTAACAACAGCCTTTGGTGATGTCCCTTAATTGTCTCTTTTGTTTGCATAATATGCAAAAAATCCTGTAAAAAGATACGTTTTCTAAATTTATTGTTTATTTTCATAGTTATAGTGAAAAGAATGTCCGGCTTATTGGTTGTTGATGGGGATAGGAGAAATGACAGCCGACGTAGGCTGATGTAGGCCAACTAAGTAGCTAATATTGACATGGATCCAGATAAGCTAGACATTCTGACCGATAAATGCCTGTCATAAAACCCTTTAAATTAACATTTTTACAATGTCAATAATCATAAAAATATCGCTTGCAATTTTTTCCGTATCAAGTGCAAACGAGCGACAAGTGCGGTTCACCTGTTTTCATTGACTGTTCACTCATTTGTGCCTTTAGCGGACGCAAGCCCACCGAGCAGCAATGTCAAAAACAGAAAGACCGTGCCCGTCCCCCAAATTTACGCAGCCATTGAAGAGAATATCTCTGGCTAACGACAAACCCTTGATCAGATCATTTGCACACATTTGTATGTGTGTAGATGTGTCTGTGTGTAGAGCTCGAAATTCAGAAAACCCAAAAACTTCAAATCTTGTCAAAATTTGCTTCGGGCAGGCAGACAACCAACAGGCACGCAAACACATAAATGTTTTCATTCATATAGAAAAGAGTGTAAGTGTGTGTGCTTGGCAGGCCCAAAAAGTTTTCATGCACACATGCCAACGTTCAGTTACCCTTACCAACAACAAGCATGGAAAATAGCAATTTTGCACGTGAACAGGCTAAACCCTTAAATAATTCATACAACTGCTTACAAGTTACAAGTTCTCAGAATTCTTCGATGCCGATGATGGATTACCCTTGCAGAAATACGATTTAGATATTTTTTATTCTAAGCAAAATAGGTCCCCGCAGTAAACAACAAAATAAATAATATAAAATATAAATATTTTATTTGGGTCATCATTCGTTGCTATATCAGTTGTTTATAGTAATGATACTTTGACATTTTTCACAACATCAGGCTTTTAATGTTCAGACATAAAAATTAAAGAAGGAATAAAAGCCCAGGCAAGGAAAGCAAAACGTTTGAATTAAGGCTTCACGACACTATTACTCACATACCTGGCTAAAATGCTCTGAAAGTTTTGCAAGCATGCAAGCATTGCACGTACGTTAAACTGACATCGCCTCCTGCTCTGTTGTAACATTAGTAGTCAAAAATGTTAGGCAGTATTTGTACTGATCAATGCGCGAAGAACTGTGAAGAACGCTCTTAATAAAATATTAGCAATATGAATGCAGCAAAGCAGAGCTAAGAGAAAATGCCCATGCAGATTAATTGTAAACACGTCGTCCGTTTGTTTACAATAATCTGCGTGGTGATGTTGCATTTAATATTGTTGGTCGCATCGATAGCTTGCCTAGTTGATTGCGTTCTTTATTATCGGCCACGCCGATATCTTTTTGTCACATGAGCAATGTATCGGGGGTGAAGTCGGGCCCACAACGGCGGCCAATTAATTGAAGAGTGGCAATGCCCGGTTTACGATCCAAAGCGCTTAAAGGGGTAACGTAATTGAACGATCATGATTGGGCAACTGATTCGGTCTTAGCGAGATTAGGAGAGCGGATCGGATGCCATTGCTAATATCCTTGGTCTTCCTCTTGGCCGTTGACCTTAAAATGTAGCTGTGCATATGGAGCATATGGGCAGCAGCAGTGGCCACCTTTATATGTATGCGTCTGCGGTATTTCGGCACCTATGCCAAATGGACATCAGCGAGTTCGATTTTGTGATCGGTCTCCTTTCTCCTTTTTTCATGTCGGCCTCCAGTCACCGGTCTCTCTTGTATAGAATTAAAGTTAAAAATTAATCAAGACAACACGTATAGTACCTGAGACTTGAAACACCCACACACACACAGTTGTGATTGAACAGTTAGAAAAACGCACAGCGACTGGGAGCCCAGGAGTTATTTGTAAAGTTTTGTTTTCGACTAGTATTAGGATGGTAAGCCTTCTAGACGAGAGGGGTACAGTTTTCAAAAGGGGTTAGTATGGCTGAGGAACAGGGGTCGGACTGGGCTTCTGACGCTGACGGAACAGCGACAGATCTCGGCGAAGGGTCATCTGGTAGAGGTAGAGAAGGAATTGGCGCAACAAGATAGACCTCCACGGAAACTGGAGTTCCCAAAAGCGACTAAGGACTCACATCGGCAGCGAACGCGGCGATAGCTTAAGCCCATCAGATATATCTGCATGCTCTGCAGATGCGGTGCGAATATGCTTCATGGAGATTATGAAGGGCGACACGGAGCCACGAGACACGTTGTTGCGGGACCGCCATTACAAAGGAGCGAGAAGGGATTCAGCGCGAGACATTTTCATGCCGGTGCCACCGAAGACACACAGACAAGGCGCGCGAGAAGCGGAGTATTCATCCGCTAGGAACTGGCGTAATCCGTATAATCACCACTTCCGAGTAGATGATCGAAGAGCGGATGACTTTCAGCAAGAAGAACAAGACGCCAACGTACAAGAAACGGCATACCTGAAGCTCGAGCGGTGGAACGTCAATTTCGACGGCGAGGACGCAATAAATTCGATAGAGGACTTGGTGTATCGGCTGGAGTTTCTGCAGAGGCAATATCAACGCTCGTGAAAAGAGGTTTTCTCCTGTTCCTGACCGGCCGTGCCCATGAGTGGTAATAGCTGCATGTGCGGCATTCTAGTGTCGATAGCTTGATGCAAATGCATCACGCTCCCTTAGACAGCTTCCGGGGCTATCAGACGGAGCATGATGTGATGCAGGAGCTACTACAGAGAGAGCAACCAACGAAGGGGTGGATGATTACATCCACCACATGCGTCAGCTCGTCGCGCGGTTCCAGAAGCCACTAAGAGATCCCGAGCTGGTGAAGATTATAAAGCGTGGTTTGAAGGAGAGTCTGGCAAAATATATCTACGCTATAGAATGTACTCACCGTGGATGAGCAGCGCCAAGAGTGCATGGAAGTGGAGAGGCACATTGGTCGCAGAAGCCGAACTGGGTACGTGCAACCGTCGCGTTACTCACAAGGAGCAAATCCGACAGTTGACGAGGTTGAGGTAACACCACATCGTGCGGAAACCCCGCCTATAGATCTGGAGGAGGCCTTCGTCCGAGGCAGGACGTCTTCCCGGCTAGTATGCTGGAACTGTAAGCAGTTCGACCATGTCTTGAGAGACTGCCTGTCCAAAGAGCGGAAGATATTCTGATATTGGTGCGGAAAGCCACATTTTGTTCACAGTGCGAAATCCAGCGACAGCTGGATGGGATGACGCTGGCCACCCGAAGAATGTTGAAGGCTCGTGCGCACTTTCGCAGACGCAGGATGACGAGTGGCCTGGTCATTAAAGCTGTGAAACGAGAGGAAAGCCTAGACCCACGCGTATTCGCCGAAGTGGAGGTCGCTGGGATCAAAATGAAAGGGTTACTAGACACAGAAGCCTCTGTCAGTCTGCTGGAAAAAGGAAGTCGAGGATTAGTCGAAGAATTAAGGGTTACGGTGCAACCTTTCATTTCGGTAGTCACAACCGCTGTAGGAGAGGACAAATCGATTATAGGTAGGGTAGAACTTCCAATCTTGTACGGGGAACAGCATAAAAAAATAACGCTTTTTATCTGCCTCTACCTGAAAGCCGAGACACCAAGGGGAAGAGCTCTTGACCGTGTCGATGACGCACTATGCAAAAGAAGAGGAAGAACTTGAAAGTGAGCCGGATTCATGGGAGTTGTCTAGGGAAGAAATGATAGAGTTGGGGGCAGTAAAGCAGGAGGTATCGCCAGCAATGCAAAAAGTAGTGGATGATAAAGTGGACAAAATATTGAGTTTGGGCGTTATAGAAGAGTGCAACACCCCATGGAGTAACCGCACAATAGTAGTGCGAAGACCGGGGAAAGCCCGTTTTTGCCTCGATTCACGCAAGCTGACGCATATCCACTACCCTGTATAAATGACATCCTATCTAGGATAGATCGGACCCACTACGTCTCCAGTGTGGATCTGAAGTTCGCATATTGGCAATTCGAACTAGACAACAAAAGCAAGCAAATCGTACCAGGAAGGATACTATACCAGTTTCGAGTCATGACATTTGGTCTATGCAATGCAGCCCAACGTCTAGTTCGACGATTACTTTTATGTTTCGTATCCGATCATGATGAAATAATGGACAGTCAATCTTATTGTGCTATTTAATATTCTCAAAAAGATATTTTCATTAAAAATGTGGTTTAGAGTGATGGGAATTACCAATTGGCTTATTTATTTATTTACTATTCAAGAAGCTGCATGTCAAATTAGGTGACTAAAAACTAAAAGAAAAAAAAAATTGGATATCAAAATCGATTTTTATCGATTGCTTGGTATCGGGGTAAGTTATCGATTATCGGATACAAGCTTGCAATGCGCAGGCACAGAAGGACCTACGGTGATTTTAAGTCTCTGTTCCGCATTTGAATTTTCACAAATACATCATGCCCTTTGTAGCCATTTTCAATGGATTCTGAATAAAACAAAACAGCTATTTTTTAACATATAAAAGAAATACACGATGTGTTATTTATTACATATGCCTCCTAGGCATTGTATACATATAGTTAAAATTTGTGCTTTAATTAGCCGATATCGCCTTGTAGATACTTAGTCGCAATATTTGCAAAGAATGCAGAGTGCACGTATGAATCGAGGGACAAATCATGACGTGTTGCAAAACGCGTCAAAAAATATTTGGCTGCATCCCTAAAAAGCCAAAAATGTTCGTTTAATCGTTTTTTACGGTGCACCATACACATAATTCTACAAGCAAAACTAAAGTAACCCGATAAAGAGTGAAGGATTGTCTCTGTAAAGGACTAATCTCAAAGCATCTGGTTAAATACATTACAAACTTGACTTTGAAACTTCTAACAACTTCTAGAACGAACGAATAAGCAATAGAGTCTTAACCAGCGCTCATAATGGACGTCGCTCGGACTTTGGGCAAGTTATAGCCCGTCGAAAATCGATTGATGTGTGAAATATATGACGAACTGCAGATTTGCGTTTTCCTATCCCCAGACTTCTTTCTGTTCAAATATGAGTTTATTTTCAAATCTTATTTAAGAAAACTAACCTCTGACCCAGAATCTAACAGAGGCCTAGCCAACTGGTAGGAAGCGGCCTGATCCATGACACGAATCCCAATCATTTTCTATTGTTTCCTTCTTCGGGATCGACCAGAAAACGACACCTCAGCTGAAAGGTGCCTAAAACGTCTGCTAAGAGCAGTCTCGAAGTCGAACTTTCAAAGAACGCAAAAAGAAGCCAATTTAAAACTGCCTTTGGCTCCAAATTCCTCTATACTAATAAAGTATCGACCATTGGGCTTAAATTTCACTCAACTTTGCAAATAACAGTTAAAAATATCTTCTTTATACAGCTTGGTTCCCCATGTTCATTATTTGTTTCTTTGTGTTGATGCAAAGACTCTTTAAATCTGCTCTAGATGCATACGAAGGGTTAATTACGTCCAATACTTTTTTAGACCGAAGGTACCAGCAATATAACGAATCAAAGTGCTAAGCCTACGCTCGAGCTCCAGGGGCTAAATATTGCCTGTACAAACTTTTTTAATGTGCAGAATATCAAATACATTTGTATGTGTTATGGCACCTTTTACATAGTAGCACTTTTCTCGTTTTGCAGATATATTTAAACTTAGTCCAATTGCGCAAGTGTGATAGATAATTGAAAATATTAGTATGAAGCAATGCTCTGAAACAAATAGTTATGTATATTTTAGATTACCGTTTGTTACACTTGCAGAAATAAATAACGCGACCGTTAGTAAAACAGAAATATTGTGTTGACTACTGTGGCTTGCGATGTGACGAGAAAGCAATAACAGCATATTTTTTTGTGATAGTATGGAACAACACGGAAGCTGGCAGAGAACATAATTTAACATATCAACAAAGATAAACATATTTAACAGAAAACAAAGATCAGCGTCGTAAGAGCTGGCAGGAGAATAAAGCAAAATTCGTAATACTGGAAAAAAATTTTGTAAATCAATTGCAATCAGACTGTTGCTAAGTGTATGTATGTATACTTGCGTATTAATATACCGTATACGATAGAGACTACATGGAATCGATCTAGAAACCGCAGTCGACTTGCGAAGTTCAAATTCTTCAATCTTGTCAGACATGTCTATTTATCTAAGTCATATTTTAGCTGTTGAATCTATTTCCTCGCTATTTTCTGATTATAATTTATATTATCGCAGGCCTAACTCCATGAACAGATGGCTTGATTTGAACTTAATGTTGGATTCAGGAGTACTGTGCGCAGGATTGACCAGCTTTCACGTCCTGAAATCCTTTTACACTATGCATTGGATTAGATCTACCAATCCAAGTGCTGATTTTTATAAGTCCAACAATTCTTCTGTATATTTACTGGTTTCAATTGTACAATTGTGCAGACACTGATGTAGCTCTTTTATGGTTTTATGATATCTGAACTCGCTCGATCCTCTTGATTACCTTAAGACGTCTGAAAGAGCATAAGGAAGAAATGATCTTAAACAAGTAAGAGGTTCTAGTCGGGAGCTCCCGACTAGGGGATACCCTGAACCCTCTTCTTCCAACATCAAATGCATATATATATATTCTATTTTAGAAGCTATATGTCAACTTTGGTGACTCTAGCTCTTATTATTTACCAAAATTGACAAAAAAAACAGGATATCGATATAGATTTTTATCGATTGCTCGGAAACGAAGTAAGTTATCGCTTATCGAAAACAAACTCGACCTGCGCGGGAGCTAAGAGCATCTACATCTACGGACGGACAGACAGACGGACATGGCTAGATCGACTCGGCTATTGATGCTAATCAAGAATATATATACTTTATGGGGTCGGAGATGCTTCCTACTGCCAGTTACATACATTTGCATTTTGCACAAATACAATATACCCTTATACCCATTTTTAATGGGTTCAGGGTATAAAAATGTGAAATTGAGTTGTTATAAAAAATTAAAGGAATTGGAAAATCAGTCTGATTTCCACTATGCAGTTTCCCGCTTAAAGCAGTTTTCAAAGTTCATAAGCCGCAGAAACTTTTCAACTTTGTTGATTCTGAGCGTAAGATATTTATTTAACCATCATCAATAAGGTTTGAAGATAAGATGAGTGAATACTAATCCGAACATTGCGGGTTTGTTTGCATACATTTTTCAAACTATCTATTATTCCTTTAGGTATAGTAAAAGTCACCCTTATCTATATCAGTTACAGATGTCGAATCGCAGTTTAGATACCTGTAACTTAGCGACCTTAGCAGAATCAAGCCTGTGTACTCAGCATATCCCTGTAGGCCACCCGCCTAAGTGGTATTTTAAGGACTTTGCTGGAGCACATTGTCAACCAAATAAACATTTTTTAAAGTTGTCTGTTAATACTTCATCTTTCCGTGCCATATGAAGGAAATCGTTTCGCATCCCTCTCAATAAAAAGGGCATGAAATCTCATAACAATAATTAAAGCATTTGAAAAAATCGCAACAGCTCAACTGCATTATTTATGCAGGTCTATTATATCACCATCCCAGCATATGTTCATGAAATGAAAAAAGCTTTAATGAATTTACTTCCCTAGTAATGGATTTTAAGAAAATAATGCAGACTGATGTTATCTACACTGAATTAAATAATGCTTTAGATCAAGTAATCATTCCTAGCTACTTCACAAATTATACCTTTTCGGGCTTTCAGTAAATCTAATTAATTTTCTTTTATAGTATCTTAGTAACAGAACTGAAAAGGATTTTTTTAGAAACTTATTTTCTTAATGTGGTAACTTGCTGGGTTCCCCAAAGAACCCTGTAACACTAAAAATAGCGGACCAACTTTTTTCCCCTTTTCATAAAGGATTTTGTTTTCCTCTCGATTACTTATGCTTTTAAATGATGTAAAGTTTTCCTTAAAGGAATATTGCCCCTGTAATCTGATTAAAGCCAACATTGATGCCTTTGAGGCACGGTGTCAAGTTAATCTTGCAAATATAATTTATGTCATATAAAAGATAATGACTTTCTATAAAAATTCTCAATTCATGGTTTCTTACTGACTTGATAGCTTACAGCTTAAACGTGCCAATAGTGTAGGCAATGAAATTTATGATCTAGGTAGAATTCCTGGTCGAATAATTAAGCTGTACTCTCATTTTACGATCGAGATCAATCAGACCATAACTGGTTAGGTCTCATCCCACAATGGCCCTAGGAGTTTGGTGAGCCGTACATACCGAATATATATTTTTTATACCCTTGCAGAGGGTATTATAATTTTTTCGTGAAATGTGTAACGCATAGAAAGAGACATCTCCGACCCCATAAAGTTTATATATTCTTCATCAGCATCAACAGCCGAGTCGATATAGCCATGTCCGTCTGTCCGTCCGTCCGTCTGTCTCTTTCTATACAGACTAGTCTCTCAGTTTTAGAGCTTTCTTAATGAAACTTTGCAGAAGTCTCTCTTTCTGTTGCACACATATGTACATATGTCAAAACCAGCTGGATCGGACCACTATATCATATAATCAACACAGAAAAGTTGATTTCACCTAGAAATAGCTTATGAATAAATATTACACCGAGCATGGTACTACGATTACTTGAGGAAGGAAGATCAATCATCTGAAGTCTGCTGGAGTATGACGGTAGCCGCACACGGGGATCCCAATTTAAACCACGAACGGAAAACAAGAATTGTTTCTGTATGGCATCAGTTCTGTATTGATGGATAGAATATTGTGGTGACCAGATACATGAGGCATACTCAAATACAGTTCGTACCAAAGATGTATAGAGTCTTTGTCGTGTACGGATCGTCAAGCTCCTTCGACAATCGCTTGATCAAAGTTTATGATCAAGAATGACACCTACATCATTAACTTTATAATATGTACTGTTGACACGCTCGAGCGGTAAGCTATCACGGATGTAAGAAACCAATTGGGGAGGGCTTCTATAAATAGTGATTACTTTACATTTGGAGTAGCTTAAATTTAATAGGTTGGCTAGACACCAATTCTGAAACGCATTAATGTTAGCTTGTAATATATTACATGATGTCATTTCTCTATATGTAATGCATAATTTCACATCATCAGCATACATTAAAAGTGAAAAGAGTAGCGACCAAGATGCCTACTTTGAGGAGGACCGGAAGTCACTAGAATACGTTTAGAACACGAATTTCTGAAAAGAACATTTTTAATTCTGTTACGCAAACACTTTGAAACTCAGTTCAAGAAATTGACTGGGAAGCCAGGAGGCAAAATTTATGAAGCTGTAAGAAGTGGTTGACAGAGTCGAAAGCCTTACTGAAATCAGTAGAGATGACACCAGTCTGCATTCTTTTCTTAAACCCATCAATAACAAGCTTTAGCTATAGCGGATAATTTGGAAAAACCTCTATAGTTTTCGATATCGGACTTACTCCCTTTCTTATGGAAAGGGATAATGTATGATTCCTTCCAAACGGCCGGAAAAGATTAAGTGTTTACGGACAATTCAATATGTTTTAAAACAGGTTTAAATTGTGATGCAAGGAAGGAACACCATCAGGGCCCAGTGAGTAAACCAGCTCAACACAAGTTAAGGTCGCTGAGAAGCGAACCTTCCGTAATAATGGGATTTAAGATGCAGTTTGACCTTTGTAACTGATAAGGATGAGGATGATTTTTATTATATCTAGAGGAGGAATTGGTAGTTTGAATAAAGGTTGCAAACAAATCCGCAATGCCTGGATCAGTATTCGCGCTGTCATCTGCAAACTTAATCGAAGTAGGCAAAATAGATGTCTTACATTTAGAATTGACAAAGTTAAAAAATTTCTTGGGATTATGTGAAAATTGGAGGCGACAACGGCGAAGGTAATCTTATAGCAAATGGAATTTTGAGCAGAAATATTTTATCAGGCAAATGCATAACGGGGGAATAAAGAGTGATTTCCCGACTTCTTAAACTCTTTATAACACCTCAACTTTACATTTTTTAATCTTATTAGTTCCCTTAAGAACCAGGGAGGCCTATCTAACCTCGCTGGAGGATCAAGAAGGACGCAGATATCAAAGAACGAGTACACGGTATTATAAAATAGTTTAATGGCAACATCAATGTCTGCACAAGTGTACAGTTAGGACTAGTCGACTTGCAGAATAACGTCATTCAGTTTATGAAAATCTGTCTTTCGGAAACAATGGACACATGCAGCTAATTCCGATTCCTTGATAGGCACTCGGGCTGGTAGATCGATTACCATATCCAGAGTTGAAAGAAAAGGGTCTTTAGAAAGTGTAAGGTCAATACTGTGCACTGTCGAACGAATCAGATCAGGAGATATATTTCATGAAATGCGCACCCGATTAAATTGCCGTAAGGACATTTCAAGTAGACATCAATAAGTTCGTTTGACGAACAGGGCAACAGAAATTTTGAATCTAAGGGCGATAACCAATCAACATCTGGGAGACTAAAGTCCCTAAGAACAACTAAAATGTCCCTATCAGAAAGTAGGGAGGAGATAGGCTTAATAGCTTTAAGATGGCTTTGGTAAATGAACAAGTTAGACAGAGATGGTATATGGGAACATGAAATAAAGATACAGAAACTTCCAAATACTACTCGTACAGCCACCAACTCAAACTCCGAGATGAGTAGTTCAATAAGTTCAGACGAAAGAGCAGACTCAAAAGCTATGAGTACTCCTCCTCCATTACGGGAAGCTCGATTACATCTGTAAGTTGTGTATTTGGAGGTAAACATTTAAGAATCTGAGAGGTCCGACTTTAGCTAGGTCCCAGTAAAAGCGGTAATATGAAAATAAAAGCAAGAGAATCTAAATACAGGCTAATAAGTTTAAATCTAAGACCTCTAGTTTTTGATAGACAAGCTCGAGCGAAGAATTTAGTTTTTTGACGCAGGAACTAAAGTTATGCGCCAGTGATCCGGCCAAATTCTAGTAAATATTTCTGGCGGAACACTTATTTTAATGGACGCAATATCCCTTTCATAGGCGAACTTAAATATCTCCACCGTTATACCTGGGGCTTGAATTTTTGCCTGTATAAAGGCTTTTACATCATCTGATGAGCAGTGAGGGGCAAGCCTAGAAACAAAAATATACATCTTCGGTGAAACACTCACCATAGGCTTAGGCGCCACAATTGGAACACTCTCAGCTGTGGTGCTTAAAACAGTCATAAGTCCGGGTATTAGGCAACGGCAAATCACCAGGAGTGGACTTTATAGGCCCCGCATGCGCGCGCTGAGTGACCATCAAGAAATAGTCACGATCCACCAAGGCATTCCGTCGTTAGCGCTGCCGCAGTCTGATAGCTTTGGATAAGCAAGCTTTTTATTTAAATTTTAGTTTTTAAGATTGAATCAAATAGAGCACATCGTGCCTATAATAAACAATATTTGGTTTTGAATCCTCAAATCTAGTATTTTATTGCTGCGCCCTTCGGTCATCATACAGTCGCACTAGTAATGTAATACTTGTTAATTGGCGTCAAATGGGACTATAAGGGTATTCCTACTAGTGTAAGATTAAGTTAATGCTGTGGCCACAACTTTAATGTAGAAACAATCGAGAAAGGAAGGTTATCTTCGGAACGCCGAACATCTAATACCCTTGCACACGCAATCTTTTCATAATGCTTATTGTGCTTTTCCCGTATCTAAGAAGCACAGGGAATATAGTTAATGACGAGTTTTGGTCAAGATATATTGATAAAAAAAAAGGTTTTTAATCAAAGACCTAGTTTTCGACCGATCGTTCATATGGCAGATATATGATATGGTAGTTCGATGTAAATAAAATTTTGCAAAAATGAAGGGAGCATAGTGAAATTCTTAAATGAAGTATGATATAGTGGTCCGATCCTAATAACACTTTGCATATATATGAGGAGCATAGTAAAACTAACAAATGACGAGTTTGGTCATGATATCTTGATAAACAAAAATGTTTTTCATACAACAAATTCATTTTCGACCGATCGTTCCTGTGGTAGCTAATGGTCCGATCTTAATAGAATTTTGCATGTATTCAAACGTATTAAACAAAGGCTATTCGGCCTCCATTTTTAGCGTAGGGTTAGGAAGGGCATCACCGAACGAAATCACTCGATAAATTGCCGTCGTTGTCTCTGGGAACAACTCGCTGCTGCTCTTAGGTCAGTTCTTCTGGGTCAGCTTCGGAGGAAATAAGCCGCGGGTCGGGCGACATGCAAATTATTGGAAATAAAATACACCAACATATTAAAAAAATCAAGGAGCGAATTAATTTCCCTGTTGAGTAACCATAGCGTCGAGTTTGGAGAAAACATCTCAATTCATCAATTGCTCTCAGCCCTAAAAAGCAAATGCTCAATTTCGGGGAAATACGTGCCAAAGGTAGCAAGCGTACGTGAGAAAGAAAGAGACCACCATAGTGGTGCAATTTCGAATAACGTACGAGCAACTTTGAAGGCTGAAAGTATTTCCCAACATAAAAATATCAGAAGGTCATGAAATTCAGCAATTGCAGGAGATGGCGTAATTATTGGAAAGTCGAAAGCGTATAGCCGAGTTGCAGTTAGCCATATCAATGGCTGAAAGAGAGATGGCTTGATTTGCAGATTGCGCCAAAGGAGCGCCTCGATTATGAAATGGGTGCACGACTTCGAAAATTAATGACGACATAAGTGCTGGATATTAGAGAAAACAATTGTTTAACTGGTTCCGCTAAGGCGTACATAGACCATATAGCTCCATTAACCTAGAAGGAAGTGCGTTGCGTACTGCTGAAAGTATTTGAGTGACAACACGGGATATTGGGAAGCAGTTGAAGGCGCGTAAGATCGGGAAAGACGAAAGCACATTGCAGTACTATGTTAGCAGCGCAATCAGACATGGCTACAAGCGAAGTCATCACATTCATTGTGAACGTCCTACAGGATAGGACTGGATCATCAGTATGCGCGGTACTACAACAACAATCGCAGCAGTGCAAGGCAACGAGGTTGCGGGTGAACTCAATAATAACGAGCTAGAAGCTGTTCAATTCATACATTTATAAGTTCTGTTTGGTGAAGAAAAAGGCACAAGTATTTTTAGGCATTAGTACCAAAAAAATAAAGTTAGAATCTGAAGTCAGTAAATACCATGGATTTTAAGGACGGTCTATCTTAACATGGCGAGAGATGAAATGCTGAATTGACTTTCTTATGAAGTTTTCATTGTTATTTTACATGATAAGATATTACCTCTACCTGTATTATTTGGAAAAGATGCTTTAGTAATCATTGAAGTAAAATTTGGTCTTAAGAAACATATTAATGCTAAATTAATAAAGAATGAAACCGTTTATTCAACTTGTGCTTCTTTGTGACCTACAAATTAATAGTGATAAGCAATTAAATCAGTTATCAGTTATTAGCAGTTATTAGCAATCCTGCATGAACTTATAAAAAATTAGTAGTAACTTAAGTTATCAAACACTTTTTTTTTTTTTTTTTTATTTTACTAATTATATTTTGTTTATTAAGAAATCTGGTATCCTGTTACTCTATGTTAGCAACTTTTATCAGAGTGACAGAAACACTAAATGAAGATGTAGGCAACCAAATCAATAGTAGTCGTTAATACTTCAAATAGCAAGACGATTTTAGTGACTTTTGTGCTAGTATTGAAATTGGGTGGGTGAAGAGTTTGGAAAATCTCTGGCAGAAAAATGTAAGGAACTAATTATCTGTATCGAGAATGTGCCCCCTAAATAAAACATGACTTTTAGAGTAACGGACACAACACCATTCTGTTGCAATTTATGACGCTTTTATAGAGAACCTTTTAAATAAAAAGGTCATTCGACTTCGTGAATCTCCGTATGCTTCCCCTTTGGTTCTTGTAAAAAATAAGTCAGGAGATCTCCGAATGTGTGCCGATTGTCGCGGCGAAATATCAAGGACAATTTTCCGTTGCCGCTCATTGAGGACTGTCTGGAATATTTAGAGAACAAATGTTGTTTTTTCGTTATAGATTTTAAAAATGGCTTTTCTCCAGATTGGAGTTAAGGAAAAATCAATCCCGTATACTGCGTTCGTAACCCATCATAGACAGTACGAGTATTCAAGAATGCCTTTCGGAATTAAGAATGGATCAGCCATATTTCAAAGACTTATTTCCAATTTGCTTATTGACCTCATTAGAAATAAGAGCATCGTAGTTTGTATGGCCATTTTTAGTCCCAACAGAGAAACTGAGTTGCATACCGATGCAAGCTCACACGGATATGGAGCAGAACTATTGCAAAGGCAAGAGACGAAAAAATGCATCCCATTTTGTATTATTCGGTTAAAACAACAGAAGTGGAATCTCGCTATCATAGCTTTGAATTAGAGACTTTAGCCATAATTTATGCATTACGGCGTTTTAGAGCATATTTAGAGCTAGGGGTCGACTAGATTGGAGGTTTGAATAAAAATGGATTTATAGAGGTTGGGCAAAAGAGGCGAAACATTCTGAATATAAAGACCAGCCATATTAAACTTAGCACTAGAAATTGGAGTGGTTGGTGTTATCCCAGATGATGTGGTCTTAATTTTACAAACTGAGTAGATGTGAGATGAAGGAGAAGTAAAAATGAGAGAAATAATGGAGAAAGGTCGCGAGACAGAATCTGAAATGATAAATGCAAAAATATACTAAAGAGATAGTGATGACAAGTTAGGTCTATTTGTTCTTAAGTGCTTGGAAGAAGAACTAATCAGAATAGCACACGAGAAGTTAGGACATCTAGCGGCAGACAAGTGTTTCAATAACCTTAAAAGAGCATAATGTTTTCCGCCAATGCGTAGTAACGTAACGTACCCTTTCTTACGTTACATATAGACCATCTAGCTACAATCCTTTTTTGGTTATAGAGTAAAGTTTTTTTGTTTATAGATTAAAGTTTTTTTTGTATAGATCGCAATTGCAAGCGTCTGGCAACCTCGACCCATGGCCATTCACAGCGAATCGGTAATTATGCGAAGTATCGGGTTAAGCATTTCTAGAGTGGGAAGCTAAGCAGAATATAAGAATATGTTAGTAATAGCACTAACCATACAGTGTATAGACATACCAAATTTTTATCGAAACAAGAAAAATCGAAACGAGGCGACCCCAATGCTACCTGCGACCATTTTAGTGTGCCCAGACAGAGTAAGACTACTGAGAGTGGCAGCCGAACGCCGGCCTCAAAAGCCGAACGTTCAGTATGAAGCCGCATCTCGCTCAGCGCACAACGTCGCGGCTGATGATGCGTTTTCTTTATATATGTATGTATGTCATTTTTAAATCCTTACAGCCCAAAAACATATGTGTGTATGCATGTGCCTCGCTCTCACTTATTGTTTCGCGCACTTGCGTCCATCTCTTTCTTCCTACATAGCTTCCCACAAAACCCCGAGATTTTCAAACATTCATACGCTCGTGTTGTGTGGATGTGCGCACAAGTAGATCGCGGCGTTTGTCGCGAGCCAGAGGTTATTTCTTCAATTGTGTGCCTTTTGTGCCTGTGGTAGCAATAGGCACTCACATTTAAATGCTCTATCATGTATTTCTTCGTCCAGTCAGGCATGATGAGAAGAATTTGATCTAATTTTATTAAATACACAATTAATTGACCTAAATGAAATATTTATATTTATTTTATGTTTACTGTAGGGACCTATTTTGCTTAAAATACAAAAATATCTAAGTCGTATTTCTGCAAGGGTAATTCATCGTCGGCTAGTCGAAGAATTTAAGAAAAGACCAAAAATTGACGCACACTCTTTCAAGTAAGCAGTTGTGTGAAATTATTAAAGGGTTTGGCCTGTTCATATGCAAAATGGCTATTTTCCATGCTTGTTGTAGGGGTAAGGGTACCTGATCGCTGGAATGTGTGCATGATAACTTTTGGGTCGACCAACCACGCACACTAGCACACTTTTCTATATGGATGGAAGCATTAATGCGTTTGTGTGCGTATTGGTTGCCTGCCTGCCTGCCCGATGCAAATTTAAAACAAGTAAGAGGTTCTAGTCGGGAGCTCCCGACTAGGGGATACCCTGAACCCTCTTATTCCAACACCAAATAAATTAATAAAAAAAAAGTACCCTACCACTTGCTATGCCTCTACTCAACAGCCACACCAACAATTAAGTACTTATGAGAAAAAAAGGAACTAAAATAACATTACAAAAAAAGATGAAAATACCATGCTATTAGAATGCGAAGCAGACGCGCATGAATGTGTGTGTGTACATGTATACAGAAATTCTTAAAGCTTCTGCCCCATTCAATTGCGCAGTTGCATATAACTTTGGTTTTTCTTAACCGATCTATATGAAATTTTTTACAGTATATCTTATTGTACCATAGAATATTTGTGTGTTCTGAAAAAGTCAATTGCATTTAAATTGTGGCTTAAGTTGTTTGGTAATAAAAGTTGGGTTATTAACTTGATTTATAGCTCTGGGGTGGTAGCGGGGAGGTGGCGATAGGTATGAAATGAAAGATACTTGAAATATCTATAATATTCTAGAAGCAACATATCATGCTTGGAGGCTCTAGCTCTTATTATTTACCCAATTTGCTAAAAAAACAGGATGTCGATATCGATTTTATCGATTGCTTGGAAACGGAGTATGTTATCGATTATCGGAAACAAACTCGATCTGCGCGGGAACTAGGAGCATCTACATCTAAAATTTCTCTAGCTCTTATAGGTTCTGATATTCTTGCGTTCATACATACGGATGGACGGACGGACGGACGGACAGACAGACGGACATGGCTAGATCGACTCGGCTATTGATGCTGATCAAGAATATATATACTTTATGGGGTCGGAGATGTTTCCTTCTGCCTGTTACATACATTTGGATTTTGCAGAAATACATATACATTTTTAATGGGTTCAGGGTATAAAAAGAGAAGAAAAAAGAATAGACACTAAAAGAAAGAGGTACATGTGTATAAATGAAACGTATCACTCTTTTTGGATTCTACAGCAATCACATCGCATTAGAATAAGCAACATTCATGTAAACATAAGAAGAGGTCGTAATCTTAGTCAAACGAAACAGCTGTTCATTGAAAACACTCTTGCCCTTGTCACAGCTGCTATAAAAATGTACATGCAAGTTAACACATCCGAATTGCACATGAATAACTTTGTATAAGAAACTTGCACAACACTTATCTTTACCCATTTGCTCCAAACATATTCCGCTGACGCATGAGTTCAGCGGCCTGACCGCAATGGTCAGCAGCGGTAACCTGATAGTTGACTGTGCTGCAAATGTCTGCGTTATCGTTTATGCTGAGTCGGCTTGCCGGCTGTAGCTTTGTAGCTCATGGGTATAGCTTTAGGCTTAAATTCAATTCAATTTTATGCAGCAGTTTTTAGTTCTGTATTCGACGTTTAAGAATAAACTTACATTACTCCGGCACGCTGCCGAAAATAACATTTGTTGTGTATTGCAGTTACATTACTAAGCCACAAGGCCAGTAATCAGCAAAAGGGGCGAAGTCAAGCTCTCCAAAATAATCATCATAAGAAGACGTATCCGTATAACGGAAGTTACGCAACCAAGGCTGGACCGAGTGACGGAGCAACTGCCACATCGCTGGACCAGCACTCATCACTTCACTTGCATCCACTTGTTCGTTGTTGATCGAGGCGAAGCGAAGAACTTTCCTGAGCCACAGCCAAAAAATCTTACAATTAATTATCAATATTGGCAGTAGTTTTCAAAACAGTTGCTAAAAAACATTAGCAACTCAACAGGCTTATTATCTCACCCGGAGAACTCTTTAGGTGAAGTATGATAATTTTAAGCTACCTTTATAATTTTACGCATTTTTTTTAAATAATTAAATAATAAGTCCTCGCGGATTATTTTGATAGAACTTTATTTTGATAATGATTTATAAAAGACTAGGCCGACACGCCGTAGTGAGTGAGTTAAATTATACACGAAGTCGCTGGGCCGATGTGCCGCAGTGAAAGCCGCATTAAAAACTAAATTTACAAAAGATTGATCAAAAATACCTAAGCTATTGTGTGCTTTCACAACGGCCGCTAGAATGCTTAGCTTGCGCCTCGTGCGCTGCCGTCGTGCAAGAACATCCGGCACAGAGCTATGTCAGCATCTGCGGCTGGTGTTATGTTGCATTTTGCTGACCCCTGTTAGCTCGTAAGAACATCCGGCTCAGTGCTATATCAGCATCTGGAGCTGGTGTCGTTGGCCTCTGTTAACTGCTCCCCTTTTAAGTTAAGGCCGCCCTCGGCCGTTCGTATCTCGGCGATCACCTTCTTAATCTCCTTGTCCGATGTCATGTTTTTGGTGAACCGACGGTAGGTGACTCCGACGCAAATTATGGTGCAACACACAGCACCCAACAAGAAGGCTATTACCACGCTGTCGACGCTTCCAATTTCGTCCTTGACTTCCTTGATGATCTCCAGGTTACGTTCATTCAGGCGATGAAGGTAGGGGAGACTCAACACGTCTTGGTGGCCGGTGACGTTCAGAAGGGGAGATGCCGCGATGCCGGGGAACTTACTCTGGACGTTGGTCCGATTCAAGTACTTAGTTTCGTTGATCAGAGCCCAATTATTGGACGTGATTAGATTCGTTCCGTGAACCCAAGTCTCAGTACCGTTGTCAACGCAAACTTTAGCAGGCCGGTTATTGATGATCAGAATTCCGTCATCGACCCATGTGATCGGGTCTAAGTGACTCGGCTGCATTTGGCAGTTTGCCAAGCCACCAGCATGCAGGTCTCTGGCACAAGAGCTGGTCGGTGAAAGTTGACAAAAGGTTCCTCCCGGCGTGAAAGCGCAGTTCTTAAGGGCAAGCACTTGATCTCCGCACTCGGCTATAGTGATGTCAATTTGTAGTACAGCATTCTCATGTGCAACTGGATACAGCATCACCTTTCTGCAAGCCATTTTAATTTTCGGGAACTTAATGATAAAGTGAAGGGCATTAACATATTGTAATAATTTCACGGACGCAACGGACATAAGGTCGGCTATTGAAGTACCTCTGGGTTCATCGACCCAAACAGATTTCAAATTTGCGTGATCTAATATATTTGGGCTTATGATATTCATTTTTGCAAGGGTAACAGCGAGCATCAAATTCTGCATTCCCATCAGCAACATTCTATTCCGAGCTAAAAGAGTTTCGTATAAATGCCCGGAATCTATCTGATTCTTTTTTGCAGCTTTTAGTAATGTGTTGACACTTGTAGTGCGTTGATTGATTTGTTCCTAAACTTTTGTGTTGATAGCTACCTGTCGGTTGTTAGAGTTCACCAACTGTAACTCAGTGAATTTGATCTTCTCGAAGTCACTGGCGTCAGGTGTTCCCGCAACTACGTTGAGGGCTGTGCCCAAGAAATCTAAACTTCTTGCCACCCTGTGGTGCACGCCAAGAGCTTCTAACAGATCTCTGAGGTAGGACGCTTCTACGCTTAGAAGCTTTCTCATGTGTGACTGCGGAAACATTTCACATAGCTCCATTGTTTTGTTTACCATTTTCTCGTACTCAGAGGCACACAGCAACCTGACGAAATTGAGTTCCTCCCAGACCAGAACTTGGCCCTCAACAATGGGAATATACTTGGCGTGTGAGTAATTAGTCACACGCGCTGCCGCATTTGCAAAAAATAGAAATAGCAGAAACCCGAACCTGCGGAAGACAGACAAAACGGACCAAACTATTACAACGCGTCTTCCTAAGTGCCAAGTGGCGTAAATATTAAAACTTGAAGGTGAAGCCTAGTGGCACAAATGTTGAAACTTATAGTTAAATTCAAGATGCATATAATCGATGTTTTATTTCAGCTCTCGCCCTACTTAAGGTTGTCCTTGTGGACCACCCTCCCTCCAATGAGAACGGTCGTACCAAGGTCTGCCTCTACGATCCGTTCTTCACATAAGGGCGTGAGTTTATTGCCAAGCCTGCGGTTTCTGTTTACTAGAACTTTTTTCGCCTACTTCAAAGACTCTATTCTGTCGCTGGTCGTTCAACCTAGCACGGACCGCATCTTGTGCACTTCTTAACTTTGCTGATATTTCCCTTTCGGGCTCGCCTGAGGGCACATGGAGGGCATCAACAGGTCTCTTGTTAATGACCGAATGTATTGTCTTTATATACTCAATCGTGGCTAGCATTATGATTTCGACTGAGTCACCGATGTTTCTCTCCAGCTTGAGACGCGCCGGCGCATTAACAATATAGATTCCATAGTTGTTTAACAACAGGGTCTTTATCGTTTGAGAATTCATCGAAGGCTCGTTGACGCAATAAATTGTTCTGGCTCGTGGAAAGAAATTCGTGAGCTGCAATAGTGGAGCTTTTAAATCCCCGATAGTGCGCGACTGAATTGGTTGTACGACTGCAAATTTAGAACTTATCAACACAGGTCAACAAAAATTTGTTGTTCGTGGAAAAAATATCAATGTGTAGCAATTCCCCAGGAGTCTCAGGGATCGGAGTTTCTCCCAGCTCCTGTTTTTTCGGGTACCTATCGTATTTGGCTGCTGAGCAGATTCTACAACTTTCCGCAATTTCTTTAGCTAACTTCGCCATTTTAGGGAAATAGTATTCTGATAACACTTGCTTAACATTTTCTTGAGCTGCTCTGTGCGCTCTATTATGTTCGGCAACGAGAATTTCTCTCCTCTCATCAACGTTGAAGACATCTGCAACTCGGTTTTTGCAGTGCCAGAACTTTGTGCCTGGAAACATGCGAACTAAGCCATCCTGCACCTGTGCTAGTGTGTGCAGGTTGCAATAGAGGGCATTGACCGCATTTGGATTAATCAAGTTATGCAGTTCATCTAAAAGGGCTGTGTGAAGTGAAGCCCACTTCATGACGCCTCTTGTCCCCGAAAAGAATGAACTTGCATTTGGTGGGGACGCGTGCCTCTTCAATGACAATTTAATTTTGGAAACAGTCAAGTGGCTTTTCGGTCGAATCAATTGTATAGGTCAAGGACAGCTCGCTGTGGACTGTGGCTGCGCAGGAATCAGTATTCAGCTCGTCAAAAGTGTTGAGCTGTTGTCGCGATAGCGCATCAGCAACTAATTTCTCCTTGCCTGGCTTATAAAATTTTCGCGCATTCGTTTCCTCAATGCGCGCCTTCCAACTTTTAATTTTGGCGTTCGGGTTTGACTCAGAAACGGCAAAAGTTAACGGTTTGTGGTCCGTGAAAATGTTAATGTCTTTTACTCCATATAGTTAGTGAAGTAGCTTGCTAAGGGCCCAAGCTATAGCCAAAAGTTCCCGCTCGTTGGTGGCGTAGTTCACCTCCGGGGGTTTCAATGTTCTGGAAATCATTGAGATGGGGCGACCCTCTTGAGAAAGCACCTATGCCGTAAGCTGAAGCGACTGTCGTTAGATCAAACGGCTTCTTAAAGTCAGGGTATCTGAGCATGACGTTTTCTGACAACAAAATGTTGCGTAGCTTTTGGAATGCGTGACGCTGAATCTCAGAGAATTCTACCGGGATGTTTCGCGATCTATGTTTACTTACTGATCCATTCTCGCCCTTTAGAAGATCAGAAATGGGTTTTGCTATTGAGGCAAAGTCTTTGATGAAACACCTATAGTAACTAGCCAGTCCTAAAAATGATCTGATCTCGAATATATTCTTTGGTTCTGGGAACTCCTGAATCACTTTGACTTTTTCAGCGTCCGTTGTAGCTCCATTACTGGTTACCACGAAACCAAGAAAACCTACGCTTTTCTTAAAAAAACGCGGTTTTTCCTTGGAGATTCTCACATTTGCCTCGTACAGGCTCTTTAAGACCCACTCTACATGTTGGACATAAGAACTTTCGCCTTTTGAGAAGACGATGACATCGTCAACGTAGACATAGCAAGATTTACCAATTTGCTCACGCAGTATGTCGTTAACAGTTCTTTGGAAGATGCTGGCCGCATTCTTCAACCCAAAGGGAAGTCGACAAAATTCGTACATCCCCCCGTTAACTGCAAAGGCTGTTCTTTCACAGTCACGGTCTGCTAGCGTGATCTGGTGATAGCCGGATTTTAGATCCAATGTCGAAAAGTATTTAGCTTTGCCAAGATTCCCCAAAATCATTGGAATGTTAGGCATAGGGTATCTGTCTGCGATGGTTTTCTCGTTAAGTTTGCGAAAATCCATTACTAGGCGCATATTCTTGTTACCAAACTCGTCCGTGCCCTTCACGTCCACCACCCAAATGGGGTTGTTGTAGGGGAGACAGATTTTTTGATGATACCGTCCTTCAGAAGGCTTTGAATCTCTTTATTAACGAATTCCGCTGCTCCCATGGGATAGGGGTACAGTCGGACATAAGCTGGTTGTTCATCAGTGGTCCTGATGGTTGCCACAACTGATGTGTTATAGGGAAGTGCTTCTTCCGGATCTGCGAAGGCCTTATGTTTGCTTTTTAGCATCTTTAGAAATGCATCTTTTACAGCATTGGGCGCGTCGGCGCAGTCAACATTGGCAAAGTTAACATCCGCGCACCTGTGGAATTCGATTTGTTCAGTTTCTGCGCCACACTTGAGTTGGCCAGAAGAAAGACAAAGCGAAACTCCTGCTTGTGTGAGCAAGTCGAGGCCCACAATTCCATCAAATGTGGACAGGTTTGGGAGTAAGAAAAACGTGGCAGCTTTGCCGAACAGAGATATAAGGCACTTATGAGTGATCTTCGTGGTGCCGTGTATAGAATGGGTAGAGAAGGGAGAATTTACTGGGCACACACCTTTTAGATTTTTATGTGGTCTGATATAATTCTTGGAAGCGCCCGTGTCGATGAGAAACCTCATCTGGATCCCTGCTACTCTTCTACTGATGTAGGGCAGCAGGGAGCTTCCCCCAAAAAAAATTGAGAGTGTCTGAGTCATAACCGCTATTATTGTCGTCGGCAATTTGCTGTTCTGCTGCTGCTGCAGAGCTAGCATACGAACCTGAATCTTGATCCGGCTCGTGAGCTGTGTGATTGACTCTCTGCCTCCTCTGTCCGCTTAAACGTCCAGACGTGGCCGTTCTTTTGTAGGCTTGAGGAGTGCTAAAGTTAACGTAGGCTGGTGCTTGCGATGGTTGTAGAATTTCTGACACAGATGGACCGACGTTCATTGGTTCCTGTGACCCGCCACCTTTGTTTCACCTGCCACTCTGTTGCTCAAATTGACTTTGTTGATGTTTCTGTTGTTTTGTGAAGTGAGGATTTTTGGAGCCGCTTGTTTGCGGATCCCCCTGCTGTTGTCCCCTATCTTGCTGACGGACCTGCGGCTTTTGGGTCACTTTTCGTTCCCTATCTTCTTGCCCTTTAGCGAAGCTGGTGGTAAAGGCGTACCTCTCATGGTTTGCCTCTACCTCTTGCGCTAGAGCTAGGGCCGACGGTAAGTCCTAGGCTTTGCCGCAAACAGGACATCCGTCAGGCTACGCTTTAGGCCTGAGGCAAAAACACGCAACGCATCATCTTCGTACAGAGCCCTTGTGCCATGCTTGGTTCGAAGGACATGTTTATCTTATTGGTGAGAAGAGTTAGCTTTTTCTCAACCTCGTCATAGTACTGTAAAATTGTTAACGAGCCCTGTCTTAGGGTGCTCATCTCTTGCTCTATGACGTGAATGCCTCTCTTATCCCTGTATGTGAAATCGAGACGGTTTATTATGGCATCAAAATTCATTACTGTCCCAAACTGACCCAAAACGCCGTCAGCTGCCCCTCTAATTTTGCTCTTTATAATAATGACCGCCTGGTAGTGGCGTGAGCTGCCGTCGTATGGCTTGTAAATTTTATATGCCGCTATCGCAGCTTGTCTCCAAGAGGCGTACGTCTCTGACACCCCCGTAAATTCTGGTAAGCATTTAACGGCGTCCAATGGTTCATTAAATTGGACGTCGTTTCTGATTTCCACCGGCTCAAATGCCTGGACCGGCGGTGCTTCTATACTACTGGTTGACATTCTGCCTACCAATTCTTTTATCTGAGCGTCTAAGGAAGCTCTCAGCTCTGCATCTCTTTGCCTCAATATTGCGCTATGTGCTTCTAAGGCGGAGGCCACTGCGGCCTGCACCAAGGCACTAAGCTGCTCAGGCTCCATTCCTATTTTACACCTGTTGTCAGCTATTTTTTGCGGGACGGCTTCCCTATCTAAGGTGGTGGACTCGTCTGACTCAGATCCCCTCGCAGAGCGGTCTCTGTACCTGAGAAACGAGCTGTTCATGGACTATACTTGTCAACAATAATAACAACACAATTTCAAGGGCAAATCAACAACGGTAAATTAAATGAATGCTGACAGAGGAGAGTTTATTGAAAATTGCTGATGGACGCAAAATTGTGTTACTCAAAGTTAGCTGGGAACACAATTACTGCATTTTTAATATTTCAACTTATATTTTTTTACGATTTTATTTTAAATAAATCACGCAAATTGAAAAAAGTTTGTGCCAAATGATGGCCCACTTACATTTTATTTGCATTTTTTTTGCTGCAGTCGCGAATGCTTTTTTTTTTTTATTACGTCGCTGCCCAAGCCCGCTTGCGCGCTGGTTTGGTAACAAGTCACTGGCCGAAGGGCTCCAGCAGCTTCGGTGTATCAAATGGTTTTTATTGTGCTTGTGCCGCTGACGTAAGTTGATGTAGGTCAAGCACAGATTTTATTGTTTGCACTGGTAGGTTAGTTCTTTACACTGCACAGCACACAAAATAATTATTGAACAAAATGAACAAAAACGTTGGGCGCCACTTAGGACTTAAATAATAAGTTCTCGCGGATTATTTTGATAGAACTTTATTTTGATAATGATTTATAAAAGACTAGGCCGACACGCCGTAGTGAGTGAGTTAAATTATACACGAAGTCGCTGGGCCGATGTGCCGCAGTCGAATAAAAAACTAAATTTACAAAAGATTGATAAAAAATACCTAAGCTATTGTGTTTCTCAACGGCCGCTAGAATGCTTAGCTTGCGCCTCGTGCGCTGCCGTCGTGCAAGAACATCCGGCACAGAGCTATGTCAGCATCTGCGGCTGGTGTTATGTTGCATTTTGCTGACCCCTGTTAGCTCGTAAGAACATCCGGCTCAGTGCTATATCAGCATCTGGAGCTGGTGTCGTTGGCCTCTGTTAACTTATATATATATTTCTGCGTGAGTCGTGTTAACGTCAATCGCCCAATCCATTAATAGCCTTATTCCACTATGCTTAAGAAATGTCACATTTTGGTTTTCCACTGGCAAGTGTCACTTGTCGGTAACATGTGAGTGGCAAAAGTACCGCATCATTAAATAAACTGATAATTATTAGTTAATACGACCTCGAGGTAAGGGTTCCGCTTTATATACTCTCTCTGAGATTTGATCATCTTTAAATGTTAACGAGAAAGAAGGGCTATCTTCGGCACGCCGAAGATCTAATACCCTTGCAGACCCAACCTTTTCATAATGCTCATATTACTTTGCCCCTATCTAAAAAGTACCGGGTAAATAGTAAATGCCGAGTTTGGTCAAGATATCTTGATAACCAAAAAAGATTTTTAATGTAGTGGTCCGATATTAATAGGATTTTGCATATATACGAGGAGTACAGTAAAATTAATAACCGTAGAGTTTGGTCAAGATATCTTAAAAACAAAATGTTTTTTCATACAACAACTTAATTTTCGACCGATCGTTCCTATGGCAGCTATATTATATAGTGGTCCGATCCAGCTGGTTTTGACATATGTGCTGCGTGCAACAGAAAGGGGGTGATCTGCAAAGTTTCATTAAGATAGCTTTAAAACTGAGGGACTACTTCACATAGAAACAGACATTCGGACAGACGGTCAGACGGACAGACGGACATGGCTATATCGACTCGGCTGTTGATGCTGATCAAGAATATATATACGTTATGGGGTCGGAGATGTTTCCTTCTATGCGTTACACATTTTACGACAAAATTATAATACACTCTGCAAGGGTATAAAAACTGTGGGATTAGTGCAATTTTAAAATTATAAATTAAATTTACCGCTTACCTTTGTTGGTATAGCAGCTGTTTATGGTAATGATACTTTCACAGTTTTCATTACATCGATAGAAAATTCGATAAATCACAATAGCATGAATTTTTTTGGGCGAATATACACATTTTTTGAAAATGTCACATTTTTGGAAAATGTGTAAATGGAAAATGATTTTTTAGCGGCGGCCAGCAAGGGCTTGTAGGGATTTTCTCGACTTACAGGCTTAAAAAATTTGTTCGCTTGCACTGAATTATAAAAAGAAGCGTTGAAATGTATTCGGGACCCAATCTACGAAAATCAAGTGGATCAGTAGTGTCTTTTGCTAATTTATATTCGTGTCTCACCATTGTTGTTTTCATTTATTCGTCGTTAAAGCTGTTTATGTTGTTCATTTATTAGTAGTTCCAGATGTTTGATGTTTGTCGCTTTTGTTATTCGTTATGCGATAGTCTTTTGTATTTCCCTTTGATACAGATGTTGTAGCTTGTTGATATCGACTGTGCGGGGTCCGGGATGGGACTACCACCAGAGAACCGATGAGCCAGCCGCCGCAGAAAAAGCAGTTCCGAAACAACAGTTTAAAAGCGTTTAATTGGCTCATTGGAATCTATCTTTGGGAAAAAAAGTCAGTGCGAAATTAGATCTGGTAAATAATGGTTTCAAACATTATCATGGTTCGGAACCCTTGTTATTTACGAAGCGTCAAAATGTGAACTTCATTAATATAATATAATTTTTTAAAATGATGAAATAAAGAGCAAAGGCTATAGCGGACTAGCCTAACATTGCACCGAGGTCACCGAGACACGTCGCGCCGGGACCACGAACAAGTGAAATTTCGAAAGTCCGAAAAGGGAACCTGGCAAAATATATTAATGCTATGGATGTACTTACCGTGGATGAGCTGCACCAAGAGTGTATAGAAGTGGAGAGGCACATTGGTCGCACAAGCCGGACTGTATACCTGCAGCTGTCGCGTTACTCGCAATGAGCAAACACGACAGCTTACGAGGTTGAGGTACCACAAAATCTTGCGCCTAGAGATCTGGAGGAGACCTTCGTGCGAGGCAGGACATTGTAGTGTGTGCGTAGTTTTTGCCTTGTCCCTGTGGATCACCGCTTGTCTTGTACTCCCCTAGTCGTTGAGCTAGGCGTATCACTGGTTAAGGAAATTTACCATCGCATATACTGACACCATAAATGTTATAAAAAAGTGCGCTTTCTGTAGCTATTATAAAAAGGCTAAAGGAGGAATCTGTATGTTCCACTTGAACGATTTAATAACTGTCAAACTGATAATAATGAATGAGAGTACTGACGGTGTTAGTAGTACCCTGTTGTCTATCCACCCTACCTTGGCGCCACCTATAAGGTGTCTTGGGCCGCCCCTATTTCTAGATCACTTTTGATCTAATGGTTATGCATAATAGTGTTCATGTTGTTCATGATTAAAACGTTCATATTAATTTAACATATGACAAAGTTTTATTTATTTCATTGCAAATTCTTGTAAGTAACCGGACTTCATATCATTATCAATTGATTTTAGCAAAATAGCAAATATAGAGAAAGGCATCTAAATTTCTTTAATGGAAAAAAAAAAGAAAAAAAGCTGTTTAGCCCTGATTTAACAGTAGTCGAAAACAGTCATACGAACTACAAACTATGCGTGTACTTGCCAGGCAATTATCGACTCACATATATTCCCTCGCTGTGCTTGTAGGGCCCATCGATGCAGAAGCAGAGTGCAGTAGATCTGGATTAAAATATAAATATGTTGAATATGATTGTGCGACATGCTATGGCAGATTGGGCTATTCTCTTTTTGACATTTTACACTATTATTAATATATATAGAAAATGTTTATGTTTAATTAAATGCCAAGGTAACGGCTGCGATACTGTACGAATGGCTTACAGACATGACGGGTCGCCTTTCAAACGTGCGGAGTCCATCTGGAGCAGCGCTCGCTACATGCATTTTATGCCACAGAAGCTTATGAAAGGCGCTCGCCAGCTAGCATCGATACCGTGGAGGCTGCGCAGGACTGGAAGCTGGTGGTGACAGTTTAGGTGTTGTTGCATCAAGTTAGTGCTTGTAGGTCACACCCTTCGTGTTACGCGTGCGTGAACAGCTCACTGAATCCGTCGCTCTTCCAGGTAAAAAACTATCGTGGGATTAGTCGGCCGGCCGGTCCCGTCCGCAAATGTGCAAACACACGAAAGGGAGTAGTGCGACAGCGCTTGCAGAAGCCGGAGGTGATTAAGTTTTCACCGCTGTAACGCAAGTTTTGGTTAAGTCCAATATCACTCATATTCACATTCCAAAATCATTGTTCACAATTTATTCGGCTGACTACTCAATACATCTGTAATTTGGATACGATCGCCCTGTGGCTGTCGCGAGATTAGAGAACTTGAGCGTTGCTGTTTTTACATAAGAACGGGGTCTTACATAACGGCCACGAGCTAAGAGCCCTCTTTTAAACTTCTAAATTGTGCAGTTTCTAATCGACACTTCTACCTTCTCTGGCGATGCGATTGAAAACAGCATAGTCGAATGTTCTACAAGTATAGGACAGACATAGGGACCGTTGGAGCGAGGAGAACGGTAAAAAGGCGTGATTGTTCTTTCGTCTGCTTTGCGCTGCTTGCAGTTGTCTGTAAGTGGGAAAGTAAAAATGAGCATGGGAGCACATGTACATGCTGGCGTGTTGAATTCGCCGTGAAGGGGAACGAATTCGCCTGATCATTTGTCGCTTAATAAGAAAGGGTATCGAGACGTATATCCAAACACTAACCAACTTGGCCATTGGTCACTACCACTTCTTCCCGGCTTGTATGCTGGAACCATAGGCAGTTCGACCATGTCTTTAGAGACTGCCTGTCTAAAGAGCGGAAGATATTCTGCTATAGGTGCGGAATGCCAGACACACTCTGCTCACAGGAGCTAATCTTCACAGAAAACCAAGGGGAAGAGCTCTTGACCGTGTCAATGACGTACTATGCAGAAGAAGAAGAAAAACTCGAAAGTGAGCCGGATTCATGGGAGTTGTCTAGGGAAGAACGGATATAGTTGGGGCGGCAAAGCAGGAGTTTTTGTTTTTTGAACATAGCGGATTAAGGAGGACGGACCTAGAGAAGCACACTATGGACATAGTGGAAGGTGCCCAACCGTTCAAAGATGGACCCCACCCGTTATCGCCAGCGATGCAGAAAGTAGTGGATGATGAATTGCACAAGGAATAGTGCAACAGCCCATGGAGTAACCGCATAACAGTAGTGCGAAGACCAGGGAAAAACGTTCATGCCTCGATGCACGTAAGGTCAACAATTTGACAGTGTAAGACGCATATCCACTATGCATATGCACTACATTGCCCGTGTGGATATGAAGTTCGCGTATCGGCAAATTGAACTAGACTACAAAAGCAAACCATATATCTCATTTACCATGCCAGGTAGGCAACTATTCCAGTTTCCATTTGCATGCATCATGGTGTAATGCAGCCCAACTGCATGGACAAGGTGATTCCCACCAAGCTTCGGTCCAACGTATTTGTCTACTTGGACGATTTATTAGTTATTTTCCGCGACAAGTGGGCATAGGGAAGGGAAGCGAACCTCTTTGATTTCTCGACCATGGCTGCACCACTGATCGAAATGCTAGAAAAAGATAGCGGAAAGTTAGTATTGAGTGACGACGCAACACAAGCCGTTGAACAGTTGAAGACTGCCCTGACCACGGCCCCAGTGCTTGTACAAATGAGTGCATTTATAAATGCAGTTTTATTGTTTTGGTTATTTGCATTTAAAATGCAGTTGAGTTAACTAAGAAGAGTGGTTTATGCAAAGGAGCGGTGCGCTACGCTTTATTCTTATCCAAACTTAGACTAATGACATATAATTTTGGTTACAATAAGCAAAGCTAGCCTAAGTCGCCGTCGTTATCGCAGAGCCGCCACCGCTGTCCCCAAGAGTGCAGCGTTAGCGCCTCGTGTGTGGTGTCGGATGGCCGTCGCGGCTGGTACCATTATTGCGATATATCCGCTGCAATCATGACCCTGGTCATTGGCTTCCCGAGAGCGCTGGGTCAGCAAATACCAATTTGTAGTTAACGTTTTCCTCGCTCAGACGATGAATGTAAGGAAGGCTGAATAGTCGTGACCGCTGATGTTTAGAATGCTGCTACTGCCGGGAACCGATTTTGCACGCTCATGCGATTGAAGTATCGCGTGCCATTCACAGCGGCATGGGACGTGAAGGTGTCCAGGCTTGTCCCATCTATTTTCATTACGGCGCAGTCGTCATAGCTAAGTATTACACTGCGATTGTTAATGATGATGCCGTCGTCCACTACGGTGGCACGGTCGAGGTGACTCGGCTGCGTTTGGCAATGAGTCGTGCCTCCTGCATGGAGACCTTGCACGCAGCTGCTGCTTTCGAACTGCTTGTAGAATATGGCAGTTTCTGTTTGTGAACAATTTGCCATAGCTTAAATTTGGCCATCGCAATCATCCACCATTTGCTGTGGAGTTGAGGTACGGTACCATTGTGGGCGACTGGGAAAATGGTTATCTTCCTGCATTGCTTGCTTATTATAGGGAACTGAATTATAAAAGTTATTACATTGTTGGGTTTATTAAATTTATTTTTTCTAAGGTTAAAGTAAGCATAAGGCTCCCTACTTCTGCTATCATCATTCTGTTCCATGTGCTTAGGATTTTGAAAAGGTGGCTTGTGTCGGCCTGCTTATCTTGTATTTTCGAATTTATGGAAATCTGTCTATTGCTTGCAGTGTCCAGTTGCGTGTGTGTTAGTTCCATTTTCCGAAAGTCGTTTGCGTCCGGAGTGCCCGCTACAACCTTAGTAGCTGTTTCCATTAATACAAGGCCTCTCACCTCACGATGGTGCACATCGAGAGCGGACAACATGTCCAGTGCGTGTCCAGTGTCAACTTCCAGCAATTTCCTCATATGGGAATGTGCGAATAGTCCCGTTAGTTTCATAGTCTCTTAAGACATCGTCTCATAGTACGTTAGATTGGTAGTGTGACGTAAATACCCGTAGCTGTCCCATAGTAAGATGTCCCCGTCCGTGATCGGTCGTGTAGTCCGCGTGCGTTAAGTCAGTCACCCGTGCCGTCGCCATGGTGATTGAAAGTTGAAAGTATGATAGACGTAAGCCTAAAATGTTGAAATAATAATAATAAAAAAGTAATGAACATTGTTTAATTTTTTTTTTTAAACATCAACGGAGGCTGTCTTTGTGGACCACCCTCCCCTCAATGAGGACGGTTGTCCCCAAGTCCGTTTCAACGTTTTTTCGACACACATAGGCGATAGATCTGCGGTTTGAATTTACCGGGAAAATATTCATTGAAACCAGTAAATGCGGTCGCGTGTCTCCTATCGTTTGAGATACGATTGTCTGGACCACCGCAAACTTTAAGAATTAGTCTACGCAAGTCAAGAAGAATCTTTTGTCCATGGAGAAAATGTCGATATGTAACATTTCTTTAGTTTGTGAGGGGACTGGCGTCTGGACAAATTTTACAATTCAAGACTTCATCGTTAGCCAATTTAGTCATTTTAGGGAAATAGTATTCCGACTTGACCTGTTTCACATTCTTTTGAGCGGCCCTGTGAACCCAATTGCGCTCTTTAGTGACGATTTCCCTTCTAAAACTGATGTCGAGCACGTCGGCTACGAAGTTTTTGCAATACCAAAAGCTTGGCCCCTGTTTCATCAATGCGTGCTTCCCAGCGCTTTATTTTTACATTGAGATTGCTCTCGGATACCGAGAACGTGAGTGGCTGATGGTCAGTGAAAATTTGTATATTCCTAACCCCATAAGGAAAATGTCAAAATTTGCCCAATGCCTAGACGACGGTAAGCAACTCCCGCTCGTTAGTAGCGCAATTTGCTTCACTATATATCATCATTATGGAGCGGCCATTTTGTGACATAACTGCGCCAATGCCGTAGGCTGAGGTGTATGTGGTCAAATCAAACGGTTTTTTGTAGTCCGAGTACGTAAGTATAACGTCTTCTGACGCTAAAATGCTTCTAAGTTTCTGGAACGCAGTGCTCTGAGCCTCGTTGAACTGTACTGGTATCTTTGAAGACTTGTACTTATTAATATTTAAATAAGAGGTCCTCGAGGATTTTCATTATATGACTTTATTTTGGTTATTTGATTATTTAAGAAACACAAAATCAATTAATTAATTATGGTTTATAAAAGCCGAATTAAAAACTAAACTTACAAAAGATTGATCAAAATTACCTAAGGTATTGTGTGCTTTTCAGAACGGCCGCTGGAATGCTTAGCTTGCGCCTCGTGCGCTGCCGTGGTGCAAGAACATCCGGCCCAGAGCTATATCAGCATCTGGAGGTGGTGTCGTTGGCCTCTGTTAACTTACTTGCTAATGGACCCGTTTTCTCCCTTCAGGATGTCGGAGATCGGTTTTGCTATTGTCGCAAAGTCTTTGATAAAGCTGCGGTAATAGCTTGCCAAGCCCAAAAAAAGATCTTACACCGAATACTGTAGTTGGCTCAGCGTATTGCCGGATAGCTTTTAGCTTTTCCGAATCTGACTCCACACCATTTTTAGTCACTATAATACCGAGATACTCGACGCTTTCCTTAAAAAATTTTGACGTCTCGTGTGCCAAGCGCATTTTCACGCTGTAAAGGCTTTTTAAAACCCGGTCGTCATGGCTGACATGATCCGACTCGTTTTCCGAAAATACGATGACATCATCGACGTAAACATAGCACAATTTTCCAATCTGCTCGCGAAGAAGGTCATCTATCGTTCTTTGAAATATACTCGCTTCAAACCAAAGGGGAGACGACAAAATTCGTACTTTCCACCGCTAATCAAAAAAGACGTTTTTTCACGATCTTGCTCTGCCAGAGTAATCCGGTGATAACCTGATTTCAGGTCAAACGTCGTAAAGTATTTGGCCATATCCAGATTAGCCAATATCATGCTTAGCATCGGTTATATGTCGGCAATTGTTTTGAGGTTGAGCTTCCTAAATTATATCACTAGACTTTTATTTTTATTGACCAACTCATCTGTGCCTATTTTGTCTACTCCCCACAACGGATTGTTGTACGAAGATTTAGACTTTCTGGTTATGCCGTTCTTGAGGACGTCGCTGACCTCTGAGGCGACAAAATCCTCCACACTCTTGGGATAGGGATATAATTTGGAGTAGACCACATTTGCGTCGGTCGTACGAATCGTGGCCTCGACAGCCGTGTTATAAGATAGCGCCTCGTCAGAGTCCGCAAAAACCTTGTTGTTTCGGTGAAGCAATCGCCGGAAATCTGCCTTTACTGCAGGTGGTGCCTCGATTTCTCTGTTCTTCGTGTGATTGACGTTCGTACATTTTTAGTACTGCAACGCCTCCAACGTCGCACCATATTTTAACATGCTCTCTTTTGAGCATAAAACTGCGCCCACCTGCCAGCCCTATGATTCCATCGAACGCGGATAAGGAATCAAGTGGGATCAAAAACATGTCACTCCCAAACATGGACAGCTGGCATTTTTCAGCAATGTTCTTTGACCCATGAATGGAATGGACGACAAAGAGGCTCGACAGGGATGACGCCTTTTAGGCGTATATGCGGTCTGATGAAATTTTTGGCCGCACCCTTGTCGATTAAGAATCTCATATCTATCCAAGGAAATCAAAACACCGAACTTCCGCATGCAAATGGGACTAGGAAAAGAGGTAGTGACCGAGCGACCATCCCAAAAACTGTATATCGACTTTCTGGAAGAGTACTCACAATCGAAGCAAGGATACTCTTGGATCTTCGTGGTAGTCGACCATTTTTCAAAATTCACTTCATAAAAGCGATGCGTAAGGCTACGGCTCTTAACGTAGTGGACTTTTTGGTCAGCGAGGTGTTCTATAAGTTATGGGTTTTGGGAAAGATTTTAGCGCCAAATTTGCAAGGAAGTTCCTAAAGGCCAGAGTAGTGCGTCGAGTAGGCAACAACTCGAACTTGCTAGGAGATTTGCAAGGGAAGCCCCAAGGCGTGTTTCTTGACAAGGATATACGTGTATAGACCAAGATCGTGATGTGTCTCACGTTGGGCTCGGCTCAGCTTAATGTAAGGGGTGTGGTCTAAGTTGGCGTTCTAATTAGCAGGCTGGGCGAACAAATATAGAAAATGCGCACGCAGATTAATTGTAAACACGTCGTCCGTTTGTTTAAAATAATCTGCGTGGTGATGTTGCATTTGATATTATTGGACGCATCGATAGTTTGCCTTGTGGGTTGAAGAGTGGCAACGCCCGGCTTGCCACAGCGCTGAGAGGGATAACGCAATTGAACGATCATGATTGGGCAACCGATTAGCTCATAGAGACATTAGGAGGAGACCGGACCGGATGCCCTTGCTAATGCTATTAGCATGTCATCTGGGCCAAGGCCTTCATCTGGGCCGTTGACCTTAAAAAGACAGCAACGCTGACCACCTTTATATATGTATATGCGTGTTTCTGCCAAATGTAGAGCATGGAGTTCGATTTTGTGAGCGGTCAACGGCGGGTGTGCCTTGCTCGAATGAAAATTAGAGTCTCCTTTTTTCATGTCGGCCACCAGTCACCGGGCCTTGTATAGAATTAAAGTTCAAAATTAATCAAGACAACGCGTGTGCAAATTACAAAGCGAAATTCATTAACCGCAAACGTATTACACAAATTATAGTGTACAAATAGTCCCTGAGACTTTGAAACATCCACTCACACAGTTGTGATTAAACTAAGCACGGCCAAACCGCGAGCGAGCCAAGAAAGACGGGTCTCCAACGGCGAAGAAGCAGTCACGGGCGAGACCACGCGCACACCATACGAGTGAGTCAGTTCCATTCCGGCAGAGTCAGACGCAGACTCATAATTGTGCTCCCTAAAAGAGAGCATATTTTTGTAGTTGCTTAATTTAAATTTTTTCTGTTAATTATATATAGCTACTTACGCTAAGTTTCAGTTAAGAAAAACTCCCTAGAGTGTGACTAGTAAAGGAAAGATTTCAGATGTTATTGCATCTGCCTATTAAATATAGAAGCTTAAAATATGGTACTTGCACGAACAATCCACACATATCAATCCATACATAACTTCAATTACAGCTTTCTATCACCCCTTACCACCCCCAGAGAGCTCTATAGGTAGGGTAAGGCAGTATTAAGCGATTTAATATATATCCCATACCTGCTGCACGACTGATTAACGTGACATACCCGGTAATAAGTATTTGCGTGGGTAATTTTTCCTAAATAGGTGCAACGATTCAATTTTTTCCTTTCCTTTTTTTTTGCGGCGACTGGCAGTAACCTCTGGCCGTATTTTCATCGCCTGTTCTGTTCAATGTGTTAAATAAATGTACTCTGTAAAAGAAGGGAAAATTTAGAAATTAATATCAGGTCAATAATTACAAGATAATAACAATAATTATACGCACCTGCTGGAGCTAAGAAGAAATGTTCGCTTGCATAAAATTATAAATAGAAGATACCCTGCAAAGAAAAATTAGAAATTTATATCAATTGTCTATAATTATAAGATAATGCAAAGTGTAATACACACCTGTCGAAGTGAAGTTCAAAGGAATGTCCGCTTGCACGAAGTTATGAAGAGTATAGATATTCTGTACAAAAATTGAAATTTTATAAATTAATGTCAACTGTCCATAACAATAAGAGAACACAATAATTATACTCACCAGTTAAAGTGTATGGAAGGTCAGCTGGCATAAAATGATAAAAAGTTGAATGGAGATATCTTGTAAAATAGAAGGAGATAAGGTATATTGAAATTGTTATTAATTATAAAGAATGCAACCAATTATGCGCACATATTGAAGAAAAACAATGTCCGGCTAAATATCCGTTGATGGAGAGACGGGGCATGACAGCCGACACGGGCTGATAAAGGCCGTCTAATCGCCAAAATGAAGGAGACGAGATCAGAGGGTCGTCTCAGGTAGGGCGGGTATGCTGGGTCCAGAACCGGGACCCGATCTGGAAAACTACAGTGGATTAATAGTGTTTTTTTCCGTGATTTATATTGAACTTTTCACCTTTGTTGTTTACATAGCTTGTTCTCACAGCTGTTAATGTTGTTCATTTTTAAGTAGTTCCGACTGCTTGATAACACGATTTTATGGTTCGTTTTGGATAGTGTTGGGTGGGTCTGTTTTGCTACAGAAGTTGTAGCTTCGTTAATATCGATGATGTGGACTGCGGGCCACGGATGGGACTACAGCCAGAGAACAGATGAGCCAGCCGGCGCGGCCCAAAGAGAAACAATCAGTCACGTAACACTTATCTCATTTATACCGGGTTTTTCTTTCAAGCCCTGGGAAGAATTGACCTACATAGGTCGAAAAATCCACTGCAATATAGATTGCTAATCTCAACTCTTGCTTTAACTTTTTACCCATGTTTTGATAAACATTTAGAAGGTGTTAATCGCAACGTCACTACTTTCCGCACTTCATCATTTTTAATGACTTAATATACAAATTTTTAAAATTTTGCCTTGTCAAATTCTTTTGTTTATTTGCATTATTATTATTATTTCTGTTAATGTAGTTTTTTCAACCAAGCTGGTTGTTTTCACCGCGATAGTCATTACTACTTCTGCATTTGTAACTGCCTCGATAACTTGTGTTTCGCGGTTGCTATTAATACCTCCACGATAGTTAATACAGAACTGTGTCTGATTGGCCAATTGCATCGGTGCAACTGTTGACAAATTTAGAAATGGCTCCGTTCATGTTATTAAATTGACTGCCCTTACCATTGTTTTGACGGCTTGTGTAGTAGAATATTTGGTCGCACTTTTCAGTGCTTTGGTTAATTGGTGTATTTCTAGTGTACACGCAATTACGTTTGTGTTTCTTTGGAGATCGGACGTGAAAATTGCAGTCGCGAGTGTGTGTGCACGTTAGTGTACCGCTGGCAGCAGGCATAAGCAATGAAAGTAACAGTGACACTGAGTAAAGCCCGCCCCAGGGCAATCCGTACAAATCCCGCATATAGTGGGTTAACTATACGCAAGCCTTCGCCAAAGCTCACATGCAGCTGCACTGATAGTGCTTGCAAAACACACGCTGCAGTGACAGTGCTGACACTAAAGTCCCAGATTGTTATCAATCACTTGTTTCAAAAATACAGGATATTTTTGTAATTAAGTGAAAAAAAAACTTGTTTTTTTTTGTTATTTCTTTCTTTTTGTTTGTCCCCTGCCGGAAAAAAATAAAAAAAAAAACAAAGTAAAGAACAATGGCTACGAACAACCGACCTCAAGGCGAACAAATTAATTCGCCAATCTACCCGCTGCCGAACAGTTCAGCAACCCTTACTAACATGGCCACTAAATTTGATCGGTTCGATGGAAGCAGGCAAAATAAAAAATTTTTACCGGTACTACGAAGACATGCTGTCCAGTAGCGCAAGCCGGAAAGGCGCCTCCAACTTGCGGTCAGCCGGTACGCAGCAATGTTCGTACCACAGCAACAACCACTACAACCACAGCGTCATACAGCAGCGGCTGCAGGACATCTGCCTCAACAGGCACAAGCCGAGCCGCTCAAGAGCCCATCGGCACTCGCCTCATAGCCGCCAATCCGACCCTGCAGTCCACACCGTCTGGCAGCCAGTGTCCCTCCTGGGGGCAGCTGCTTCTTGTGCCGCAAGCCCCTCTCTGCCTCCAGTAAAAAAACGTACCACTGGAAAATTGGCAAACGGATGCCTCAAACAAACGGCGTGGGACTACATTGTTGGCCGAACCCGTTAAAAAAGGGAAGCCAGTAGGATGCCTCTGTTATCGATAACGACGAGATGGACACTACCGACGAAGTGCCTCCAGCCCCAGACGAACAGCAAGCAGCAAAAAAGATCTCCAAACCCAGGCCGAACAGTCCCTGGAGTCAGCGATATTGTCGCATAGAGGAAACCATAGATCAGGCAGTGGGCCCAGACGCCTACGAGTTCAAGGTCTTTGCCTCTGGCTATCTGAAAATATAAGCCAAAGACGCCGACACCCACAGAGCAATTGTCCGCAAGCTCACTGATGTGAGAGTGCAATTTACCCACTCATGCCTAATGGAAGACAGACCATACCGCGTCGTGGTTAAAAGTCTGGCCGCTTCTATTCCCAGAAGCCAGATTGAAGCTGCTTTCACATCGCACGGCCACACTGTGACGAACTTATAAAACCCGGGCGCCAGACAGCCTACAAGTGATGCCAGTGTAGACATCACCAACGACTCGCCAAGTCACAACTTCTGCTTTGTTGACCTCAAGCAGGCTCCTAACAATAGCGACGCGCTTTGAATTGGCAAGGTTGGTCGCCAACGGGTCCATGTTGAGCTCTCGAGAAGGAAGAAAAGCATCAGGCAATGTTATCGCTGCTATGAGTTCGATTAAACTAAAAACTATTGCCTCAAAAAGCCCAAATGCGGACGGTGAGGCTAGCCCCACTGGAAGAACTCGGAGCAATGCCAGGCCAAAACGGTGGCATTCCTGCGATGCCCAAACTGTGATGGGGACCATACTGCTTATTATAAAGGATGCAAAGCATACCAGCAGCGCTTGAATGCCAGACAACCGGCCATCAATGTTGCCCCTCCGGCACGACACAACCAACAACAGCCTGCACGGCGCATCAACTCGCAGTTAGGACCCTCCCGAATTTTGCAACAAGGCTTGTCGTATGCTGATGCGTTGCGGCCAGGACGCAACACTTACCAGCAACATGCACAAGCGTGCCAACCCCTCGTGCGCACCAACCAGTCCATCGCTACAACAACGCAGACCAAATATCCCCAGCCTGTACCTCAGGGGCAAGACACGTCCCTCGGAAGCATCTTCCATGGACTCCAACAGTCGATCGCAGCACTTATTGCCGCGGTCGCAACTATCCTAGTCAACATCAAGGAAGGACGCGCAAGGTCCCTCACAGCTTGGTCCTGCCCAGCTGCGCCTCGGATCGTGGTACGCTCGCAGCTTCATACAAAATGCAAACGAACTCAAACTGTTTTTGAGAAAACATTAAATAGACATCATGCTTGTCTCAGAAACCCACTACACGCCGGCCTATACTTCGCCATGGAGGGATATGTTTGCTACCGTGCGGATCATCCAGTAGGTCGAGCCAGAGGACGTGCTGCGGTGCTTGTCAAGCAGGTTTTGGTGCACTATCAACTAGCTCAGGTGACTTCCAGCGCCACAGAAATGTCTGCTACTATGATAGGGACTTCTCCTTTGGGCGAAATACCTATAGCTGCAGTGTATCTACCACCAAATCTATCCTGGAGCCGAGCTGGATTCGATTCTCTCCTTGATCAGCTTGGTTATAAATTCATCGTTGGAGTTGATGTCAATGCCAAACACAGGCTGTGGGGAAGCTACAGAGCTGACAACAGAGGCATTGCGCTGCATGAAGCGCTCAGTAGCTGCTCAGCCCAGGTCTTGGCCACCGGAAGACCTGCACACTTCCCGATCAACAGACAAAGTACTCCTTCGTACATTAACTTCTTTATATACAAGGGTATCCCCAACAGCGTAATATCAGTTCGCGAAGAGTATGAGCTGTCATCAACGGTCTCTTTTGTTTGTTCAAATAACCGTAAAAAAGCGAAGGCTTGTTACCCTCCAGTCGGACATACAACGCTTCAAAGCTGAACTGAATAGCATGATAGATGTAAACATGCCAATCTTGACAGTCGAGGATGCCGACTCTGCAGTTCAATCCCTGCTGGATAAAGTACATGCCGCGGCTGCCAACGCTGCGCCAGCACAAATGTACTCTACGCCTACAAGCCAACCTACAAGGACGCTTCCCCCCATCGTTGAGGAGGGAGTACGTCCGTACCCAGGACCCCAGAATCGATAGGATCTATCGCCGTATCGCCAACAGGGTCGGGAAGGAGTTGACTTTACTAAGAAGAAAAGCCACAGACACCAAATTCGCGCTGTGGAAACTTACCAGTCGATAAAAGCGGCAAGCTGCACCAAAGTTCCCCGTGTGACAGCCAGATGGCGCCTGGGCCAGGTCGTCAATGAACAGAGCCGAAGCCTTCGCCTGCAATCTGTAGGAGCGTTTCAAGCCGTTTGAGACCGCATCGCATGGAAGGATACATCGAGTCGCGCAAATGTCGGAGGTGCTGCTCCAAATGTCACTCCCTGTATCACCAATCACCTTCCAAGAAGTGAAGCAGGTGATAAATAGCCTTAACAAACAATAAAGCCCCTGGGGAAAACCGGTTGGACAACCAGACAATTAAGCTTCTGCCATAGGTCACTTTCCAATGGCCTGGAAGAAGGCACATACCATGATGTTGCACAAGAGCGGAAAGCCCCCTAATCAACTGGAATCCTATTGCCCCATTAGCCTCCTTTCTGCCTTTGGCAAGTTACTGGAAAGGTGCATCCTTAGAAGGATCCTGGATACCCCGGAAATAAAACGACTAATCCCTAAGTTCCAGTTTGGGTTTCGACTCAAACACGGTACCTCTGAGCAACTCCATCGGGTCACAAATTTTATTTTGGACGGCTTTTATAGGAGGGAGTATGTGGTGGCAGCATTTCTCGACATCCAACAAGAATTCGACTGGGTGTGGCACGCAGAACTCCTCTCCAAGATAAAGGGCAAATTAAATCCGCAGCTCTTTAACATCATTGCGAGCTTCCTGAACGAGAGGACATTTCGAGTGGTACAGGATGGCATAGCCTCTCATACCAAACGCATTAGAGCGGGCGTAACTCAAGGTAGCGTTTTGGGTTCCACACTTTACAGCCTCTTCACGCATGATATGCCCACGGCAAGCGATATGGCCCTTGTCAGTCGGCAGGATCTCCTGGTGGCTACATTTGCTGATGACACGGCAATTCTTGCCAAGAATAATTGCGTATGCGAAGCAACGGACATCTTGCAGGAGTATTTGAAACGAATTCGAAAACTGGGCTTGTAGGTGGAATATCTCAGTGAACCCCCAAGAATGTGCTACGGTCACTCACACCCTGCTCAAGGACTCCTGCCCTGGACTTTTTCTCCATGACGAGCTTTAAGAGCAGGTGCGTGACCATAAATACCTAGGGATTAAACTCGACAGACGACTTACGTTCAAAAAACATGTCACCGAGGTAACCAACAACTTGAAAAGCAAAATCAGGCTAGCTGCTTAACCCAAACGACAAACTCTCGCTCCGGAACAAAGTCCTACTTTTTATATTTTATTCCTCTTTGGCGCCACCAACTGTTAACTGTTTTGGAGTTTAAATTGGAAGTACCCTTCTGGTACGAGGCCTGATCATAAGCTTTTAATCTGGTACCATGGGCAATCCTGGATAGTTGGTGTGGCCCTTCGGGGAGAATCGTGGTGGTTGTGGTTTAACACCAAAATGCGGGTAGAGCATCGCTCGACGTGGAGTTGCGTCATACAACCGGGTTCCGTGCTCCAGAGATCGGAAGAGGTTCAGATAAGCCTCGTACCGAACCAAGGCAGAAGACACAACCAAACAGTCTTTAATTGGTACCTGCGGAATTGATGTTCCAAGGGGGCGGTGATTGACGCTTAAATTAATCATATACTAGGAACCGTGAGATTAAGCCATCGTGGCAGGAACTCACGTTAAGCCCTTTGACTTTCATGTCCGTCCGTCCGTATGTATGAAATTTTAGCTGTAGGTCCTCCTAGTCCGTGCGCAGATCGAGTTTGTTGCCGATAATCGATAACTTACTCCGTTCTCAAGCAATCGATAAAAATCGATATCGAACTCCTGTTTTTTGAGCAAATTGGGTAAATAATAAAAGCTAGAGTCACCTAAAGTGATATGCTTACTCTAGAATAGTATATTTATATCAAGTATCTTTCATTTTATACCGCCTCCCCGCTACTACCTCATAGCTATAAATCAAGTTAATTACCCAACTTGTATTGCCCACCAATTTAAGCTACAAATTGTATGCAATTTACTTTTGAGAATACACAAATATTCTATGGTACAATAAGATATACTGTAGAAAATTGCATTAAGATCGGTTTTTGTTTGGTTTTTCGGTATTTTGACGTACACACAAACATTCAGGCGCGTCCGCTTCGAATTCGATTGTATTGTTTTCTGTGCTGCTGCTTTACTTCTTTTTTTTTATAAATAACACTCAATTATTGGTGTGGCTGTTGAGTAAAGTCATTGGCAAGTGGCGCGGTATGTCGGGAGTTCGAGCCTTACCGAGGAAGCTTTTTTTATTTTTTTTTTTTTTTGGCTGGTGTAGCTGTTGAGTAAAGACGGCGGCAAGTTGCGAGCTCGAACCCTGCCCAAGGAACATTTTTTTTAAATATTTCTTTATTACCATAAACGAGCGCGTACCGCGGGTTCAGGGTATCCCCTAGTCGGGAACTCCCGACTATAACCTCTTACTTGTTTCATCTTAGTTTTTTCTATTTTAGGCTATAAAATTAAGATTTTGCGCGACGTGTGCGCTCCTTCCTAATGGTTTGCACAGGCTTTTAGGCCTTGTACTCTATAGCTGGTAAGTCGGGGCCGGTGCAGGTAATCTCACAGGCCTGGGCGTACACAGCTGTAAACAGCTCTCTAGCAGTTTGGTAGGCACGTCTTCCTTCTGGGGTCCTGCGTTTTCTTGGGTATATTTTTTGTAAGTGAGGGCTTGGATACATGTTTTGTAAGTCTAAGGAAGTGCGCTTGTGGTGTGTTTTGTTTTTGTCTTTCTGACAGCTCATCGAGCTCTTCTGACAAATTCCTTTTTCCAAGTTGGCGGCCTGGGACTTCTATGTGGGAGCCAACAAAACACGCCATTTGTACACTACTCATTCAGTACGTATTCCGATCCTCGGCTGCCGTCAATCTTGATGGTGATGTTGCAGTTTCGACAGAAGCTTATTCTAGCTTACAATTCTATCTTAGCATAATTATGTTAAGTTAACAAAGTCTGAAAGGAAGGGAGAGTGTATCGATGATTCTTCGGAGCGTTTACAGGTACAACTGTCACGGTCGCCACATAGCGCTTCCAGGCATTCGCCCATGGGGAGCATGGTCAGCGCTTATACCGTAAGACGGTGGCCGTCAAGTGGCTGATCATATAACATTTGATCGTGGCACTGCCTTGCGCTTATACATATGTTTTAATTATATCCATTGTTGCCAATGGCAATGCTTATGATTATAACAAAGTGCGCATGAATGAACACACTGCAATAGGTAGTTGCAGTTTAAACAAGGCCAGCTAATAGATTCAGAAAATATACAGATATAAATTAACACTAAAACATAGTTTCGGCTTTAAGAATTAGAAAGAATATTAAATTTAATTCACAAAAGTGTAGGAGAAGATAGGGCTGATTTTAACATTGGACGATATTGATTTAAGAGAAATGGCCGTTGATCATCTCATCAGCTTAACAGATATTTTTGTAGTAGTACTAGTGCTTACTATACTTCTTAATTAAGTATCCCAAGCCTAATCCAGTTGGTAGAAGGATTACTGTGTACCGTGTTCAACATACAAGAGTTTCTTTGGAAGTAGAAGACGATACTGTTGCTGACACATCTTTGCGGTCCGGATGCGGTAGTTACAAAGTAGCTGCATTTGCCGCTGATATTCGTTGACTTTGCATTGCCGCCGGCATACGTTATCAGTATTGGCAGTATAATATTATGGTATAGTTATTGGATTTTTTTAAATAAGAACGAGTTAAATGATTATTGCAAAGTTTTTTTGCATGTCTAAAAATGAAATTAATGTATGTTTATATCTAAAGCTTAAGCTAAGCTAAATGTATACAATCATTGCAAATATGTTAGCAACATGTATATGGGAAACTGCTGTTGCAGCAGTTCAAGTGTCTTGCACGAGAACCGTCGCAACCATTATCCCGCTAAAACGCTAGATCAGCAGTGTAACAAAGTGTTGTGACTGTTTCTCGGCGGCATGGCAGGTGAAACCGAATCAAATATACCCTATATGGTAGATTCGGTAACTCGTCCGCGCGCTAAGTGACCATCCAGAAGAAGTCACAATGTGCTGAATCAGCACTCTGCCGTTGGAGCTGCCGAGGTCTGACGACTGTGGATAAGCCAGCTTCTAATTTAGATCTTAGTATTTAAGATTGAATCAAATAGACATCGTTCCTATAGTGTATCGTTAGTGCATCCATCGGTAAGCTACGGTCTAGTCACTCGATTTATAGGTATTTCTAATACAATGTTTGTATTGACCTGTTTATTGTAAACTAAATTTTGAGCTGGCCGCCTCAAGAATAGTGATGGTCATAACGACCAACATCAACAAGGTATAAACCTTAAAAGTTAGCAAATTTTCTGTACAGCTTTTCCAAGAACTCTCGCTTTCATTATCAGTAGATTTTACTACAGCCTATAGACTTGCAAGCCCTTTTCGCCAGTCCCAAGCTTTTACTACTTAGGTATTATAGTATTAAGCAACGAAAATACGGCAAAACTAGCAAACCCAATGTCTAGCTTATATTGACGCCTGCGGCATACTGTGTTTGTATGCTCTTTATCAACATTACAGTGGCAAATAGATTTTACAACCAGAACCCATTGAAAAATGGTAAAAAGGGTATATTTGTTTGTTCATATGTATGTAATAGGTCGAAGAAAGAATCTCCGACTTTGTAAAGCATATATATTCTTGGTCAGTCATTCTGTGTGTCTGTCATTCCTTATGTATGAGCGCGTCGGTCTCAGAATCTATTCCGGCAATCAAGAACATGCCCCGCAATCGATATAAATGATGATCGAAATCCTGTTTTTTGAGTAAATCACATAGGTTTTAAACGCTTGAGTCAGCAAATTCCACATGTAGATTCTAGAATTGTATATACAAATCAAGTACCTTTCATTTTATAGTTATCGCTGCCTCCTGACTCTACCCCAATACTATACATCAAATAAATAAATCAATAGGAGCCATCCACAAATTTTAATGTTATTGTCTTTTTGAGATCTACTTCTGAAAGTATTATCTAGATTGGTTACGGAACGCTGAAGTTATTAAAAAAAACTTCTGCCAATATTTTAAAACTATGTGGCGCAAGTTGCAAGTATTTAATTGAGAAAATCATGGCTATTGCTGGAACCCAAGTAATATTTTCAATTGGTCGACGATCCTTCTTTTTAAAAGAGATGTCTTTTCTTCTTATATTAACTTAATCTAAATCGAATTAAAATTAATGACCCTTTTTTTCTTTCTCTTTTTGGGAACAGCTGAAGGACGAAATCTAAATCATCTTATCTAATAATCTGAATGAATTTAATAATAGTGTGCAAAAGCCAGTGAGCGTACAAGAGGATCGTTTTGTTTGCCCCCTTGTTCGGCAAAGACGATTAATATATGCGAGATGACGAATTTCGCCTATTTTTATGGTGAGCCTTTTATTAAATACTGTTTTTCCGTCATTCTGAAGTTTGTTATAGCCTCTGTCTACTGACCACATTTCTCATTTTTTCAAAATGTGTAAAATGCGCACATTTTTCCAAAATGTTACAAAAATGACTCCTGGCTTCTAGTAGGGAGCTTCTGAGTGCGAGGCAGAGTTTGCAGGGCTGCACGTCTGGCAGCTTTCGTTTTTTTCCCTGTGAGGTGGTTAACATAGCTATCCTGTTCACTTTCCGAATTTATGGCAACGTTGAGGGTAAGGTGGCCTCGAGGTAGGTCCGGTAGACGTCCAAATTAGAGAGCGGTGGAAGCATTTTGCGGAACCAACGACCCACTTGGGAGTCTCCTCTAGCTTAATCAGTCGTGGGAGGTGATCCGAGGTCAGGTCCAGAAGACTTCTTATTCTCCGGACCCGAGTCGGATAACAGCGACTCAAGTGGATTGTGGAACAAGGACGTCTGGGTGGTTTGCGGTGTGGAAAAGAAAAGACTCCGTTGGCGTTTCACAATGCTAACCTAAGAAAGTTCATTTTAGACGTTGCTTTTTTTTGCACTAGTATTTATTAGCATTTTAAGTAGGGTTCAGGGATGTCACTTTATCAAATCCGGCGAACAGTTGCTCCAACCTGAGCTCGAGGGCTGAGTTGGGACTGTTGTCAGCAACTGGATGGGATCGACTGGGAATGCTGCCTGTGTTCTTTCTGCGAGACGATGAGCAAACTCTGTGCTCGGCGGGCTAGCTACCGCGGAGGACGCAAACGATTGTTGGCCGGGAACGAACCTGCGGGCAGGAGGTGCTGTTTGGGGACAACGATCCCTGGAGCGGCTTACATCTCTGCCATTTGCCTTGTGCTGATTTATTTTTCTGGAAAGCGTACTGCAGGTACTTCTTGCAGCCCTTGAAGTTTGCTGCGTGTAATTCGCCACAATAGTGGCAACAGCGATCCCCATTCTTGCCAAGTGTGCACTCGCTTGTTGGATGGTTGTCCCAACACTCCTTGCACACATAGTGTCTGGAGCAGTTGGACTTGGTGTGCCCGTATCTCTTGGTATCTGTTGCATTGGACAGGGCCCGACGTCTTGTGAGGCTTCTCCCACGATACTTTGTGTCTGCATAATACATTTATCGAATTGGTTAGGTTGTTGTTGTCCGCCTTCCTCAAGTCAACAAATCTCATGTTGAGTGGTTCGTTGTTGACTCTGCTACGTGCAGCATATTATTAGGTTACGGTTTTAAAAATTGTAATATTTTGTTCAATAAGCCAAATGGCTAACTTGTTTTCCAAATATGGTATTTGATCAAGTTTGCTTACATTATTTTGTGTGTATATGATTCTTGTGCAGTCTGATTAGTAATTTGACACTGAGACATCTACTTGACGTTTAATTAAAAATGCTTATCAATTATTTGATTTTCTTCTCTTCTGGTTTGATTTCGTTCGAATCGCATTTATATTTAAGTGTGGGATTGTTATGTCCCAAGCAATGATTTAATTATATTTTGCGTGTCCTTTTAATATTACTTTTTTCTCAATTCACCTCTTATTTGTATATGAACTAAAAAATGTTAAATGCTTATGATGTATATATAATAGGTATAATCAATTGCCGTAAGCTAAACACCACTGCTTAGACAAAAGTAAAATGTAAATTATTTTCATTTATTATTAATTAATGGTCTTTTCATTCTAAGTATTTATTTCATAGAAATAGTAAAATTAATAACTAAAGCCTGAGCAGAATAAAAAATTTCTAATAACATCACCAACTTATCTACTTATAATATTAGAAAGATAGAGATAGAGGCAGAGAAATCATAGACCCGTTGGGGGACATTTTTTAGCCAGTCCGGCAAGCTCTTTCCCTATTCATTACTGACGTCGTAAACAAGAGCATTGCATTATCTATCCTGCACTTCGGTAGGAATAGGGAGCAATAATTCCTGATTGAACAAGAGGGATTAGAGAACTGAAGACGATATGAAAGAAAATAAGAATCTACGTCGCCAACAATCTACTTATGTAGCCATACAATACCGAAAAGTGAAATTTGGTTGTTTAACGACGGAATATTAAGAAGAAGCTTTCTGGAGTTAGATGGCAACTGAAGATTGGGGTACATGATTAATCCTCATAAAGCGAAAAGTAAAAGTTGCTTCTGAGCAGTCTTAGTTCGATCCTAGCTATTTTTATGCTGCAGACACCAGATAGATGATCAGTATTCAAGAAGAGGGCGTACTAGCAAAATGTACAGATGTATCGTTAAGCTCTTTATACTAAAGAATAATGAACCTAAGTACACCTTTGAAGACTAAAGGAGAGTTTAGAATCGAAGAGAACCCCTAGATCATGCCTTGCAACGCAGTATTATCGATTGTATAAGAAACAAGATAAGGCCTAGTACAATTAAATGTCATAAACATACATTTTGAACGATTAAGACGCAATTGATATTGCGAACATCAATGATTCATAGAGTTCAAATTATCTTTTGAGCAAGAGTGATATAGAGGAGCAGTGTTCAAAAGAATACGTTCAACAACAACTGCATACATAAGTTCATGTGCATGTAATAAGACAGAGGGGAGATTATTTATTAAAAGGTCAAAAAGTAATGATCCAAGATGAGTACCTTAAGGTACATCAGTAGTAATGTGAACCTGTTTCAAGCTCAAGCAAGACATTTGAAAGAGAACTAATCCTTAAAAGAAGAAGTAATTCAAAGTAAATGAGAGTGAGCAGGGGAGACAACTCATTTGTAGATACAGCATCTATAGCCCAGTCGATCCAGTCTTGTCCGACTGTCTGTACATCTGCCCGTCCGTCAGTATGAACTCAAGCATATCAGACCCTGTAAGAGCTTAAGAGCTAGTGCTCGCGCAGAGCGAATTTGCCCTGTTCCGTAGTTTTTAAGAGCTTGAGTATATATATATATATATATATATATATATATATATATATATATATATATATATATATATATATATATATATATATATATATATATATATATATATATATGTATATATATATATATATATAAATGGCAGGCCTATATATATAAAAAGCCTAAAAGTGCGCTGCTTATTCTATCTAGCAGAAAAATATAGGGTAGAGTATCCACTGGCAACTAAAGCGATTAGAAGTAGTTTCTACATGGATGATATGTTGTGTGGTGCAGACACCATAGCCAACCTTATAGAATTGAAACAGGAAGTTTGTGAGCCGTTAGAACTTGTAGCTAAAGCCCTTGGAATATGTTGGGTTTTGCATCGATATGAGGGAGACCTTCGATGTTTGTGGGGAATGTAAATTTACAAAACTTTTTTCAGCGCGTTTTTAGCTATGTTTATAGGTGGCGTAGGGCTAGGAAGCGGCAAATTACAGGGCATCATCAGTCTGACCTAACTGCAGACGAGATGGTTGGAGGGCTTTGCTATATAATTTATAATCTGCAAAATTAAAAACTGCGTGAGAAATTCATTATATTAAAAGATAAAAAACCTATTAAGTCTGCAAAAATTTAATGCTTGAATCCCATCATTCAAGAAGACGAAGGAATTTCGATTATACGCGTAGGTGAGCGATTGCAAATGCTGTACGAAGTTGCTTTCTGCTTTTACCTGTCTTGGGCAATTAAATAATGGGACCTTTGCCAGAAGGCCGAGTGCGAGGCAGTTTCTACCCCTTTCAAAGAACGGGATTATTGCTCACAGGACCAATTTGGAATCATTTTAACAGACGAGGGAAGCGCCAAGCTAAGGTGTATTTAGCTGTTTTCGTATGCTTCCTAACGAAGGCCTGCCATTTAAAGATCGTATCGGACTTGAATGCCAACGTTTTCAAAGTGGCACGTTAATGGTTCTTTGCCAGACACTAATTTTGTAGGCGCTTTACAAGAGCTGGGCAAAACTTTTGACAATCCAAGGGCCAAGGTTTTATCAACGACACGTACAGTTATTCATTTTCTTACTCTCTCATTCATTTTATCTTCCCACGCTCAAGCTCGATGTAGATTTTCCATTTTGTAGAAACTGAGCTATTTATCGATTTTTCGTGATCACTAGACGGTCATAAGTTTCAAATTTGTGACATCCAAGGGCTTATACATATGGATGGACAAACGAACAAGACTACATCGACACGGCTATTAATTCTAACTGTATTGGTTCAACATTATGTAACAAGGCTAAGCTAAAAAAATTGCAGCTTAGAAAAGTACTAAATATAATAGCTTCGTAGCAGAAAGAAGACACTTGCATCACTTTTTGATGATTGGGTGTATGTATTTCTATAATAAAACTGTTTGTCCTGACTGACTGACTGGTGTTCAACGCACAGCCCAAACCGTAAAGGCTAGGAAGCAGAAATTTTCATGATGAAAAAATCACGAAAAACGTTTGTATGAAACTTTTTTGTTTACCACCCAATCGGCCTCAAACTCAATTTCAAGGTTCTTTGCTCAAATTCATCTGAGGGGTGTTTCGCACTTTTTGGAAATCCATTCCTTCTTGGTGGAAATGGGTGCCAAAGATTTGGTGGGTGACGTTTCGCGCTTAAATTCATTTCGAAGGATCCGTAAGAAAAATCATTTGATTTGGGAAATTCCACCCACAACAGTGGTTAATTCGCGAAAAACGTTTGTATGAAAGTTCCGATCGGCCTTAAACTCATTTTGAAAGATCTTTGCTCAAATTCATTTAAGAGGTGTTTCGCACCTTTTGGAAATCCATTCCTTCATGGTGGAAATGGGTGTCAAAGATTTGGTGGGTGACGTTCCGCACTTAAATTCATTTCTAAGGACCCATATGATGTAATGTTTTATATTTTTCGCAATGTATGTAATGTAATGTTTTATATCAAAGCATCCTCGGTTAACAGTGCAATTCAACGATTTTTTTATGAAGTTTTAATACAAAATTATTTTTAAAGCTATACATAAAAACTATGAATATGTGTTTTAGCCAAATGGGAAATTCCACCCACAACAGTGGTATCTTGGAGGAAAACGTTTGTATGTAAAGCTGTTTATTTACCGTCCGATTAGTTTCAAAATAATTTTTAAAGCTTTTTGAGAACACTTATTTTATACGTGCCACGGGCAAGGCCGGGCTATACTCGTTAGTTATTTATAAATGTGGAAGCATCTAATACTTTTATATCGCTTACAATCTGGCCATCCTGACAATTAATAGTCTCGATTATATACATTGATTGACTTCACTTACACTTTTCTGATACTAAGCCAGGGTTTCATGTTTAGGCTTCCCTTTTCTTTAATAAATTAAGCCAAGGCTATTGTCGAAAATTTATGTTTATGTCCATTGAATCCCGGAATTGAACAGATAGGATCAAGCCCACCAACAACGTCCACCATCTTGGCGCATCCGGCGAAAAGCAGCCCAGAAAAAAGGACAATGTCAAAAAATAATTCAGTAGGGACTAAGCTGGGCAGAATGGACCGCTTCCCCAGACCAGGAAGCAAGCTCACCCCAAATGCCAAGATCAAGGTCTCCAAGGCCATAGGCTCAGCCGAGTAAATGTAGGCTACAAAAATTTTTGCCCATTTCCGCGATCAGCGGGTGTCTTCGTTACAGGTGAATCCGCCGTCTGATCCAGCCAAGTACCCTACACAGGTGTTTAGATTCGCTTCTAGGTGGCCCATACCCGTGTCTTTTTTTTCCAACTTTGGCCTAGCTCAACCGCAAATCATGTTTACGGGTTCCTTCCACGTAAGGCGCCTAGCAAGGGTCACACCGATGTCGGTGCCGTTGTCCGTGTGCCTGATACTCTCTCCGCAAACGTGGCATGCTGCGTCTTGACATTTTTGATATTCCATCGAGATGCCCAACACCTAAGAATAGACGGCTACTTGAAGCTGGAGTATACCTTCATAAATATATGCATATGCATATGCTTAGTAAATTCAGATTTGCCAGCGTAAAGGAATAGCATGTTATCGACAAACTTTCATCAGACACGACTGAGACAGAGAACGCCCACGCCTTGCCGCTGTTGTCGTCTCTGACTAAGTGCATGACCAAGATTATAGTGGCGTAAGTGGGACGCTGGCAACTATCGATGTTGGCCTATCCTTGAAACCATGTGAACCTCGTGGGATTATCCTCTGCTTGCTAGAGCTCGTATACACAAAAGTACACTAACAATGGGATATGATCTAACGACTGATCACTCAATAATGTGCTGATGTTACTCCCTTTTAGCAAGACCGCCTTCTGTCCCAAAACTAATGAGAATTCCTGTTGCCACCCACTAGGAAATAGGAGCCTATAGCACCAAAGAGGCTAAAGCATTCTTCAGGGGTCTAGCAGAAATATTAATTTATTTTTATTATTTATTTATATATTAATGGTCAATAAAACGAGTATCAACATAAGCATACAAATATTTTTCATAGCATCACTGACACGATGGAGGTGTTTTATTTGCCCGTCCGGCCAGCTTGCTCCTTTTGACAGTTAATTTTTGCAGCTACGTTATTAGAGTCTGCAGTTAAGTAGGAAGGTATAAGTAGAAAAAATAGTATTCTCAAGTAAAAATTAAAAAAAATCGTAACTTAAAATATTTTCATTAAGGAATATATAATACATAAGATATAAGAATGATAAAAGTTAATACAAAAATTAAGGAAATTTGAAAAAATATTATGGCAAGTTATGCCTTTACTCGTAGCTCGGAATGGTCTGTGAATTCCCGGATACCCGAGTATCCTGAAAGCAACGATTTTATTGGGGAGATTGAATGTTCGGTTGAGAATAAGTGAAACAATTGCAATTCTTGTATAATACACGAAAAGGGTTGAGTTTTACGTAATCCCTTATGAACATAGGTAGGAATAGGGGCGATGATTCCTGGTAGGTCTGGAACAGAAAAGAAGAATCTATGTCGCCAACAATCAACTTATGTGGGAAGACAACACCGAGGATTGTCCTTCTGGTTAGGGACAGAAGATCAAGAAGAAGAAGCCTGCTGGAGTATGAAGATTGGGGTCCCAATTTAAATGATCGTAAGGCAAACAGTAGAAATTGCTTCTCAACTGATTCAATACGATCCTGACTATTATTATATTATGGAGACCAGATGCATGAGCAATATTCAATGATAGGGCGTACAAGAGAGATTTATAGAAATTTGGTTATGAAGGGATCGTTAAGCTTCTTAGACGAAGGTTGAACGAATTAAAGTACAGCTTTAGCTTCAATTACAATGGTAGGTTCATGAAGATTGAATTATGAATTAAAAGGAACTCCTAGGTCTTTAAATTTAAGTAAACGTGGCAGTGGCGTATTGTCGATTGCATAACACACAAAATAAGCTGTACTATGATTGAAGGTCATAGACATACACCTTGAACAACTTAGATGCAGATGATGGGCCGAACAATAAAGTTAAATAACGTTCAAAACACTTTGTAGACGAGAGTGACCTGGGGATCAGTGTAATAAACGACAAGTTTCACATCATCTGCATACATAGTACATGGGCACTTGATATAATCAAGGGAACATCGTTTAAAAAAAGAGTAAGGACTTAAGGTCAAAGTTGAAGTACATCAGAAGTAATGTAAACCTGTTTCGAGGTAGTCAACCCCAGCATGACTCTTTGGGTCCTATATTTTAAATAAACCGAAATCCAAAGAAAAAGAAAGAGAAGGAAGTTTAAGTTTATAAATACCGCGTGATGGAAAAGTAACTGTAACTGAGACATTCTCAGCGTCAGAAGGTGCAGTAAAAAATATAGACTCTGTAAAATGTGGTGTCAGTCGGCCGATTATTTCTATGCAAATTAACGGGCTTCGCCTTCCTGAGGTGGCTCAGTAATTAAACAATTAAAAAAAAGAGTAGTGATTCGTATCAAAACAATATAAGACTAAACATTACAGTATTTTATAAAGTAAACTTAAGCTAGCTGCGCAACCAGTGCTTCCGCGGAGCCGCCATCGCTGCCCCAAAAATGCAGCATTAGCGCCTCGTATGGTGTCGAATGGCCGTCGCGGCAACATATTATCGTTGCGACACATCCGCATCACACATGACTCCGGTCATCAGCTTCTTTGAAACGCTGGGTCAGCAGTCAGTGGTCGATCTTGAGGATCGTCCTCGGGCGCTTTGTAGCCCTTTATCATTTCCGCGACTTTTCGGGCGTTTCGATGCTTCCTTGAAAGCCGGTTGTTCCAGTAGACTATCGCTCCCAGGGCAGAAGTCAATAATACTATGCCCAGCGCTATTATCGACCTTACCCGCGCACAAGTGATTTGCCTGCAGAACGTGGCAGTTGCCCTCTGCGAGCAGTTCGCCACGGCCAATATTTGGCCGTCGCAATCGGCCACCAGGTTGTCGCGGAGTTGGAGTGTTAACCCGTTGTGGGCGACTGGGAAGATGTTTATTTTCCTTCACAGCTTGCTTATAATGGGAAATTGGATGATAACATTTATTACATAATCCTTACGGTGTACCTTAATATTAGACACTTTCAATATGTCAGTAATTGAAGTCCCTGTGACTTGGTCAGTGAGGATTGTTGGATGATCAGAGTGATGTACAATGGCTGGATTTATTACGTTAACTTTTTCAAGGGTAAAAGTGAGAATAAGATTTCCTATTTCGGTGGATAACATTCTATTGCGAGCTGCAAGGGTTTCAAAAAAGTGGCCAGTATCGGTCATCTTGCTATTCGAAACTTGGAGGATCTTATTAACGGTCTCGGTAAGTTGATTGATTTTCTGCTCTCTGATGAATATCATGGATAAAAGTTAAAAAAAAACTGTCAACGGAGGTTTTCCTTGTGGACCACCCTCCCCTCTATGAGGACCGTTGTCCCCAGGTCAGCTTGAACTTTTTTTCAATACAAAGAGGCGACAGCTTGTTACCCAGCCTGCGCTTTGTCTTTACCAAAACTTTCTCGCCTACTTCAAAGACCCTATTTCTTCGTTTCTGCTGAATCTGACATTTTGCTCTATCTAGGGCCCCTCTATCTTTTCCCTGACGCCACGGATGCATTCCGGCAAAGTGGTATGCAGAATATCTTTGGGCTTTATTTCCACTACCTGTAAAATGAGGTCTACTGTGTCTACGATGCCCTTTTAAAGCTTCAAGCACATAGCTATCTCCAGAATGTGCTATGAAACCGTTCTACTCACCTGTTTGATGTGCTGTGGGGACGTGGCACATTAACAATGCTTGCGTAATTGCCGTAATTGCTCAACAGAATAGACCTTATAGTCTCTGAATTGAATGCGAGCTCGTTATCGCAATATATTTGTTTGGCCTAAGGAAAGATGTTCATCAACACCAACCATGGGGGTCTTGTGTCTTCTATCGTGAGGGATGCGATAGGCTGCACGACCACAAACTTAGAAAACATCTCTATGCAAGTAAGAAAAGCATTTTTGTCCATCGAGATTTTCTACAATTTGGGACAACCTCATTGGCGAGCTCTCTTATTTTTGGAAAATAATATTCCAACATGACTTGCTTTATGTTTTCTAAAGCAGCCCTATGGGCTCTATTGTGCTCTCTAATAATGATTTCTATTCTGTCGCTGACGTCAGAAGCGTCGACCACGAAATTCTTGCAATACCAAAACTTTGTGGTGGGGAAGGCCTTTACCAGCTCATGCTGGAATCTGGCCAAGGTTGGAAGGTTACAGTGAATCGCGAATCAGCACATTTGGGTTGTTCCTAATCACTAAAGTTTGTCAGGTGGCGAGTCTTCCCGCCAATCAAGATGACATTTCTTTTAAGAGGTAAGCGGGCTTGCTATAATACAATCTGATTCCGAAAGCAGTTTACGGCTTTTCTGTGGAATCGATTGTGTAGGTCAAGAAAAATTGGCTATGAATTGCCGCCGCGTCTGACTCTGGCTCCGCGCACTCGTTCTGGAGAGCATTCACGTTTTCGCGCGACAGAGCGTTGGCCACATGATTTTCTTTGCCTGGCTTATAGAAAAGTTTTGCCCCTGTATCATCAATGAGAGCCTTCCAGCGCTTGATTTTAGCGTTGTTTTTTTGTAATCTGGGTACACGTCTGGTAACGTCTTCCGAAGCTAATATGTTTCGGAGTTTGTTAAATGCGTTGCGTTGGCATTCATCGAACGTCGTGAAATACTTAGCTTTACCCAGGCTTGCCAATATCATTGTGATGATCGGCAACCGTTTAAGATTGAGCTTCCTTAAGTCTATTACTAGGCGTTCTTTCTGCCCATCCCATCTGTGCCTTTCTTATCCACCACCAATACCGGATTGTTGTACGATGATTTGAATTTCCAGATAATGCCATTTTTCAAGAGACCCCTGAGGCGACAAAATCTTTTAAAAACCTAGGTGTGTACGTCGGTCGAACGAATAGTGGCCACAACGGCCGCGTTATAGGACAACCTCGTTAGAGTCCGCGAAAGCCTTGTTCTTCAGGTGAGGCATTCGCAGGAAATCGGACTTTACAGCAGATGGTGCCTCAATTTCTTTGGTCATCGTGTGGTTGACGTCCATGCATTTATAGTACCGCAAGGCCTCCGAAGTCCCACCAATTTTTAACATGCCTTCTTTTAGGTCCAGGCCTATAATCCCATCAATCGTGGATAACGAATCTAGTAGTCGTGCCCAAAAATGGACAGCTTGCTTTTTTCAGCTATATTGTTGGTACCTTGAATAGAATGAATAGCAACTTATAATCCGCCGCGGGATGAACAGAAATGTGCACAATACCATCCGCGTCCTGTGTCGCGTCTGCGTAATCTGTTCCACCTTCAGCGCTTGCCTGCAGGTGATCTACCCTTTGCCACCTTTGACCTGTCATACGATCATTTAGCGTTTAGCCTCCCATAACCTTGGTTCCTCTGAAAATTTATATTCTGCCTAAGCTTTGAGGACGGAAAGGTCCATTTCCATGGGCTCTATCGATTCCGGCCCTAGCCTGGCCCCTGTCTGATGGTTGGCCGTTTTGTTTTTTGAAGTGCGGGCTTTTTTCAACCTCATCATAGTATTGTAAGATTGACAGACCGCCCTGCCTGAGTGCAATGGCGTATTGAATTATACAAGAATTGCATTCGCCGGCCTTCTCACTTTACTTCTAATGAATTTAATGGCCACATATTTCTCCTTAGAGCCATAAAACTCGGGCAGGCATTTGACCGCGTCAAGGGAATCTTCACATAACACCCCGTCGATAATTTCGACATTCTTATAGACCTTATAGACCATAACTGAATTTGTTTTCAAATGTAACGCGGACGAGACAGCGCACTCTAACACATGCAAGGTACCAAATTCCCCTATAAACTATTTATTTCTTTGCTTATTTCTTCACTTCCCAAGGTCACTTACATTTTTTGATGTATTTATCTAATAACTATTAGATGATGGCCTCCCTCGTTGCTTCTATATTTGGAGAAGAACTCGTTATCCTCAATCACTGGCCCTGTGAATCAGTAAGCAATATATTTTGGAAGTGATGCTTCGTATCAAAGCCAATATAATAAACATTACAGTATTTTATAAAGTGAACTTAAACTAGCTGCGCAACCAGTGCTCCCGCGAAGCCGCCGTCGCTGCCCCAAAAGTGCTGCGTTAGCGCCTCGTGCATGGTGTCGAATGGCCGTCGCGGCTGGCAACATAGTTGCGACACATCCGCCGCGCGTGTGAATCCGGTTATCGGCTTCTGTAAAACGATCCCGCAGATAGCGGGAGTCACAGGTTAGCTTGCACAATTAAAATGACAGAAGTAGTAGGACCTTCTAACGAAGGGTATCCGCAAGGTGACAGGGCTGGTTTTTTGGTTTTTTGCTTAACCTCGTGAACAATCATGTGAGGAAGCCGAATGATGGGGAAGCCATCATGTGAAACATTAATTTTTTATGATACTATTTCAAGAGAGGTGGACAAATTAATTTAAGATTAAGTCCGTTGAAAGCCGGGACACAAAAACTTGCTTATGAGGAGTAACAACAGTCAAAATAAGAGCTAATGGGGCTGAAGATAAAATATTTGCTGGTGGGGCTAAGGAGGCACCCCGGTGCAATCCCGATTGCAATTAACAATATGGGCTAGATTGCGCGAAGGTCTATCTTTGCAGAATCGCTTACAGGGGCAGATTCAAAGATAGGGTCTACAGGCATTACTCCAGACAAAATCGCTTGGAGAAGGCGATACCGACAGCGTTGGAGATAAATCTAAGTTGCTAGGGCAAAAATGCCGAAAGTGTTTGGGCAGATATAGAGGGCAAATTCACAACTTGAGACTCTAACCTTCGATGAGGTGGAAACTCAAAGTTATATTTGCTAAAGGGGGCGCCAAAACGACCGGAAGTGCTGGCCATTAAAATATTTGTAAGTTTTGGAAATGAGACCTCTGACATTCTGATAATGAATAGAGACTTGGTTAGAAGACGAAGCTAGTTTTTTGGGGAAGAAATGGTACGCTGTATTGAAGGGACTGGAAGGGTGACAGGCTGGTTACGTTTTTTATACCCTGAACCCATTAAAAATGGGTATAAGGGTATATTGTATTTGTGCAAAATCCAAATGTATGTAACAGGCAGAAGATAGCATCTCCGACCCCATATAAAGTATATATATTCTTGATCAGCATAAATAGCCGAGTCGATCTAGCCATGTCCGTCTGTCTGTCCGTCCGTCCGTACGTATGTATGAACGCAAGGATCTCAGAACCTATAAAAGCTAGGGACTGAAATTTAGATGTAGATGCTCCTAGTTCCCGCGCAGATCGGGTTTGCTTCCGATAATCGATAACTTACTCCGTTTGCAAGCAATCGATAAAAATCGATATCGACATCCTGTTTTTTTTTAGCAAATTGGGTAAATAATAAGAGCTAGTGCCACCAAACATGATATGTTGCTTCTAGAATATTATAGATATTTCAAGTATGTTTCATTTCATACCTATCGCCACCTCCCCGCTACCACCCCAGAGCTATAAATCAAGTTAATAACCCAACTTTTATTGCCAACCAATTTAAACCACAATTTAAATGCAATTGTTTTTTTCAGAATACACAAATATTCTATGGTACAATAAGATATACTGTAGAAAAAGTTATATACAACTGCGCAATTGAATGGGGCAGCAGCTTTAAGAATTTCTGTATACATGTACACACACACATTCATGCGCGTCTGCTTCGCATTCTAATAACATGGTAATTGCATCTTTTTTTTTTGTAATGTTATTTTAGTTCCTTTTTTTATCATAAGTACTTAATTGTTGGTGTGGCTGCTAAGTAGAGGCATATCAAGTGGGGCGGTCTGTCGCGAGTTCGAGCCCTGCCAAGGGAATTGGTGTTGGTGTTGGAATAAGAGGGTTCAGGGTATCCCCTTGTCGGGAGCTCCCGACTAGAACCTCTTACTTGTTTGGCATGAACTCGTAAACAATCAGGTGTGGAGGCAAAAATTTGGGATCACAAATGATTGGGAACATATCCTGAGAAACATTGTTTTTAATGATGATATTTCACGGGGAGTGAAGAAATTTAATTTGGTAATTGACACGCTAGCAGGAGACTTGCTAGCAATATAGGCTGTCAATGACTTACAAGTGGTGTCAGACGAAAGTCGAGACACAAAAACTTGCCTACGAGGGGCAACAATGGTTAAAGTAGGAGCTGATGGGGCTGCAAGTAAAGGGACAAAAGAGGCGTAGGTGTCTTGATAGACGGAGAGGGCAGCTGCAAAAATTGAGGCTCCAACCGGCGATTGGTTGGAGACTCGAATTTGTATTTGCTAAACAGCTCAAAACTCAAATTAAAATTACTTGAGTCAAAATTACTCGGAACTACGAAGACCCCATCTGATGGCTTGGATATCACCTCATATGGTCCTGAGTATGGAGCCTCCGCCGGCTGCTTTACCACGACAGTCCTGACGAATAGATGAGAGCATTTATATATGGCTTTGTGCGAAAGAGTCCAGACTTGCTGTAATCCAAAGCTGGCGTCGGCCTTACCGCCTGCATGTTGGTACGAAATTGACTGACAAACTGACATCGATTCCAGGTCATTCGTTGGGGAGGCGAAGTGTGCACCCGTACATACCGGAAATTGATGCTTGAAGATCTTCCTTGAAATACGTTCGGAGGCCAAGCATTACAGTGGGAAGTAGAAGTGGGTGGTATGGTGTCGTGTAGATGTGTTCACTTCCCAATAAATTGCCTAGTTATTTGAAGACTCGAATTGGGCTCCTTGATCGGTGGTGATTATCAAAGGACATCCAAGAAGTAATATCCAGCATGACCAAATTACATCGCAGACCGTCTGTGCTGTCATATCCTGAAGAGGAAATGCCTCCGGCCAGTGAGAAAACCCGTCGATCATCGTCTGGCAATATCTGATCAAATCTGTAATCAGGGACAGTGATTTTGGTAGGTAATATCGAGTTGTGCTTATGTATTTTTGCCCTCTGACATGGCAAACAATTTCGTGACCATTCCGATATGTCCTTACGCATCGACGGCCAAACATATTTAGCACAAATTTGTTTGATTGTAGACCTACCACTAGGAGAGAGAGAAAATATGTTGTATCTCAATTTCTTTAGAATATATAGTATAGGAATTGCTGTCGATACGTCGCAGTACAGAAAATTTTGCTCGTTGACGTGCATTGACTGTAGTTGTAACGAATCATTGCTAAAGATGTCTCTTCATTTAAAATACTTAACAGTTCTCTGTCCGTTGCTTGGACCGCTTCAATGCTTTTTGTATCGATAGTCGACCGCATCGTTATGGCATCCTGGATGATCCTGGAGGGCGCGTCTGCTACTACGTTGTCGCTGCCGTTTAAATGTAAGATCTCTGTGGAGTACTGGGATGCTTTTTCAGGTTTTATGCGCATTCAGGGCGAATGCGTATATCAGCGGCTTGTGATCAGTTTTTATTATGAAAATCCTTTCTTCTAGCATGTGCTTGAAATACTTGATTGCTTCATATATTGCTAGTAACTCCCTGTCATATGTAGTACCTGCTGTCCGCTGGAAATTTTGCGAGCATTTTTGAATCCAAATGGCATGTATAAATTAAGATTTTAAAAGAAGGTCTTCGCGGATTTTCGTCACAAGATTTTATTTTGGTTATTTATAACTAGGCCGATGCCGATACGCCGTAGTGAGTGAGTTAATTTAAGCGCGAAGTCCCTGGGCCGATGTGCCTCAGTGAAAGCCGCATTAAAAACTAAATTTACAAAAGATTGATCAAAAATACCTAAGCTATTGTGTGCTTTAACAACGGCCTCTAGAATGCTTAGCTTGCGCCTCGTGCGCTGCCGTCGTGCAAGAACATCCGGCCCAGACTTATGTCAGCATCTACGGCTGGTGTTATTTATCATTTTGCTGACCCCTGTTAGCTCGTAAGAACATCCGGCTCGGTGCTATATCAGCATCTGGAGCTCTTGTCGTTGGCCTCTGTTAACTGCTCCCCTTTTAAGTTAAGGCCGCCCTCGGCCGTTCCTATCTCGGCGATCACCTTCTTAGTCTCCTTGGCCGATGCCATGTTTTTGGTGAACCGACGGTAGGTGACTCCGACGCAAATTATGGTGCAACACATAGCACCCAACAAGAAGGCTATTACCACGCTGTCGACGCTTCCAATTTCGTCCTTGACTTCCTTGATGATCTCCAGTTTACGTTCATTCAGGCGATGAAGGTAGGGGAGACTCAACACGTCTTTGTGGCCGGTGACGTTCAGAAGGGGAGATGCCGCGATGCCGGGGAACTTACTCTGGACGTTGTTGCGATTCAAGTACTTAGTTTCGTTGATCAGAGCCCAATTATTTAACGTGATTAGATTCGTTCCGTGAACCCAAGTCTCAGTACCGTTGTCAACGCAAACTTTAGCAGGCCGGTTATTGATGATCAGAATTCCGTCATCGACCCATGTGATCGGGTCTAAGTGACTCGGCTACATTTGGCAGTTTGCCAAGCCACCAGCATGCAGCTCTCTGGCACAAGAGCTGGTCGGTGAAAGTTGACAAAAGGTTCTTCCCGACGTGGAAGTGCAATTCTTAAGGGCAAGCACTTAATCTCCGCACTCAGCTATAATGTTGTCGTCAATTTGTAGCACAGCATTCTCATGTGCAACTGTATACAGCATCACCTTTCTGCAAGCCATTTTGATTTTCGGGAACTTAATGATAAAGTGAAGGGCATTAACAGATTGTAATACTTTCACGGACGCAACGGACATAAGGTCAAAGGTCATAAGGTCTTATGAAATATCCTATATTAAGTGTTATGTGTTAACTACTCCCCCTTCAAGTATAAGGCCGTCCTCGGCCGACCCAATCCCGGCGACGACTTCTCGTAACTGCTTCGCAGACTTCTTTGCGTCGATGATCCGCCAAAGAGTGAGGCCAATGCAGATTAATGCACAGCATATGGCTCCAATGATGAATGCCACACGATAAGCTTGATCAGTTCCGGCGACTTTCTTGAATTGCTGTATTACCTCCAAATTACGTTCACTCAAACGATGAAGGTAAGGGAGGCTGAGGACATCTTGGCTGGCAGTGATGTTCAGCAAGGGAGAATTGGCAATACCCGGGACTCTGGATCTCAGTCGTTGTCCACCTTAATCCTTGCGGACCCGCCGTTGAGCATGATGATTCCGTCATCTACATGGGTGATTATTTCCAGGTTGCTCGGCTGGATGTCGCAGTGTGCCGTGCCACCTGCATGGAGTCCTTTGGCACATGAACTCTCTAATGCCAGACGACAAAATGTGGCTCCAGGTGAAGCGGTGCAACTCTGCAGTGTGTGGGTTTCTCCATCGCATTCGGCTATGACGTTGTCAAAAAATCGCAATATGAAGTTCTTAGGTTGTCCTTGTGGACCACCCTCCCTCTAATGAGGACCTCGGTCCCCAGGTCTGCTTCCACGCCCAGCCACGTTTGCGGGTCCAACGCCGTAGTCATGCACTTATTATTCGTAGTCGCTCCCTTCGCGTGGTAATTGTAACTACCACTGGTTGGGCGCCAATTACGATTTAAAAAGAAGGTCTTCGCGGATTTTCGTCACAAGACTTTATTTTGGTTATATATAAAACACTAGGCCGATACGCCGAATTGAGTGAGTTAATTTAAGCGCGAAGTCCCTGGGCCGATGTGCCTCAGTGAAAGCCGCATTAAAAACTAAATTTACAAAAGATTGATCAAAAATACCTAAGCTATTGTGTGCTTTCACAACGGCCGCTAGAATGCTTAGCTTGCGCCTCGTGCGCTGCCGTCGTGCAAGAACATCCGGCCCAGAGCTATGCATTTTGCTGACCCCTGTTAGCTCGTAAGAACATCCGGCTCAGTGCTATATCAGCATCTGGAGCTAGTGTCGTTGGCCTCTGTTAACTTATACAAATTCAATCAAACCAAATGGAGTGCATACTGCAGTTTTCTCGATGTCTTCTGATGCCATCGGTATCTGATAGTATGTGTTTACTATGTAACCGGTCTGCGAAGTTGTGTATGAATGGTATCGAATAACAATCAGGAGTTGCTATCACGTTTAGCTTCCTGTAATCGTCACAGGCCCGTCAATCATCACTTTGCTACCATATTCAGCGAATTTGCCCATGAACTTTTGGAATAGCGACAGATTTCTCCGTCGGTCAGTTGATGGATTTGTGCTATCGCTGATGCCAGTTTCTCACCCATCAGTCACCGCGGACGATCTGCTACTGGTTCTCCAGCTGTGATGATGTAGTGGCAGTGGATGTGATGGGCGATTTTCGCGTCAGCTTTTGGCCGTGTTGACCGCCTTAGTATGTTTTGCGTGAAGGCTATGAATGTGTGGTTTTGGTGCATTACTTGCATCTTCGAAATGCTGCGAGTTCATTGAACTGCCGAAAATTGGGTGCTCCAGTGTGGAGATTAGACGTTGTTGCTGGATGTCTTTGAGAAAATGGAACTGTAACAGAAAGTCTGTGCCAATTATTGCAGTTTGCACGTCAGCAATGATAAACGAATACTTAAAAGCAGGACCCAGGCCCAAGTCGAGACAGTGTAGGTTGCCATATGTTTGAATTATGGTTCGGTTTGCGGCATATAATTGCAGTTTACTGTTTTGTAGTTTGCTATTTGTCATTGTGCAAGGCACAACTGACACAACAGATCCAGAATCAAAAAGAAAGATATGATTAGTATGCAGATCATGTGCGTGTAGACGGTGGTCTTGCCTCCGCGTCGCCTGTGCTAAATGGTTGCTGGTCGTGGAAATGTTTAACTGTTGGTAACGTGGGCAGCTTGGTTGGCATTGACGGACGCGGTGAGCAAACTTGCTGTGGTAGGAGCAGAGCGATTTTTTCCCCCACTTTCCTCGTCGTTTCTGGTGAGCGTGCACTGCTTTGAGCTATGACATTCGTCCTGTAGCTTATCGACTTTCTGCGAAAGCGCGTGCAAGGCGGCCGAAACATCAGTTAAACTGAGGCTTTTGTTACTGACCGCTTCTATATTCTGCTGATTTTGCTCAGCAGTTGCAGTTTTTGTCGATATTACGTAAGTCGGTTCCATTTCACTATTTTCCAGCATCTTGTCCGCTATTTTTGCTAAATTATTTAGATCATCTTCCTCCCTGACAGAAATTAGCGGACGAACTGACATTGTCAGCTCGGCGATAAATAGATAGGTGCTTAACGACGCATGTGTGTAAGGATTTCCGACGGCTTCTTGCCGGTCATGTCGCGACCTTGCAGAAGTCTTTTTAATTTTGAGTCCTCTGATTCCGCAAATGTTTCGAGAAGCCGTTTCGCTATGCGCCGTATCTGTTATGCAGAGGTAGATTCAGGATGAGATCCTCGATGGTGAGAGCGACATCCTCCTCTAAGTGTAACGACACCAAGTCGAACTTGCGATGGTCAGGTGCAAGAGAAACAGGCGCTCAGATTGTGCAAACCAAAGTTGAGGATTAAATTTTTTACCTGCGGCGCGTTGTTGGACTGTGAGCATGATTGCTAGTAGCCGTGCAACCGACGATTGAAGCTACTGCACTTGCACCTTCAATTCTTTAAGTTCTTCATTAAGCCCGCTATCTTGGGTCGCTATTTTTGTTGCGACGAAAAATTCGTCAGTGTCGGGAATTGTGTGCTTTATGAACGTGGACCCCAGAAAATAGTGCTCGTTTTGCATATAATGCCCTGTTTAACATTCGGGGTCACCACTCTCTATCTTGGTCTCTTGGCCAATTGCAGTCTTAATATTAGCTTTATCTGTGAAAGCAATTAGAATAGTGAAATAACTCGTCTTCTGTTATCTTGTCGCTGTTCGCTCCGATTGGCATCCTTTGGTCTTCTGCTCGTGATTGGCAGCTTAGAGGTAGGCCGATATATATTGGCCGAAAGATCGTGGCTAGGGCTGCCACATATTAATACTGTCTCCCCTATCTATAGCTCGCTCCTGTCAATAGGTGATGAAAAAAGGATTTCTAACGCGATTCCCATTCACATCGTTATGAACAAAGTTGACCCATTCACCTGACGGAAATTCCATTATGGAGTGATTGTGAAACAGTTTGAATTGTAGGTATCACCTACCTTTCTGCTGAAGAATCAGCAAAAGCTTCGTCCGATGGCTCCAAGCCAGAGTCAAAGGCTGTTTCCAAAAACAATAATCGAGCTTCGTTTTCGTGTTCTGGGGCTAGTGTAAGAAACGATAAGGTGACCCCCAAATGTTTATATTACGGTTCTGAAGGCCATTTGATACTGAAATGCTCAGCATATGAGGCGTGATCAGCTCAGCAGCGGTTTGAGTTCGCTAAAGCGGCTACTTTATTCTTATCAATTGCCTTCGAAATGGGCACCCTGTTGCCAGATGAAAGGCAAACAAGTGCAGAGTATGCAATCGTTCTCATAACATACTGTTGGATGGATACTCTGCCGTTTCTAACACTCGAGCCCTTGACTCGCACAGGATCTACAATGCATGCTATGCATGCGACTGTGTCTGATAGTGTAATCCAAGCTACCGCAGTCTTTGGCATCAAAACGAAAAGTGGTGAGTTCGTTTTGACTAGAGCTTTACCCGATTCTGGTTCACAAATTATTTTTTTAAAATATGAGCTAGCACAACAATTGCAGCTGCCAGAAGAAGAGGCTAGTATAAGCTTACTTGGGATTGCTCAATGCATAACTCCATATTTTCACAAGCCACAAAAGATCGACATGCTCATCGCTGAGACAAAAGACACTTGTGGGCTAGATTTTCTTAGGGCGTGACACACCGACAAGTCATGAGAAGACTCACGTTGTCAATCGGAGTTGCCCACAAGAGTCTTATACCTCGATAGACAAAACGTTAGAGAAATTTTGCCCATTGGAAGAGTTGCCTTCAATCAAAAAAGTCCGAACAGTTCAACAACAGTAATGTGAGAGTCACTATTTAGATAATCTGGCAATACTACCGTCAGGTCGATTTAAAGTAAAACTACCATTTAAATGACATCCTAATCAGCTTGGCAACTCTTCGCTGCTAAGCTTTTGTCGCTGGAAAGACGCTTGTCCCGATCTCCCGAGCTGAGGCGTATATACTTGGAATGTATGGAGGATCATTTAACTTAAGGTCACATGTCGGAAATAGAAAGTCAGACTCCAAGTACTCCACTCGACTTCATTCCGCATCAGTGTATTTTAAGCACATCGAGGAAGCTACGCATTGTTTTTGACGCGTCCTGTCGGACATCGTTTTAAATTGCGTTGAATGACCTTTTTATGGTTGGATTGACCATTCAAAAGGAGCTAAATTCGACTCTGCTTCGATTTAGACTCCAAAAATATGCATTGACAGCCGACATGAAAAAGATGTATAGGAAGGTCACGGTGCATGAAAAAGGTCGGGAGAAAGAACCCATCTGACCTTCAGGATAAACGTTGTAATTTACAGCATTGCGCCTGCTCCGTTTTTTGGCACAAGTTAGACTGGGATGAATCTTCCCCTCAAAGCTTCGATAGTTCATGGCGTTACGATTCTTTAGTCTGATTCTTTATTGGGTTCAGTCACATCCTTCATTTTTGGCAACATTTGTGTCGAATCGAGTGGCTGAAATTCAAGAGTGGACAGAGAACGCAGAATGGCGCCATGAACCTACAGAGCAAAACCCAGCAGATATCGTTTTAAGAGGCTGCGATATTGACGAGTTAATTGGGTCGATGTGGTTCGATGGGCCTTTATTTATGATAGAACCAAGAAAATCCTGGTCGGTTAACCAGCATCTGATGACAGATAGCTGTTGGACTAGCAGCTATGATAGACTGTGCCAATTATTGCAGTTTGCACGTCAGCAATGATAAACGAATACTTAAAAGCAGGACCCAGGCCCAAGTCGAGACAGTGTAGGTTGCCATATGTTTGAATTATGGTTCGGTTTGCGGCATATAATTGCAGTTTACTGTTTTGTAGTTTGCTATTTGTCATTGTGCAAGGCACAACTGACACAACAGATCCAGAATCAAAAAGAAAGATATGATTAGTATGCAGATCATGTGCGTGTAGACGGTGGTCTTGCCTCCGCGTCGCCTGTGCTAAATGGTTGCTGGTCGTGGAAATGTTTAACTGTTGGTAACGTGGGCAGCTTGGTTGGCATTGACGGACGCGGTGAGCAAACTTGCTGTGGTAGGAGCAGAGCGATTTTTTCCCCCACTTTCCTCGTCGTTTCTGGTGAGCGTGCACTGCTTTGAGCTATGACATTCGTCCTGTAGCTTATCGACTTTCTGCGAAAGCGCGTGCAAGGCGGCCGAAACATCAGTTAAACTGAGGCTTTTGTTACTGACCGCTTCTATATTCTGCTGATTTTGCTCAGCAGTTGCAGTTTTTGTCGATATTACGTAAGTCGGTTCCATTCCACTATTTTCCAGCATCTTGTCCGCTATTTTTGCTAAATTATTTAGATCATCTTCCTCCCTGACAGAAATTAGCGGACGAACTGACATTGTCAGCTCGGCGATAAATAGATAGGTGCTTAACGACGCATGTGTGTAAGGATTTCCGACGGCTTCTTGCCGGTCATGTCGCGACCTTGCAGAAGTCTTTTTAATTTTGAGTCCTCTGATTCCGCAAATGTTTCGAGAAGCCGTTTCGCTATGCGCCGTATCTGTTATGCAGGTTACGATTCTTTAGTCTGATTCTTTATTGGGTTCAGTCACATCCTTCATTTTTGGCAACATTTGTGTCGAATCGAGTGGCTGAAATTCAAGAGTGGACAGAGAACGCAGAATGGCGCCATGAACCTACAGAGCAAAACCCAGCAGATATCGTTTTAAGAGGCTGCGATATTGACGAGTTAATTGGGTCGATGTGGTTCGATGGGCCTTTATTTATGATAGAACCAAGAAAATCCTGGTCGGTTAACCAGCATCTGATGACAGATAGCTGTTGGACTAGCAGCTATGATAGACCGACAGATATCTTGAAACTATCGGTAGTTTTTCATCGCATGCCAAGCTGCTGAGAGTGTTTGCTTATGTGTTCCGATTTATTTAACAATGCAAAATCGAGCAAAATCGTCAGCAGCCTTAGAGAGTGGAGCTCCTTAGCGGCGCTCAAAAAAAGGGAAAGCTTTCGAGAAAAAAGTTGAAGTCATCCAATAAGTTGAATTCAAAGATGACATAGATAGAGTTCGAGAAGGAACGCGCGTGGGTCCATTTATACATGAGTATAATGGATCTTCTTTTTGCAAATGCTCCTCTTTATTGTGGTGATAAAAACATTATTAGTACCTGCATTTGACGAATTGTCATGCTGGCCCAAGTGAGTTTTCTTTGTAAAAGAGGTCTATCGTCAGACAGTTGCTTTAAATGCAAACCTCGTCTACTAAAATAAATTATGGAAGATTTACCAGCAGATCAACTTCGAGCACTTCTCCCGTCTTGTATCTATGGCGTCGACTTTTGTAGCCCAAGTCGCACATAGGATTATTTGTTTGCTTCGCTTTCAAAGCGGTTCACTTAGAACTAGTATCTGACTTATCCACTTATTCATTTTTAATGGCTTTTCAAAGGCTCTTCGGCCACGGAGGAGTCCCAAAGACCGCCCATTGCGACAACGAAAGCCAGTCGCCAGTTTCGAGAGTTACGAGCTCGAATTGAGGAAAAGGCGGACGCAATTCGTAAATTCGCATTAAACAGCTATTGCGAAATTGCGCTCTACCGCCAAGAGCTCCGCACTTCGGGAGTTTGTTGGAGGCAGGTATGAAGCCTGCAAAGCACCTACTCCCACGGACGGTACTCCCAAGCAACGGTGAGACTCTAATGGCAGGCCACCTACTGCTGGGAGGCCCATTGAGGGCTCTGCCGGCAGAGGGGATTGTGGACCAGGAGGGTCTTATCTGCTTGAATGGATGGCGAGCTGTCTCGTCGCTCCCGGAACAGTTATAGCGGTAACGGTCAAAGGAGTATGTTCTTGGACTCCAAGCGTGCACCAAGTGGCACCATCTACTGCCAAACGTCATCCTTAGAGAGCTAGTGGTCGTGTCCGAGGACAATTTGCCTCCCCAGTAATGAATGATCATCAAAGTGACGTCGGTGCATGCAGGAGGGGGTGGTGTCCTTAGGGTCGCAGAGCTGAGGTCCGTCAGTGGCGGAAATTTCAAAACGCTGATCCATTAGTTGCCACGGACTTGTCAAATGAAGCCCCCAAGCGCTTCATGGTGACCAGTGTTGGCGCTGATCTGCGCATTGAATAATTTAATTGATTAAAACGTTAAAGTCTGGTGTAAGTTAGGCTTAGGGCGGAGCGGGAGCTTAATATAGCGCTGTCACTCGCTCTAGGAGCGAATTCGCCTCGCTTCACTTTATAGTTGTCAGTTGTCGAATTATACAAAACCGATCAGCATGACACGCAAAAAAAAAATCGTTAAATCTTAAAGCAAATAACAATTTTAGTTTATAAATATATAAAATCATATAATTTTTCACATATCACGTTAATGTTCTGAATTCATATTGATTTCGTTAATGATCTTGTATTCAGTCTTACCGAACCAGCTTTAATTTACTTTAACTGGTACAATACGATTTAATTATTTCTTTTTATACGTGTATACAAAATTTCAATAGTTTTTTTTTTTTAGTTTTAAAGTATAGTTCGATTTTTTCTATTAATATATATTTTTATACCCTGAACCCATTTTTAATGGGTAAAAAGGGTAAATTATTATTGTGCAAATGTATATAACAGGCAGAAGGCAGCATTTTCGACCCCATAAAGTATATATTCTTAATCAGCATCAATAGTCGATCAAGACGTGTCCGTCTGTCTGTCCGTCCGTCTGTCCATCCGTCTGTCCGTATGTATGAACCCAAAGATATCAGAACCTATAAGAGACCACGCTAGTGACTTGAAATTTTAGCTTTAGGTCCTCCTAGTGCCTGCGCAAATCGAGTTTTTTTCCGATAATCGATAACTTACTCCGTTTCCAAGCAATCGATAAAAATCGATATCGACATCCTGTTTTTTGAGCAAATCGGGTAAATATAAGAAGCTAGATTCACCAAACTTGATATGTTGCTTCTAGAATATGCTAAATATATCAAGTATCTTTCATTTTATACCTATCGCCATCTCCCCGCTACCATCGCAGAGCTATAAATCAAGTTAATAACCCAACTTATATTGCCCGCCACTTTAAGCCCCAATTTGAATACAATTGACTTTTTGAGCATACACAAATATTCTATGGGTACAAAAAGAAATACCATAGAAAGTTTCATTAAGATCGGTTAAGAACAACCCAAAAATTATGTGTTTTACTACGCAATTGGATGGGGCAGCTAGCGCAAATTCCATGAATTTCTGTATACATGTACATACAGACAATTCTATCAACAGCATTGCAATTGCGATTGTCTTCTGTGCTGCTATTTTAATTCGTTTTTTTTTTCTCAACAATGCTCAATTATTGGTGTGGATGTGGAGTAGAGGCATAGTAAGTAGTGCGGTCTGTCGCGAGTTGGATACCTACCGGGGAAACTATTTTAATTTTTTTTGGCTGGTGTGGCTGTTGAGTAGCGTTGTCAGCAAGTAATGCGGTCAGTTGCGAGTTCGAACCCTGCAAAGGGGTTTTTTTTAATATATCTTCATTTCTTTAAATGAGCGTGTAACGCGTGCTGCATTTGGTATTGGAATAAGAGGGTTCAGGGTATTCCCTAGTCGGGAGCTCCCGACTGAAACCTTTTACCTGTTTGTAATACAATCTATTTTACTATTTATTTTTTTGATTTCAGCAGTTGCCTTGTGATTAAAGGGTAAGCACTCTTTGCTTAAATTATAATGTTTTTGTTTTTGTATGGAGAGAGGATCGTCTAGTTTATTTAAAACAAACAATTAGCCGAGGATATCACAATTAATGTCGATGTCCTTTGTGCTGCTTGTACTCCTAATAAGCAATATCTAAAATAGTCGAAAGTGCGCTCATTGCTCAGACGCAAGGAGATGCTAACCTTAACGTTGTAAGCGCCAGAAACAGCCGTTGTTAAGCTAACATTATATTATATTATTGGCATGGTTTTCGGCTATATAAATCGCCATTAGTGCCAGGAGTGCGTAACGAATTTTTCGTAACATGCTCACTAAAATTGTTTGCAGTAGTATTTACTTAAATCGGTTTTAGTAGTAATTACAATGCTTAGTTTAAAAATTGTTTTTACAAATATAACACAGTTCAATACCAACTACTCCAAAGAATTATCATATTAGCATATGTTATCTGATATGCATGCACTACATTTCCAGTATATTTTAGGTCGCGGTCATTTCTACTATTCAACTAATCGAACGAACTATTTTTCAACCCTATTTTACTGGGCACTAAACACATCCTCATGTCCCTATAAAATATCATTCTTATCCAACTCACTGAATATATATGTTCAACATCATTCGTTATTCCCTAGTTGTAAGATATTGCTTTCGAATATATACTTTTGCGAGTTTCACGTACCAGACCACCCAAGCCATTTGACTGAATCCTTGAAGTTTCAATAAATAGTAAGTAAACTTCTATCTTATTCAATCGACTCAAATCTTTAAAGATGAATAATATGCGTTCACGAGCTGGCTTTACAAACCAAAACTTTATTACTGGGCACACTTTTTTAGATTATCTCATAACCTTTGCGTTGTTTATTATACACATTAAATATATGACTTCCGTAGAAGCTTCTACAGCAATACACCTTTGACTTGTCTATTATACACATTAAAAATATTTAAGATACTCCGCAGAACATTCTACGGCATTCTAAGTAGAGTAACTCGCAGATTTTTACCAGCTCCTACTGACCGACAGTTGAAGGTACTTATTTTGAAATGATACTCTTAGAGAATTCAGTAATTCAAAACAGAAATGTATATGCGCCAATAAGCCTTACACCATGAATTTAAAGGTTGTACATTTAAAAAAAAATTTTTTTCTCCTTATCGTTTTCCTCGTATTGCATCACCAGCGAAAATTATTCCATTTTTATCATTTTTAAATTGTTGTTATCTTACCCTATATAGCTGTCGATTACAATCTAGTAGCATAAGACTAATCGATTTATAGTTAATGAACATCGATTATATTACTTCACTGTTTTCGTGTTAGACTTTGTGGTCAGAAAGTTTTAAATTTAGCAAATGCTTTTAAAACACTTAAACTTACAGGAGTGTGAATAAATTGTTAAATACAGAAGTGCTTACCAAAATAGATATATGTAGAAACCGCGCGAATCAAATTTAAAATGTTTAAAAATGAATTACAACTTTCGACAAACAGTATGTAATGCGTACTGATGTGTGCGGCGCTGTGGCTGTTGCTGCGTACACAACGCGAGGAAACATGCAATATTGTGTGCACTTTTCCAACAAGTGCAAGCGAGATGGCTATTGCTACTAGAATCATTGTATACAACATCTTTCATACACTTACATACATACAAGGCAAGTAGCGCGCGAGCGCTCTTGTAGCCGACATTGCTCTAGCGACTACAGAGCATAAAGAAATAAAACAATTTAAAAAATATATAAAAATGTGTCGTGATTATAAATATCAGAAATAATAACATACCAAGAATATATATATATATATATATAAATACAACGAAACAATAAAAATTTTTATTATGGATAGAAAACTAATTATTTATACATATATGTGTGTACATGAGTACAAAATATTATATATGTATATTATGTAGACACAAAATGAAAACAGATTCAGTTTAAAACAAAGTCAATAATATGCATATGTGTTCAAATATACGTGTTTATAGTTTAGTTAAATACATAAGTGCAAGTATGAACCTTTCTGACGGAGTGATGAAAAGTGTAAAAGATGGTGTCGGGTGGTGGATAGAGAAAGGGGGAATGATAATGCTATGTATGTATTTATATACATATGTTTTAATGAACACGCAACATAAATATATATCATACGTTTTTTGTTCATATGCGTGTAAGTATGAATTAAATACAAACACAAAAAAAAAAATGATTTACGACCGGTCACCTTCTATTATAAATGGTATATTACATATTTTAGAAAATTGTCAAAAATTCATTGCCGATTAGTGCATTTTACTCTACAACAAACCGTTTGGCTGGTATTTAAATCGTTATTAGGTGGAGTGGTATTTTATATTTCATCTTTACTATGAAAGGTAAAGCACACATCATTTCCTTAATATGATCACACCAATGGACTCATTCTTTTCAATTTCGATGATTATAGCTTTAATGGCACCCACAGCATTAATAGCTAAAATAGAAACAACAGACGATTATTGATACTATAGAAAGGCGCAAGCACACACAAAAATAAGAGAAAAAACTAATAATACGTTATTGACATGGATACCACTAATTCAAATCCAACTGGAACGCCGGTGTTAAAATCGCTTGCTGCCTCAAGCGTTCTACAGGAGTCACGCGCTCTTTTAACGCAACTTGACAGTGTAGAAGCAGCTAAAGCGGTTCTTCCTGCGAACGCGGCTATCGTGAGTGCCAACAAAAATCAACTACAAGATGAGACGAACACACTTGGTACGATTGCAGTGGTAAGTGATCAACCAGTCACTTCAACACTTACGTCGATAACAATGCCAAACACAACGGCTGTGGGACTGAACCTGCCGCCACCTACACCGAATTTAAGTGTTGCAGGATCTGCAACTGATGTTGATTTATTGAGTTGTTTGCTCCCAGCGCCGTCTTCATTTGTAACTGCTGGTCTAATACCAACGTCAACACCACCACCTCACACCTCTTTAGACCAAACAGCACCAGCAGCACTAACGCCTGCACCATGTGCAAGTGATTTTGACTCTGACACGGAATTGTCAATCGTAGCAGCAACAGCTGCAACAGAAGTTGCGTCCACAGTAGACAACTCGACCACTTCACCAATCTCAACCTTATCGTCCGCACCAGCTCAAACTGCATTATTAGCAACCACAAACGGCCACATCAACAGCAACAACACCTCCAGCAGTTGTCCTCAACTGAGTCTTAACACAAAACAGCAGCGCCAACAAAAACGACGGCGTGAGCGAGCCCAGCGCCTGCAGGCAGAGCGCGATAGTCGATGCAATTTAAGTGCATTAAGTGGCACTCTAATTGCAGGATCTGTTGGTGTGGGCGTTAGCCTTGGTATTGGCGCTGTTACTGGTAGTAGCAGTGGCGGTATCATTGGTTCGGTTACTGCACCTAACATAATAATGGGTAACTCTAGCGCAGTGGCTCCTGGGAATAGCTTACTATACAACCTCAATAGTGCTGGTAGTATGGGTGAAGATAGCAATAATTCCAATGGAAATTTTACTAGCAGTAGTAACGGTAGTAACAATTTACTACCACCTACGGACAGCATTGCATCACTGCTATTAAATCCGCCACATTCGCCCGAATGTAATTCTGGTCTTATGGCCACCCCTAGTGACAGCGAAGGTGAATCACTGGATGAAGATCTTCTTTCAACATCATCATCGTCAACATTGCTGCTTCCGCGCGATAAGCCCCCACCAAGGCCGCCACCTCCAGTTCGCCGAAAATTGCCAAGATCACCTGTCCTAGAAGAGGAGATTATTGATGGATTTGCCATATTAGAGTTTAAAACTTACGAAGATCTTGAGGTAAGTTCAAAGACCTTCTGTGGAGGGAAAAGATGTGATTACTATTTTATTTTCTTAATGTTGTCTTAATTTATGTGTATATATCTAATTAAAAACAGTTTGCTATTAAATTGGGTCAAAAACGCAAGGAAAAGCGGCTTTCGGCATTGGAAGAACTGACGTGCACCTATAGCATAGAGGAGATGAAAATGCCGAAGATCATCGATACTGGCCAACCGCACACACTGCGAACTACCAATCTATCCAGTTTGTCTATTGTAAGCAACAATAATTTAAAAGAAGTTAATCACCACCAACATCGCGGTGTCGGTGCTGGGATGGGGGGCACAATTGTGGCTACGTCTAACAGCATTAGTACTAACATTAACAATAATACAGCAAATAACAACAATAGCAATACGGTATATACTGTGCCATTGGCAAGTATGTGTAACGCACCGGACACGGAAGCAGATAATTGGGTAGAAGATCCATATCGACAACAGCAGGATCAGCTAAGCGGGAGTGCCAGTACTATTAGCATTGACATTAACAGCAATGCAAATCAAAATCAAATTAGTAATAATCAACATTTGAACCATTTAACCCAATCTAAGCAAACCGCATCCTCTGTCATCAACATAAACAATACGACTATCCCAGGAGCCGTAAATACTGTCACTGATAGCTGCCTTCTGGATAATGGTAATGCAAAGCTATCCATTGGTTCGGTCGTGCCACACATAAATCTTAGTGATAATGGAAATGAAAGTAGTGGTAGCGAGAGTAAATCTCAAAATACCAAGAATGCTAACCAACCAAATAATGTGGCAGCAGAATATATTAGCATTAAGAGCACAAAATCAAATGATGCTACCACATTAAACAGTCGTCTAAAGGTTATTTCGTCCTCATGTCCAAAAATCAAAGTGAGTTAAGCAATAAAAAAAGGTATAATTATTAACAATTTATTGAATACCAACAGAAGCTGAATGGTTTAGAATGCAGTAAAGCAGATGTAATTGCTACAGAAGCTGTCGCAACGGGACTGACGTTGGAAATTCAAGACTTTACGAACAGTTCAGCGAAGGTTGTAGGGGCCAGTCTTTTGCTTCAAAAGGATAACGATCTAAATGAAAGTTTTACTGATGTAAGTTTTAATTTTATTGATACCTATTTATAAAAATACCAATATTTTGTACTTTTTGGGCAGAATTCAAATCACTGCACTAGCAACTTCAACGAAACTAATATCGTATGTATTTTCTGTAAAACACTTTATTATCTTTCTATTCATATCATATTTGTTTCAGTGTGATAAGACTAACGGCGGGAATAAGGTAAGTTTAAACCAACAGGTTGTGCATTTTTATCCAAATAAATCCCATGGTAGATTATATATATATACTCGCCCGATTCTTAAAAAATTACAGATGATTAACGAAAGAGAATAGAAAATAAAACATTAAAGTACAAAACATCAACAGTTATGTGTTTACCGATTTTTTTCTCTTTAATTTTTCGTATTTCGGCTGGTGCAAATTTATAATCGCACTTTGATAATTCTAATTTTCTTGACTGTTTTTAATTAGCAAATTCACTTAAAAAATTGTTCGCATAGAATATTAAATTTAAATTAATTAAAATACGATCATTCCGCGTAGTTCTTACCTTACCGACGAGGAAAAATGAATATTAAGAAATTGCTAGGAAAATTAATCATTCTGATGCACTGAAAAAAATGGCACAACAACAAAAGTTTCTAACCGAGATAAGCGATGTAAGCCAACCAAATTGCCATGACTGTAACCTCGATGTGCCCAGCTTTTAACCATTGCACGTTTCCAAAGTTATAGAAATACAATATCTTGAATCTACAAGAGTGCTAGGCAGTCAAAAGATAGCTCTAGAATTAGCAGGGAAAAACATAGGCTTAAATATAGGTAATGTGATCATTTGTCGGAAGCTTTTATTAGCACCAAATAATCGAATCTTTCGCATTGCAGACTATATTTTCGTATGAGAAAAAATTAAATTTAGATGGCGCTGATTGATATAAGATTATTTATTTGCTAAATACAATTACTTCTTGTGAAAGATGTTACGGTTTTTGATGTTTTTTGATAGTGCGTTTAAAGTAAAACCGAAAATCGAATAATAATAATAAAAAAGAAACGGTGAAGACATTACTGTTGTTGTTATATATACATATATGCTTCATATGTTTTTATGTTATATATGTATTTATGTATATAATATAATGGCAATCGACTTAAAGAAAAATACCATTGCAAAGTTGCCCATTTATTCTACTTACTATTCCCAATTAGCTTTTTCGTGCCCATTTGTTCAAAATTAATGTAATCTTTTAGCAGAAAGAAAAACTGATAGTTGTCAATTTACTAAACATTTTAAATATTTGTATTATAAAAAGTTGAGTAAAATATTAATGTATTACACATTTTTTCTGATTGTGAAGGAAACTCAAGAGCTGCATTATCGTGGCAAAAGATTTAGACAAATATAGTTGGAAAAAAAATTATTACCATAGTTTTTAATTCACAAAGCTCCTTTTAACTTTAAAAACTTTTACAAATACAAAGGATTAACTTTTATCCTTTGTAAATGTAAAAACTAAAAGCATCTTTATAAGTTCCTTAATCTCAATCCTTTGAGCTAAATCACTTTTAAAAACAATCCTGGTGGTTCTGATTTTTCTTGTATACGTAACATAAATCATATGAAGACATGTTACGCCACTAAAGTCAAATAAATATATTAACGATACGCAAGCGAGACACAGTGCACCAATAATGACGCACAGCGACTAAAACATGGTAACGAAAATAGATAACTCGGAAAAGGGCCTTGATCTATTTATTAACTTTATTCAACAAAAGTAAATAAAACAAAAAGACACGTTTTTGACCCAAGACAAAAGTTTTTTAAAATTCGTTTTAAGCAAGTTATCCTCTTTCCTATATAAATCCAATTTGGCATGGGCAAAAAAAATTTTCCTGTGTAAAATTGATCAATATTCTTTTTTTATAACATATACAAACAATGATTGATAGGATTTAAATCAAGTAGGGTCTTGAGTGAATGTGGCGTATTATATAAGGTAAACTCGCGTATTATTAGTCATATGCTTAAGGTCATTAGGGTCATGAGGTCATTTCCTCGTTGAAATCAAAGAGATCGATATGTCAAATTTTTGCACGCTTGGCCTCAAATTTGGTTTATCATCACTACACCTACACCATGCATAATTGTCTTTCATTGGGTTATATGCTTCTCTAGTTATTCTCCACACTCGCCGCCGTCTATCTGAGCCAAACATGTTATACTTGAACTCTTCAGAGAATAAAACATGGCGCCAAAACTGTGGAGGCGCAATGTGGTAATCTTTTGCGGAGTCGTTTTATCAAAATATGTGTTTTAAAGAAAAGAGACGTACGTACGTAAGAGAAATGATAAGTGTTGTTTACAGAACGTTTTTATTGAATTATTGAATAATTATGTTAAAATTTAACATGCTCTGAGAAGGAGAGTGTGCTCATGCATATATGGTTATGTCAAAGTATTAGTGCGCGTGTAGCTATGTACTTCTTTTACATTGCGCTCCTGGGCATTAGACTGTGAGATACATAGTCAGCCCTTCTGCCGTAAAGCAACCAAGTGGCTGATCATAGTTATTAGTGGCAATGTTTACGATTGCAACAAAAAATTACATTGTGCATGCATGAATGAACAAAGTAATTATATGAAGTTATTTAATGTTAAAAAAAAATTCCTGTAAGATAAAAATAATTTTGGGTTTTGTTTTGTCTTGTGTGTAATATAAAGGGTGTATTTTATGCATTATTATATTATTTAATATTAGTACAAAAAAAATTTTTTATTGTTTGTTTTCGTTTTTGGTCTTAAAAATTGTAAGATTCTTTTTATTGTTTGTTAACTTTGATTTTGAAATTACAAATCATTTTAATTATTAATAACTTATTCTTTGAGGGTTAATAATGTTATTTAAAAAACAATTTTAATCTATCAATATGTACTTTTTGTTTTGTTTTTTTTTTTTTTTTATTTTAGAATCTATTATGATAATGTTATCATTGGGTGTCCTAGATATCTATCTTTAAGCTTATTACCTGGTTTTAGTAAAACTTGGACTGCTAATTCTAATTGAAAATCTGAAACTTTCCTATCATACTATTCTTTCTGTTTTTTTCTAATTATTTTCCATAATTATTCTTGCCTTCTTATAAGCTTATTCTTATCTAAATCTAGGTTCCTTTGCGTTATATCCTATATTATAAAGATGTTATATTTTATCTATGCTACTAAAATGTTTTGATAGGATTGGATTTTTGCTAAGAACTAGTTCATATTGGCAATTATCAGGTGCCTTGGATGGGGTAATATAGTCGCAATAAACAAAATATTGAAGCCATACTTCCCAATCTGTTCTATCAACTGATATGTTTGAATTCAATTATGTTTACGTGACTTCGTTCAACAGTTCGTAACGTCTGGTTATGGTGTACTGTAGACGTAATGTTGTCTATTTATAAATATTTTCATAAGTTTTTTTTGGAATACTTGTATTCTGTTACCCTTTACTGTAATAAACGTCTTCATTGGGCCGTTATTTAGAATAAATGATTCGAATATAACTTTTGCAACGGCTTTTGCGCGTTTTTTCTTTATTTATTTGTGTCACCGGTTTGAGTAGCGCTATGTTCTTATGTTCTTTAAATATATATTCCCCTTATTTTTGAAAGTATCTATTGAAGTGTTTTCGCTCGGTGCCACTTTAAGTTGGCTAATCTTATTTATACCGGCTTTTGAATCAAGTCTTTGAAAGAATTGCCCTAGGTCGGACATTCTATTAGAATATATATTTTTAATCTCAATTCTTGCTATAACTTCTTAACCATGTTCTAACAAATATTTGATAAATATTTGTGTTAATCGCATTCACTACTTTCCGCGCTTCGTCATTCTTAATGACTTAATCTACGTTGGTCTTAAAAGCAATTTCAAGATTTCGCCTGGCAAATTTTCTTTTCTATTTTCATTGTTATCTCCTGCGCGCAGGATTTATTTTGTTGTCTTGTGGTGATTTTAAAGACTTGGAATGTCATCTGCAATATAATTATCTTTACCCTTAAGATATTCTACTGTAAATTTATATTCTTCTACTTTCAATTTCATTATTGTTAATATTTTAAACTTGCGTTAACCATTGAGAAGAGCTAAGTTAATGGTCTGTGATCCGTTTTTACTATAAATTGTTTGCCATATACGTAAGACGAAAATATTTAATTGCCCAGTGGATTGCTGCTAACTCTTTTTCTGATTTGGAACTCTAGCCTTTTGTGAAGGTTTGGGGCGTATGCTACTGGTAGATTTGTACCATTGTATTCTTGTGTAAGAACTGCTCCACAGGCTTGCATACTTGCGTCGACTGTAATGTAAAATTCTTTGCTAAAATCTAAAAAAAAAATTCCGAGAAACTTTGATTAAAATGTATGCAAAATGGAAAAAAATCTTCTATCCGTCGGAACAGGGGTTTTCTTAATGACATCGTAATATTTGTCTTCTGTTAAAATACTTTTATCAGTACACTTGTGACCTGGAAAAGCTACTTCGTGTATGAAAAACATTTCTCTGTCATAAGTCACCCATATATCGATAAGCTTGAGAATTTTCAAGACCTTAAAATGCTATTGCCAGTTAGAATGAGCTTGGCGCTATTTTTAATCCGTATGGTAATCACGTGAAACAATAGGAGCCATTGTTTGTTGAAAGGGACATAATATTTCGAGAATCTTCATCAAGTTCAATATGGTGGAATTCTAACATTGGCAGTGAATGGCAGTGACTTGTCTGCAAAGATTTTTTTTATTAATTTGACGATAACGAAGCACCGTCTTTTGTCAGTGGAACCTGGTAAAGGCTTCTTGGAAATTAGAGTTGAATTTGAGTAAGTGTTGACTAATTTAGATACAGACGGTTCTACGATACCAAACGTGTTTCTTATTAACCTTTTCTTAAAAAGGTTTTCTTCTGGGTTTGATTGATTTAAGCGATAAAGGCGTATAATAACGTGTTTGTATTGTGGGGCCAGTGAAGTTTAATTGACTCGTCAACCCAGAAGTGTCAATTTTACCAGTAATTAATTTATGAATAAATATTTCACCAAACATAGTTCTACGATTAATTAGAAAAGGAAGTTTAATCATCAGAAGTCTACTGGAGTTTGACGTCAAACGCCATCGAGGATCCCAGTTTAAACCACGAAGGGCAAACAACAAGTATTGTTTCCGTGCCGATTCGATTCTGTCTTGGTGATAGGTATACTGTGGCGTCTATACACGAGGCATACTCAAAAATAATAGGTCGTAACTAAAATATAAAAAAGAGTCTTTATCGTGTACGGATCGTCAAAATTCTTGATCAATCGCTTGATGAAACCCAAAACAATTGTGGTAGTCGGATGTAAGTTTATGATGAAGAATGATTACTGGTACTGATGACACGCTCGAGCAGTAAGATTGCAAGGGTGTAAGAAACCATCCGGGTAGGACTTCTATTGAAAGTCATTAGCTTGCATTTGCAAAAGTTTAGAGTTTAGAGGTTTAATTGACACCAAGACTGAAAGGCATCAATGTCGGGTGTAAATAAATACATAAGCCCACTTCTTTATATGAAAAGTACAACATTACATTATCAACTTACATCAGCAATCGAGAGTGTGACGGTATATCGAGGGAAAGTCATTGATGAAAAGAGTAAAGAGTAATGGGCCAAGGTGGATATCATAAGACATGAAGTCACCTGAATACATTTAGAAAATGAAATGAAAATACAACGGCCGAAACTCTTTAAAACAGATGTCTGTAAATATTTCAGGAGGAGCATTTACTTAAGGATAAAGTATCCCTCGAATAAACAAAATTAAATTTTTCCATTGTTATAACTGGAGCTTACATTTTTGCCTGTATATAGGCTTTAACATCATCTAGCCTAGAAATAAAAATGTTTTTTCGGTGGAATAGCCACTAGAGACTTTGGTACCACAGGTGTGAGAGTGGGAACATTGTCAGCTAAAACAGCCAGTAGTCCGGGCGGCGAGACTTCTAGCTCCCGCATGATCATAGCAGAAGCTCTGCTCTAGTAATAATTTCGCAAATAAACGGACCCGAGGCAACCATTCGGTTAATAACCAACCGATCGTTGTTTATCAAACTTTGTGATTTTGCCTTTCTATTCGCCCTTCATATTTAAATGACAGATTGTACAGTGGGACTACTGCGACTTATTTTTTTTAAGTGTTATGCATACGATTTTTGTTGTATTTGACGTGCGTATTTAAAATAAGATGACGTTCCTTAAATATTTTCCTTGCATATTGGAGAACTATCTGACCACTTATTAAAGAAATTTATATAAAATTCTCAGAAACTTCCTAACCCACAGTCCCAGTCTATGTAAACGAAAACTACCGTTACCTCTTTGCATTGAGGATATTACGGTGTACGAAGACTATTGGAGCTAAACACTTGCCTTTTTCTGTTTTTTTTTTTATCGTTATTTTTTGTATTAAACATATTTTCTTTTGGTAAATAAAGGAAAAATGATAAAAATAAAAATGCATTTGTACTTTTTCTGTTGCCCTTCTGCGACTTATTTGTAACGTTACCAACGAATATTTTTGTCGCTGTATAAAGACAGTATTGGTACACTGTATAGTTTTATTGTAAAAAACAAAAAGATTGAATGTATAGATTTTGGAAATTTACTAAACTTATAGTCAGCGTGACAAAAAAAACTTGCCCATACAAACGCGTCGATATAGCGCGCGAAGTCGACTTATTTTGTTTAATAACTCAATGAGGGTATCCCGTTAAATTATAAATATAAAGAACTTTCATCCAATCATAATCCAAGAAAAATTTTATACTGCGCAATAAGGGAATGAACTTTAAATCACTTGTAAATCTGGCAGTAAATCCATTATTTCTAAAGTTATTCTAGTTAAAACAGTAAATGAATATTTTCAGAAGACAGTAGTTAATTTTAAAATAGAACAAATAAGCAGTGCATTTAATTCGTCCATCGAATTTAAGCTAACATTTTTTATTTTAACTGAACTGTCCTTTTAAGATTCTATCCTTTTTATTACGTGGCAATAAACTTGCAAAATAATCCTAGTTTTTTGATAAATAAATATGAAATATAAAAACAAATAAAAGTGATCTAGTTGAGAATTCCTGAATAAGGGATGCTCTGCGCACAGTGCCGTACTACTGTCACAAACATTCTACCTCTCTTTTATATATGCCGCAAACTACGTACCCTATAATACAACTGTGCTACGTCCCTTAGCTTCACGCTTGCAAGAGCGCTCGCATTTAACTTGCGTATTTATTGAACGATTTTTATGACATTCTTAGGGCAGGATTTTCATATCGGTTTTATCGATGGCTTAGAAGCGGGCAATTGATCTTACTTAAAGAAACTTTATTTATACGAGCAATAGGAGTAGTACGTTCGTTTTTTCGTAAAATTCACAGAGGAAATTGCGAGTTAAAGGTAAACGAAAGTTAATTTTTTTGGCTTCAAGATTCTCACCTGACAGCTATTATGGGCGGAAACCGTTGGCTGGCTCCATTCGATGTCGATTCGATTTCTTTAAATTAAATTGTTTATTATATTACTATTTTCTGTCTAATAGATTTACAAACAACAATAACAATGTATGTAAAAAGCAACATCGACGTGCCAAACCCTTTCATTATTTCATTTAACTCCTTTCCTCAAAATTAAATAAATGGTCTCAAGCAATCTTGCTCTCTGATCCAGTGAGAGAATTGCGGACCCGTGGTGTGACTTTTTTGTACTCGCTGTTCAATCTCTATGTGTTATGGCTAGAGGTAGGATAAATGTCATACTTTACGAAAGTATGAAAACATTTTGCAATTTAACGATTTATGCTTAGCAAGTTTTTAAACAAAACTAAGTATTGTTATTGCTCTCAATTCTAAAATTATTAACGAATATTTGTTTGTTGACATCCTCTATTCTGGCACTCTCCACTTAAGCATTCTTGTTGGTGTTTAAAATCAATAACTGCGATATACAAACAAAACTTAAAGGAAAATTTGTCTAAATAAAATACATAAATTAGAGGGAGAGGAAAAGAGTCTGATATTAACTATTTTCCTCTCCCTCTAATTTATGTATTTTATTTAGACAAATATATATATATATATATATATATATAAGTATATAAACCCCGAAATATTAAAAGCATTATATTGTAACGTGAATAAAGCAATGTGGTATCCCACTTATTCCACAAATGAAGAAAAGAAAAACCCCACAGAAAAAAAATAATGCCGAAGCTTTACTAAAGTTTCATTATTCCCAGAACCCATTGAAATTGGGCTCAAAATATATTACTTTATGCAAATGTATGTTACAGCACTTAGCATTCAACATGTTGTATAAATCCGTTTCTCTTTGACATACACAATGTGTTCAATTAAAGTCGGTAATCCACCATTCTGCATCGTTTTTTTCTCGGAATATTTCAAAACTCATATGATGTACATATATTGAGCGAAAAACTAACCGAAACACTTTTAACCTTAACATAAAGCAATACATGGATACATGATTGTGTGAATTTTATGTAGTTTGGGTGATGTTTGTTGCTTGAAAAAAAATGATATAAGGAATAATATAAATACAATATACAGTTTGTCAAGTAATTGTTTGCAAAATGAAAATCAGCACACAAATTCATTTTTAAACTTATATTTTACCGATTTAAACTATTTCTTCTTAATTTTTTTTTTGCATATAATAATTATTCTAAGTATTCTTTATAGATATAAGGCACAAAAATAACAAAATTCAAAACTCAAATGTAAAAAAAAAAAGACAAAACAAAAATGAGGCAATTTTTGCGCTGTCATTTAATTCTGTGCAAAATGCATACTATTACTATATACATAACTAAATCTAGGAAACTATAGCTATTGTGGTACTAATATTTGGTATATTGGCCATTAGCATCCATTACAGCCCGCAGACGACGTGACATTGAGTGAATAAGGTTATTTAGGTCATAGATTTCGGGTATTTTCATCCATTCTTGTTGAATGGCCTTGATGAGAGCGTTTTTATTAGTTGGGCTCCGTTTCCCTACGCGCTTCTTTAGGAAAGCCCACAAATTTTCAATTGGGTTTAAGTCAGGACTCTGGGCAGGGGTGTCAATGACTTTGCTGCAATTATACAGTAGCCAAGTCCTGCACAAAAACGATTTGTGTTTGTGGTCGTTGTCCTGATAAAGCTTGTACCTCTGTTTATTGGGGTTTTGAGGGTCTGCGAAGCCAAACTTTATTGCGCTCCTTGACAATTCATTCTTTAGAATGCCCAAGTAAAACTCTTTTGTCATCACATCATTGAAAATGCGCAGTTCACCAACACCTTTCGACGATATGCAGCCCCACACCATTACCGAAAGCTTGCCAAACTTTACTGTTGGTATTATATTCTTCGGTTCCAGAGTTGTATTGGGCTTTCTCCAAACTTTGCTGGGTCCGTCATGATAATATAACATTATTTTTGTCTCGTCACAAAATAACGTCATCCCAGTACTCCGCGGGCTTGTTGACATTGGCAATTGAAAAATTAAGCCGCCTCTGAATATTTACTGCGGACAGTAGTGGCTTCTTCCTAGCTATTTGCGAGGAGTATTTATGCACTTTTAAGAGTTTACGAACTGTCTCGTGGCTCACTGTCTTATTGCAGTCATTTTTTAAGTCCGATGCCAATTGTCGGAGGCTAGTTTGAGGTTGATCGTTGATCTGTTTTAAAATTGTTGCTTGATCGCGTCTAGTGAGCTTCGCTGGTCTGCCTCCGGAGTGCTTTAATTCCAATCTTTTTTCTTTTTCGGCGCGGCTAATAATATTATAAATAGTTCTTAGCTTAATTGAGAACATATCCGCCAATTTTTTAGCAGATTTCCCCTTGTAATGGAAATAAAATAATTAAATTAGATTTTCATTAACTCGTTGACCAGGCATTGCAAAAAGCTCTAAATTAGGCAAGATGTGAACTGTTAAAAACGCAAAATCGCTTAAAAGGTTCGCACACTGCATATCAATGACTCACGGATTAAAATTTCTTCGAATTTGAAGTACCGTTAGGTAGCTTGGGCTCTATTTCGAATTGTGTTTGCATTTTGCAAAGAATTAATTGACAGCGCAAAAATTGCCTCATTTTAGTCTTGTCTGTTTTTTTTAAATTTACGTTTTGAATTTTGTTATGTTTGTGCCTTATATCTATAAAGAATACTTAGAATAATAATTATATGCAAAAAAAATTAAGAAGAAATAGTTTAAATCAGTAAAATATAAGTTTAAAAATCAATTTGTGTGCTGTTTTTAATTTTGCAAACAATTACTTGACAAACTGTATATCGAACAAGTAAAATGCTGTAGTCGAGAGGGCCGTCCGATCACTTTCAAACCGTTTTATTTTCAAAGATCTTTGAGAGAATTTATTTTATACCATCCACTGGCTAGGCCGGAGAATGCCCGCTAGAAATATAATAAAATTAAAAATACTTCATCTAATAAAAAGGCTAAATGTCAAATTTTGCGAGTTTAGCTCTTACGATCTAAGAGATTTGCTCAACAAACATTTTGATATGGATTGCTTGGAAAACGGGGGATTATCGATAACAAACTCGTGCTACACGTGCACTTGGAGGACCTACGTTCAAAATTTTAAGTCGCACAGACTCTGAGATCCTTGCGTTCATACATATGGATAGAATGGCGGACGGGCAAACAGTCTGAAATGGCTAGATCTACTCGGCTATTGATGCCGTTCAAAAATATATATACTTTATGGGGTCGGAGATACTTATAGTACATACATTTGCACAAATACATTATACCCTTTTTACCTGGTTTCAATTTGTCCAACCTATAAGCTTAAGCTTGTCCTATGTAAGCTTATGTTGAAAGGGTAATAAACACTTCATGAACTCAAATTTTTACTGTCACCGAAACACTGTTATTTTCTCAAAATTAAAGGCCGAACAGAAACTAAACGAATTAATGTTTGCGACTAAACTAGACCACACGCTCACAAAAATTAAGCACAGTATCCTTTAGGCGGGGTATATCATTTTCTTGAACAAATAATTTATTTTCGTACGCTTTCAAGTAGACGGTTATTTCTGACCTCCGTGTGTTTTAAAATGTACTGAATTGATTTAGCCTGTATGACCATTTACTTGAACACCAAATTTGGCAGTAAGTGTTAGCCTGATTGGGTCACTATATCAAATATAAACAAGCCATGATATCTTAACCAAACTTTGAAATTACGATTTGACTATGCTCCTCACATTTAATAAATTCCTTGGACTAGACTAATAAATTATATATGAGAATTTATATGTGCGAGCTACCTTAAAGCCAAAGGCAGATTTTCTAACACTGTTAGTTGGGAAATAATTAAAAGAAATTATCGAAATATGAACAGCGATTTAAAAATACTGATTTTATGCCGAGCCAACCTGACACAACGTACATATGTGAATACAAAGTTGGGATAGGTCACGGTGAGCGCTAGAAAACTAACAAAACTAATTAATTAATAAATTTAACAAAAGCCACTGCAGTGAATTACATGACTGACACAATGCCCGCGCATTCATATCAATATTATTTAACAAAGAAATTATAAAAAAAACAATGTCCCCATTTTCGTTGTTTTATATACAGAAAATACTATCTTATAAGATGGACGCCCCTTTTCGGGTGGATATTTTATCTCAAACTAATATAAATCTGGCCACACCAATTCCTGCTCTATCGGGCGACCACTCCTCTTGAGCGCACAAAAGTTACCCAAAGGTCATTGTCTGCCCAAGAGAGTTTTCGATGTAGATAGAGTTGTCGCCAGGGTCAAATAATTACTCTAAAGAATGCAAGTGGTACCGTGTGAAATTAAAAACGACCGCTGTAGTCGAGTTTGCTCGACAAGAAAATCCCCTATGCTTTTCAGTCACTATAATATTTTCGCTATTAACACCGGTCTTTGAATTTTTCAAATCAAAAATGATACCCCAATATGAATTCCAAAATGCCTTTGCATGTAGTGATAGATGCATTTATGCACAACCTACAAACTTATGTGCGACCAACTGCGCCACACTATTGAAAACATAATGAGGAAGATAAATAGATTAGATATACGGCGGAATATCGATTTTGAAAAATGCGGTAATTTTGCAGATAGTATAGAGGAATATGCATATCAAGTCTCTAGTTTTACAGCTTCCAAGAAAGACGCGTTCATACCCACGGGGAGACAGACAGACTGACATGGCTTAATAGACTAAATAGATTGTTCGTGCATAATTCACCCGTCCAAACATGGGTGATTTACGCCATTGACTAAGTTAAGTGCTTTTCTCGAAAAATAAAACCAATTTATTTGGGCTATTGCATGAATTAAGTTATTGCGTAAGTTGGGCTATGTCACATTAAATAATTTATTTTAAATTTTCCCTTACCATTTAAATTAGCAATTGGCTGTCCAGTTAGCTGGCATGTCGTTTGAAGAGCGAAAAGCCATGCTTCGCTTCTTTCCAAAATTTACAAAATGGGGGTCTGCGGTTACAAAATATGTTTAGTAACCAAGGCTACGAAATCGACTTTTTCAAATACGCACAAAAATATATACCATTGAAAAATATATCAAGGCGTCATCTATTTAGTGTAAACTAATTTTAATCCGACTGGCGCGAAGTTAAGTTGTTTTAAATAGGTATAAGCATCAAGAATGAGCAGGTTGTATAGCTATTTCAGATCCTCCCATGTTTGCCATCAGCAGACGATGTTGCCGACTCTAGAACTGCAAGGTTTTGTCGTCAGTCCGAAGTTTTAAGCACTTGAGAATTATAAGCAACGCAAAAACAAAGCTAGCAAATCCAAAGTCTACTCTTGTGTGCTTTCTTTTGAGGTATACACTGTTATGCGAATCAGCACCGTTATCAACAAAACATAAATGTCCGTATTTATTTTCAGAAAGGAAAAAACTCTGGTTTCACAGTTAAAAAGAAAATATGTATTTCAATTTATGTACAAATAAAAAATATTGTTGACTTCCGACTTCAAGAGGTTTCGTAGCTTAACGCCCGGGCTACGCAAGCGATTGGTCAGGGTCAGCTAAATAATACGTTTCATAGCATTGAAGTTAATATCAAACATCAGAGAAGTTATTGGGAGAGCACCACGACAAAAGTTATCATTATACAAGCTGACAAAAGCAACAAAATGGTTAGCAGGCATAAAAATAGTTATCAAGAAAAGGTGATATTGAATAACAAGACAACATACAAACAACAGGAAAGGGCCCATAAATACAGCTAGTGAACAAAAAGAATTTACTTCTGACCCGCATACTTTTCAGACTGATACTAAAATTATAATGCTCTTGAAAGTACGCCTCGAGAATATACGGACTGCCAAAACATTAAACACATGTATAAATATTTGGACGATATCATATGTATTTTAAAATAACAAAACGTAAATGATATAGTAAACAGACAATATAAAACAAGGATTTGGCACAAAGAAGAAGTTCCATCTGGATGAATAATACATTTTTATTCCAACAAATACCATTTAATTCGAAAATACCAACACTCTACGACATTATTCACAGAGTGTACCTTAAGCGATGGGGCTATAGTCGGGAGTTCCCGACTACGGGATACACTGCACCCTCTACGACCAATACCAAATGCAGGTCACGCTCGTTTGCTGAAGTAGTAATAAAATTAATTTAAAAAAAATATATATAACCCTCGATAGGACCCGAATTGCGAAATTAATATTATTTTTATTCTCCAATTAAGAAATAAAAGAGTGATAAAAGAGTGTATTACTTAAAAATAAAAATAATTTAATTAATAATTTCAAATATAAAAAATTACACAAATATTTGCATCGACTTTAAAATACATATTTTGTACGGAGTTCACCTTAGTTCACAAAATTTGGGGTAGGTCGTGATCTGCGCTTAAAAACTAGGAGAATTGTTTCTTTGCCAGCCAGAGACTTTGCCAGAGCAGTGGATAACAACACATTCAAATATGCTGTTATGTATGTATATTCACACGGATACAAACATAATTGCTTGCACGGCCCTCATAGAGCCGAAGCTGAGAACACATTCTATTTTTAGCTTTTTCGTTCTCTCGGCTGTGAGAGCGCAATACTACAGATTTCGTTTTCGTTCTCAATTTTCAAAAAATCAAGCTGCATAATAGCATTTTGTTGTATAGCGTTACTCATCTTAGTGTTTTTATTTTCTTTGGCTGAACCCTCTTCTACCAACACCAAAAGCAGTAATGAAATAAAAAAATATAAAAAAAAAGGCTTCCTAATCGAACCCGAACTCATACCAACCGCACTATTTGCAACCGCCTCTACTTGACAGTCAAACCAACAATTATTTTTTGGCGAGAAAAAAACGAATTAAAATATCAGCACATACACACAGTCTAGAATACAATAGAACCTCAATTGCAATGCTGTTGATTGAGTGCAATCAAAATGCGCATGAATGTGTGTGTATATGTATACAAAAATTCTTGTAATTTGCGCTAGCTGCAGAAAACACGTGTCAATATAAGTACACACTATATTTAATAACTTTTGTGTTTCTTAACCGATCTTGATAAATTTTCCACAGTCGATTTTATTGTACTATAGAATATTCATGTATTCTTTAAAAAAAATTGCATTAAAATTGTAACTCAAATTGCTAGTCAATACAAATTTGCTTGATTTATAGCTATGTGTCGGTAGCAGGGAGGTGGCGAAAGACACTTAATATTGTATATACTATTCTAGATGATACATGTCGAGTTTGGTGACTCCAGCTTTAAAGTCCTAAGAGATTTGCTCAAAAGACACGATTTCGAAATCGATTTTGATCGAGTACTTGGAAACGGGGCAAGTTATCGATCATCGGAAACAAACTCGTACTGTGAAGGCACAGATTCTGAGATCAGTGAGTTCATACATATGGAAGGACGGACGAACGGACAGACAGACGGACATGGCTAGATCGACTCGGCTATTGATGCCGTTCAAGAATTTTTATACTTTATGGGGTTGGAGATGCGTCTTTCTGTCTGTTACATACATATACACATATACATTATATTCTTTGTATCCATTTTCAATGGGTTCAGGGTTTAAAAACAATGCTAATGAAAAAAATTATCCCAGACTATGTGATAATATAATAGCAAAAAAGAACTTAAGCTAAATAAATGGAAGAAATCATAAAGAGAATCATGATTACCAAGCATAGTAAATCAGCTTTTTTTTGGTAAAGCATTTTGCCAACAGGCAGGCGATTGTCAAAATACTATCAGACACACTCCAAACACCTACACTTTTGATATAAAATACCGATCATAAGGAGACACCAATGTGAAAAATAGCAATTGCTGCTAACAGCAGATTATGATTGTGTGAAGATATTCGACAATGTGCATCAGTAAAAATACAGCGCTTGCCATGTGAGTCAAAAATTAAATAATACAGAACTCAGACCACAAATATTGAAGGAAAAGAAAACAAAAAAAGGGACAGTATATATAAAGGTATGACGATACTATAATTAAGAGCTGTAATGTGTACACTTCTTTAAAAAAATATTTGTTAAATGTTCCCGATAAAAGTGCGACTGGGGATTAAAAACTCTAATTATAGTGTATATTAGATTGAGTAAGACGTCGAAAAAACCCTCCATTTTAGCTATTTTTATTGTTTTATTTTATTTTTTGTGAAAAATAATAAATTAAAGTAATAAATATATTAATAATTGATACCAGGCATTCAACTGTGAAACATTTCAATGGCAAATCACTCATAATGCAGCATTCTATATATTTGATTGATTTTCACATGAAGAGCAAAAAACAATTACATTCTCTAAAAGCTGATAAACAAATGACATACTTAACATTGCTTTTATTTATATTTTAATAAAATTTCTAGAATGTTATATTCTATTGAAGCTCAGCGTTCGGTTGATAACCTTAGCAATCTTACTCTTACAGTTCATTCGTTCATTCAACGTTAGTACGAAACTTTTGCTTACTATCCAATCGGTCTTAAACTCAATTTCAAAGATATTTGTTCAAATTCATTTGAGAGGTGTTTCACACTTTTCCAAAAATGTATTCATTTTGGTCGAAATGGGGGTCAAATATTTGGTGGATGACGTTTCGCCCTCAAATTCATTTTCAAGGATCTATATGCAAAATCATTTATGACGTGTTTCACATTTTTCGCAAAATCTAAACTCCTTCGGTGAAGAGTGCATTTCAAAGATTTTTTTTGGTGAATTTTAGGTGGTGTCCGATTTGCGTCAAACTTATTTTCAGAACTGTACATAAGAATATAATGAATACGTGTTTCTGCGATTTGGGCAATTCCACTCCACACAGTTGTAAATTGGAGGAAAACGTTTGAATGAAAGTTGTTTGTTTACCGTCCGATCAGCTTTATATATAAGCTCACGTATAACAGGGCGCAAGGTTTTTAAAAATCAAATTATCGTTGTTGCATCAAAAATTTAAATATATCGATATCCAAACGCTGAATCTTCATTAAGAGCTAGAATGTCTCGTTGACCTCAAGTCTCCAGGAGCTTAAAACCAAAAAAGTAGTCACGCTCAATCCATATATTAAGGGCTATATAATTAATTTTTTCTCGATTTCGCCAATGTACCGAACGTTCTCTATACTCAGTCTTTGTAAGTATTGTAGACTTAATGTTTCTTGGTGGTTTATTGAACAATGTTGACGCTGCTGGGTCAGGAGAACCAATAATAATAATATAATATTTCAGAGCCTCAAATTTCGTTTCTTGAGCAGCAAGTGCGATATTAAATTCGGTTTCTATTAATATCTGCAATTGATTTGTTGGCATTGCCATATTAAATTTGTTTTATTTGATTTCTAACACTTCGCAATGATTTTTTTTGCATTCTTTACTGCCTAATTTTTAAAATTGTTCGAGTAAATCTATCTATTTAACTATCACTTCTATAGGGCTTTTGTTTATTTTTATATAGTTTTACTGCCCAAAGATTGGGAACTTAGCTTTGTAACTGTTGCTATGATTGCAATATAAAAAGATAGGATATCAATGAGCAGTCCACTTATGTGCTCTTATTTAATTCCTATAAACTGCTTAAGTCATTGAAGGGTTTGTTGTTGTTGTAAAAATGTTCCATTTGCTGCCGTCGGCGGTGGAGTTGTATGTTGCTTCTGTTGTTGTGATTTTTATTCTGACACTGTCGTTGCTAAAATATGTCGTATATCGGTCGGCGGCGTCCGCAACTTTGTTGCTGTTCGATGCCCGCAGAAGCCGCTGATGGTGCATCGCAACATGCCACTTATGGGTGCTTAGTTAGTGTTCCCTGTTGTTGGGTAATTGGGTTAACTTATATACTTAGCAATATAGTCCTAATGTAATGTGCATAGTAAGATATTAATTGCTGCAATGACAAATCAGTAAATAAAAAAAAAAAAAATTGATTGATAATTGAGTTTTTAATTGTGTTTTTTCATTAAATAGAATCCAGAAAACTTGGTAGCTTTTGTTTTTCCTTCAACGCCAAACCATATGTCAAACGATGCGCTTCAACAATCATCAACGCGCAATTCAACGGAATATCCACAACCACAGACTACTCGTACGGAATGTGTAGCTGCAAATGTGTGTGGTAACGATATACCGGTATTATCGCAAGATATAAGTACACTGTCAAACACTTTACCTGGTGTTGGAGCAAATGGGTCTCTTACAGTTGCCGGCGAGAGTATTACCGAATCTGCTGGCTTACAACAAACCGTCAGTGTGGTACCACCAACACTTCTGACGACGAAGTCTGCAACAGGTCATGGGAATAATCAAAAACTAAGTACGGGAACAGATAATTTACAGCATACCATACACCATCCTGCGGCAACATCTGCACAAGTAAGCTGGTTTTTTATTCTTTTAGTTCTTTGTTAAAATTGTTCAATACTTTCTAGGTGACTAGCCTTACTATTTCCGCTGGTTGCGAGTCATATCTTACATCAGAAGCCGGACGATGCGGACTTGAACTGACGTCATCGGTAAATGCTCAAGGAATTACTCTAAGCAACAAAATGGTAACGCCACTTGGGATGGAGACTCCAGTGCAAAAGCCTACGATTCCTTTGGGTACTCCCCTAACTTCCGTCACAATAGCACCATTACATGGTTCATTCGGCGAGCGAACTTCCAATTTATTGCTTGCAGCCAATATTAAATCTAATGATAATGCAATGCTGAGCATGGATGGGCTAGGAACAGCTGCATCCCTAGATTCACAGAAGACCACTAATAGCTCAGTACCCACGTCTACATCCTCAATTGCTAATGGATTCCTTTCTGGTCATACATCTGTTACTTGTGCAACATCAAATGTTGGAAGTGTTCTTTCACATATCGCTCCACACTCGGGAAACAAGGTGCTTTCTGTTCCTATGACTTTGCCACCTATTACGGCAGTTAGTTCTGGCGCAGCTGCGGCCTCCGGCATTGCAAAAACATCAGTTAGTACAGGAAGTAGTCCAGTTGGGGCAGCAGGATCTTCATTGGTATTTCATGGTGCACCCCCACTGATGCCTCATTCGGGTGCAGGCCTACCTATGCTAATTCAAGCTACACCATACCGTACTTCCTTTCCCCACTATTCAGCTTTATATACACCATATAATAACATAGCACATGGACAATACCTGTCGCAAGTGATACCCATAGGGTCTTCTAATACCTCGTCGTCGCCTCAGCGTTCGGATGCTCGCAACAGTCGAGAGTCGGCGACAACATCATCTTTAAAAGCACCAGTAACAAGTGCATCTACACATCATCAGTACAGTGTCAGCGGCATCGGAGGAATGCGACCTATTACGCCACTTGGTTATGTGATTTCCAATAATAATACAACCCAGGTATTAGGGACAATGGCTACAACAACGGTAACGACAGTACCTTTGTTAAATTCGACGCACTCACGACACTTAACAGCTAACGCCGCAGGTGCGTTTGGGGTGACAACCACCGGATCAGCTATTGCAACATCACAATTGTCTACATCCTCCGGAATTTCAGTTGCGGCTACTTCACAATTACAACAATCTGCACCAATGCAAATGCTTCCACAAACTGGGTATCCAACCCACCTTCCTCAAGTACTAAGCTCATATCCACAGTTCGCACCTTCAACGTCGACACAACAGCAGCCACTTTTACGTTGCACTACCACTTCTGCCAATGGCATCAGTAATACTTCAGTTCTTACTGTACAAAGTTTAATGACGGCGATGCCGTCGACGTCATTAACCGCATCTATAGCATCGTCATCTGTGATTCAAAAAATAGTTTCGCCCAAAAGCGGGAGCCCTAGCAGAGATCGGGACACAAGCTACAGGTATTACAATTTAATAATAATTATAATTAATCTCATAATACAACCAATCTACTAAAATAATAATATCTCTAATGTATAAAACTGGTTGTCCTCACTGACAAAACAACGACCAACGCACAGCCCAAACAATAAAAGCTACGAAGCTAATATTTCTCCTGAAGCTTCCTTTGGGGAAACAAGTGAATGCGAAGACATAAAGGTGTCTGTAAATTTCGGTTATATTTTTATTGCCATTCATTTGACCACGGGGATACCGAGTATTTATTAATGTAGTTAATAGAGAGCTGCATGAATGGCAAAAAGCCACGTTCAACAAAACAATGCCAAAAATGAGTTGAGTGAAATTGAATGCAAAGCCGAATATGTTTGGGTGAGTGAGTGCGGTCACGTAGAACTCGGACGCGCAACATCGAAACGAAAGAAAACGAATTGAATGAGTGGGAATGCGTTGGAATAAGAGGTTTCGTTTCGAATGCATTCGAATGACCAACCGCTTTTTAATTGTTGTTGTCTTGTCGCGCATAAGAAGAAAGGGAAAAAACAAAACAAAAACAACAAAATGCGCTTGCAAAATACATACAGTCTCGTCACCGTTTTTTTCTTCGCCCATTTCTTTTGACTGCTTGAGTCTGTTGTATCGAACGAAATGAAGGCACGCACTCGAGTAATTCGAGTTTCTTCGGCTGTGCCAAATTTTTCATCCGCTTTACGCTTTTTTTATTCTCACTTATTTCGATGAATGCCGTCTGGTATGAGACACAACACACACTCACATTGGTACTCATTCGTTTCATTGTGAGCCTCGCACTCACTCAATTCAATTCAATTCGAGTCCATTCAATTCAACGTATGTTGTGAGTGAAGCCATGCAGCTCTCTAGGAATGCGTGAACATTGTGGGACTGGGGAGCATGTTATTGCATAATAAGATAAAGAATATTTTACCGGCTTAGCCAAAAAGAGATGGAGCTGTCGTGGCGGGAAGTCCATTTTTTTATTTTATTTTTCTACACCTTGAGCAATTTAATATATTTCGATCAAATGAAAAATAAATAACCTACTTCTTCGGCGAGCTGAAGATTAAATACACTTTTAGAATTGATGTTGTTCTGATGTTGATAGGATTTGGCTCATATAAAGCATAGTAGAAGTATGGCCAAGATATCTTTATAAACAAGATTTTAATTATCGACCGATTGTTTTCATATCAGCTATATCGGGGTCTACAAACAATCGACCAAAAGAAAAGCCACTCAAGTTGCGACAAAGTATCTATGTACTATGTACTACTCTCATCCTCCATCCCTCCAGTCTATTAATTACTTATTATCTTATCCACATCGAAAAATTTATCTGCCTCATTGTCCCCACTGCGACCCAATCAATAAGCTAACTGAACACTGACTTAGAAATTAATTTGTGCACTCCTTGCTCATATAGATTATTCTTCATATATTCTCTCTTTTATTTAAAATATGTCTTTCGTTTTCGTTGGGGTTAGATTACTTTTAATTGATAAAATAAAAAAAAATACAAAAGAAAAACAATCTATCATTGCTTACACATTTCCATTTCATAACAAGTATTTTATTATTATTGCCTTTTTGCTCTATAAATATGAATAAATAAATATATGAATTGACAATTGCTTCTTAATGTGAACCGTCGAACTGCCTCTTGTTAGGGGACGACGCACATAGGCTCATGATTCGATTTTTTTGCTTTCGTCTCAAATGAACGCTTCTGTTAAAATTGCAGCTTCCTAGCACTTTCAGTTTGGGCTATGTGTTGATCAGCAGTCAGTCAGAAATTAATACATACATTTAACTTTAAATCTATGAATATATTAATTTATTCGCAGCATTACAGCCGTGCGTCCAAGTAATAGCGTGTCGGTGTCAGGCGGACCACCAGGCATTACATTTGGCCCAGCATTTTGCAGCTTAGTGTCGTCGACACCCTACAATGCCGTTTCTGCTTCGTCATCGACTACGTTGTCATCAGCAACACATTCAGTTCTAGCAGTTGGCGGACATAGTATATCTGCATATACTACAAAGACAGGACTCTGGTTAAAGTATGATATTTCGAATGTCGTTCGATATAAATTCTCTATATTAAAATTTTTAATTATAAACTGGAAAGGTCGCCAAAAACATTATATTCTCTATATATAAAACTGTTTGTCCTAACTGACTGACCAATTGGTGATCAACGCTCAGACCAATCGTAAGAACTAAGAAGCTGAAATTGCCACTGCAGTTGTGGTTTGGCGGTTGGAAAATGGGGGTCAAAGGTTGAATGAGCGAATGTTTATTTTTTGACTTCATTAATTATCGCAAGACTAACATTGGCGGATAGTGTTGATTCCAAATATTGGTAATTTATTTGATAGACTAAACATATTTTCAAATAGACGTGGATTTCAAGATAGTAAGGGTACATTTTAAGTTTTCATGGCGGGCACTGATAGAAAAAGTTATTCAATTCTTTACTATTATTTAAAACTTTAGGCTTGTCACGAGCAAGGCCGGGTAATAACCGCTAGCCCTTATATATAAAACTGTTGTATATAACTTTTTTGTTTACATTCCAATCGGTTTCAAACTCATTTTTAAATAGTTTTGTTCAAATTAATTTGAAGCGTGTTTCACACTTTTATTTATTTATTTATTTTATTTTTATGGCTTTAAGTATTATACCACGGAACTAAAATATTAATTCCAACTTATAGTTTTCAATTCGATATGATTTAAACTTATTTCAAATAGCTTTGGTAAATTCAACTTGAGATAGAATAAATTTTAATTTTCAACGGGCGCAAAATAGGTGAGAAATAAGCATTTCAAATTTTAAGCAATACCGGGTAATACCCGCTAGCATTGTATATACTTGAATAATTTATTATTGTATTGTAATTTTCTTATATACTTTCAGCCCTTCAGTTATGCAGACGTCGGCAATGACATGTACACCATCAATTCCCATTGTGTCTAGTGGAAACGCTCGACCATTACCCTCACCTCTGAACTCTGTTGCCACAGGGACACCTGCACGAGTAGCTGGAAATGCAATTTCACCTCAAGCGGTACATTCCACTGTTGGCAGTGGGCATGTTCCAATCCCTAATTTTCAGGCCACATATTTTGCTACGCCCCATGCACCATCACATTCATCTTCAGCTGCTACCATTTCCATTGCAGCAAGTAGCAACAGTTCAGTTTCTCATTTACCTTTAGTACCCCACACAACGGCTGTTATTGCGACGATGACCACAGCGACAACGACGACATCATCAATCAGTACAATGGGTAATACACAATCAAATGTAGCAACGGTAACCACAGCAGTTACACCTACACCACACCCATTTTCCGCAGAATCTCTTTTCCAGCCAAGCAAAAGTATGAAAAGTCTCAAACTAGTATCTCTCTAGTGAATATCAGAATAATTTTTTATTTATTTTTTTGCTCTAAATAGATGATCAAGCGGACTTATTGCGTCGCGAGCTTGACAGTCGCTTTTTGGATCGCTCTGGCTTAACCCAACCTCCTACAGCGTCCTCGTCGACATATTTGCGGCAAGAATTGCACCATCATCAACATCAGCACACGCACCTGCATCAACATTCTCAGCTTATGCCGGCGCCACCTATGTCAGCCACTAGCACTGTACTGCCGCCCACGACACCCACTTCAGCACAGATTTTTCCACCACCACTATTTAAAGACATTCCCAAAGTAGCTGCTGTCGACCCGCAGTTTTATCGTGCTGGTATCGGACTACCTCCTGGATATTCGGGATATAATCCAACAGGTCTTTTGCATAGTGGTTTGGGAGGACCAACTCCATTTATGCCACCCAATCATTTGACTACATTTGCCCCAAAGGTAAGAACGAGTGGCTTAATTATCTTAAAACCTGTCGAAAAAGTTCGGACAATATATTAATATATAATACAATTTTAAGGTATTCGGCTCAAGGTCAATGTTGGTCATAACAAGCAGCAATGATAATGTATAAGCACAAAAATGAGCATCTTATCTGTATAGCTTTTTCCCGACATTGCTGGTTCTATCACCAGCAAACTTTGCTATCGACATTAGAATTTCATGGCCCTGTCCTCAGTCCGAACCTTACTACTAGTCTTTTCTGCATAGACTATATTTGCTAAAGGGTATCTCTCACTATCAACAAAACAATGACAATGTTTTTTATGTACACTGATAATAATAGAACCGGCAGGATGTACCTGTTTACTCTTGGTGTTTATACCTTGTTGTTGTTGGTCGTTATGACCTACGTTGAAATTGAGCCGGCTAGCTTTAAATTTAGTTCATATCAAACAATTCACTATAAACATTTTGACTTATAAATATGAAAGCTATAAATAAACAAGAACATTGCAGTCGCGTGCAACCAAGAGAGTCATTGATAATTGGGCAAATACATGGTCATTTCAGTGGCAAAACGGTTGGCGTGGGTGGTTCTGCAGTATGTCGATAAATCGATTGGAGTGCCTATTGATTTGTAGAACAATACCAAGATCACTGTAGACACACGCAGTTCTTTTTTTTATGCTTCTTGATCGGTCTTTGTGAAATTTTCTGCAGTAGATCTGATTATGCCATATAATATTCATATAATCGCTTTAAACTATGCTTTGAATTGTCAGTTGGTTCCAATTATGGTTTAAATTGATTTAATTTTGCGGGATAGCTGATCTGTTTATTCTATACTAAAGGCTACGTTTTAAATTTGGTGACTAGCTCTTAAAATCTAAAAGATATACTTAAAAACCTGTATTCCGATATCGATGTTTGGAAATGTGGAAAGTTATCGATGGTCGGAAACTTTCTCTTCGTTCGGAAATTCTTTAGTTGTAAGGTTCTGAGATCGATGCATACTGACAGACAAACGTACATGGCTAGATCAAATATATATACTTTATATGGTCCGAAATGCTTTCTTCTGCCTGGAATTGAATGTGTAATGAGTTATTTTGTAAATAATTTCATTGCTTTGATTCTGCAAAAATGTAAAACAGGTCTCAAATGATTTTTTATCTTATGGATCCTTGAAAATGAATTTCAGCGCGAAACGTCATCCACCAAATCTTTGACACCCATTTCCACCAAGGAGTACATTTCTGGAAAAGTGTGAAATAGCCCTAAAATGAATTTGAACAAAGAAAAGTTTTATACAAATGTTTTTCGCGATTTTTCCATAATCCCCGAACTCCCGTCTTAACGTGCACCTTTATCACATAAGGTAATTTACATTTAAAAGATTTCTTTTAGACCAAGAACATAGTCGTAGGCCGAATCATTTCAGCGTCTTCCAACTAGAAGTCACTTCAATACAAGAAGCACTCTCTGTGATCGCTAATCTCAAGTAGCCTCTGTATGTATTCTGACGAGCTTAGCAGCTACCGTTGATTATTTGTGATAAAATTCGATATTTGTTAACATCAGCCGTAATTCGCTCAAGGAGAAGTGCTTGTGCTTGCCAAGCACTTTGCAGATTACCTCATTACCAAAGCCACAAAGATATCGTAACTACAGTCGCTCTGACAATTTGGCAAGTCTGGGAACCACAGATATCCATCTCAGCGCTTAGAAAAACACCGGTATACCAGTCTAAATCCAAAAACTATTCGAGTTTGTGGCCAATCAAAGATGAAACCAAGCAACAGATTTATATTGGATCCCAAGACAAACCTTGCCGAACCGCTATAGAAAACGCTTAACTAAACTGTGTCGTCTAGACTGATTGATATTGACTGTTAGGCAGGCAGCCATCCCTATAGATTCGTAGCCCCCTATAAGGGCTATGCAAATATTGTCGTGATAAGAAATATAGACAGAGTCACATATCTCTTGCATATATCCAGCGTTATGGAAACAGAATGGCGCGGGCATCGGGCTTTAGCAGTTGTTTCATATATCGCTCTTTTGTTTTCTTTGAAACTGGATGAAGATCAGTCGACTGAGGAATCACAAGTACCCAATTTTGTTGGTCGAGGGATACTTGCCCTCACCTAACGCACTAGCCAAGCCTCGCCTAAACACCTCTAGCATTCCCTATAAAGGAATATCGTCATGTACCATCTCACTAACATTTCCATTAATTATTCCATATTTTATATGTATCAAGTCAATTCTAATCCAAACTGTTATCGGTGTTGGATGGTATAATGTATTTGTGCAAATGTATGAAACAGGCAGAAGGAAGCATCTCCGACCCTATAAAGTATATATATTCAGCATCAACAGCCGAGTCGATCTAGCCATGTCCGTCTGTCTGTCCGTTCGTCCGCATGTATGAACGCAAGGATATCAGAACTTATAAGAGCTAAAGAAATGAAATTTTAGATGTAGGTGCTCCTAGTGCCTGCCCAGATCGAGTTTGTTTCCGATAATCGATAACTTGTCCCGTTTCCAAGTAATCGATAAAAATCGATATCGACATCCTGTTTCTAAGCAATTTAGGTAACTAATAAGAGCTAGAGTCACCAATCTTGACATGTAGCTTCTAGAATAGTATATATATTTGCATTTGGTGTTGGAAGAAGAGGGTCCAGGGTATTCCCTAGTCGGGAGCTCTCGACTAGAACGTCTTACTTGTTTCCGATTTATACCATCTCGTCAGCGGTGTTCATTATTTTATTTTATTTATTTAATTATTAATGGTCTACAAAATGAGTGTCTTCCTCATTATTCAATAGATTATACATACATAATAGAAATTAAATGCTAAAAGCCTAGTTAGAGAACACAATTTTCTAATAGCATCACCGACCGATGGTAGTGTTTTATTTCCCAGTCCGGCCAACTGTGCCTCTTTTCACAGCCAATTTTGTAAGTGACGCTATTAAAGCCTACATTTAAGAAGAAGGGTGTAAGTAGAAAAAAAGTGGTCTTAAGTTAAATTAAAAATAATCTTAATTTGCTATATTAATAAAGAAAATACAATTAATATGAAAAAAGAAAGTAAGAAGATTGTCAATAAAGTAAAAAAAATGTATGCTAGATATATAGAGTGTTAAGTAGATAGGATAAGGAGATAGTATTGGGAAAGTAATGGGAAATCACCGATCCGGTGGGAAAAATGTACAGCCTGTCATAGCTGGGAATGGTCAGTGACTTTCCGAAGGTATCCTGAAAACAACGTGATGCAAACTATTGTAATTTTTACATAGCACGCGAAAAGGATTGTGCATAGCGTAGTCTGTTGTGCACGTAAATAGGAATAAGGGGCGGTAATTTCTGGTTGGTCTAGCCGGAACAGAGAATTGAAGACGCCCTAGCAGAAAAGCAGAAACTATATCGCGGACAAGCAACTTATGTAGAAAGACAACACCGAGAATTTTCCTACTCGTTAAGGACGGAAGATTAAGAAGAAGCAGTCTGCTGGAGTAGGATGGCAACCCAAGATTAGGGTCCCAATTTAAACCTCGTAAGGCAAAAAGCAGAAATTGCTTCTGAAGAGATTCAATACGATCCTGGCTATTGTTATACTGCGGAGACCAGATGCAAGAGCAGTATTCAAGGATAGGGCGAACAAGAGAGGTGTACAGAAGTTTCGTTATCAAAGGATCGTTAAAATCTTTAGACCATCGTTTAATGAATCCAAGTACACATTTTGCCTCATTAACGATGGTATCTATGTGAAGATTGAAGCAGAGGATTTATATGAGAAATCATTTGAGACGTGTTTGCCATTTTCCGCAAAATCAAATCTTCCTCAGTGGAGAGTGCGATTCAAAGATTTTTCGGTGAAGTGTTAAGTTTTGTCCGATTATCTTCAAAATTATTTTCAAAGCCTACAAAATAACCTTACAAAAACGTGTGGTAAATTAGCAGAAAACGATTGTATGCAAATTTTTTGTTTGCCGTCCGATCGGTTTTTAACTCATTTTCAATGATCTTTAAGAGAATTTGTTTTATACTTGTCACGGGCAAGGCCGGGTTATACCCACTAGTATATATGTATATATAATAAATATAAACATTGCTAGCTGTACAAAAAACTTTTTTGCCTTTTGTAGTCATTAACATTTAGAAAGCTTTACTGCGTCGTTAAAAGAAAATGTACATTTTATATACTTAAAAAATATAATTTTCCTTTAATTAGAAAACTGGACGTTGGAATGCTATGCATGTCCGAATTGCGTGGGAAATTTACTATCACCAAAACAAACAAAATTCTGAAAAAACTGTGTCCATTGTGGGTTCTAGCCTTAACAACAACGGTAGCAGTGTAAACTCTGGGACTTCTGGTGCAACTAGTAGCGCGCTTAGTATGAACACAGCTACTGTGGGTATACCTGCAAGCAACATAGCTGTTTCCGCGACCAGTGTCGTTGTGGCCAGTGGACCCGCAACATCACTTAGTATGAAACCCTCGACTGCGTTGACCCTAAGTTCAACGTCACCGCACCTTCTACATCGATCAAGTGAACTGACATCAGCTGCGTATGCCAGATCGCCATTTGAAGCTTCACCACTTGCTGCAAGTTTTCTAGGTGCACCACCTAGTCATATCGGTAAGCTGTAAATTGAACAATCAATAACTTCCACTAACTTCTTTATTATTAATATTTGATAGGTACAGCGGTTTCCCCGTTTGGCCGGTACGTGGGATCATTCGGATTTGCCGGTCTAACACATTTTGGACGGGATATTTCGTTGGGTGGACATTTGGATACGTGGAGGTAAGATAATCTGTTAAAGCGGGAAAAGTTATTGGGCAAAGCTTATAACTGTCATACAAATCAATAAATAATAAAAAATGTCTAGCTGGTATTTCCCGGCCTCGCCCGGTCCAGCTATTTTCCTTTTAATTTTAGACAATAATTTTCGACCCATTTTCCGTCCGTGGATAATTTAAATTTATCCGTACTATCTTAAACCCCATGTCTAGACATATATTGACGTAGTTTTTGGAAAATTAGGGGGAAATCCATCAAAAAAAGAACGAAAACTTGAAATCAATGAGAATATTGAAGGAAAAATAAACTTTCGTTCATAAAACCTTTAATATTACTAGGGGTTTATTTCAAAACACTAGATTTTGCGTAAACTGTAAATTTCCTTGAATATAAAATGTATTTCCGTAACTTCTAATAACTTTAAAGTAACCACCAAATCTTAAATGAATATGAAAAAAGATCTTGGTGGCCGGTTCTGCGCAACACGAACAATTATCGAAAAACCCAACACGGCATGCCGTTATCGCGGCCTGTCTCTTAAACCAGCTGCAACTGGACGAAAAGAAAACCAGGCACACAGTCAACTTCACGTAACTTGGTACGACCAAGTAGACAAGTGACAAGTAGACAAGTAGACAAGTGACATACGTGGAAGAACCATAACAATAAAGTCTGTGGCTAAATTCGGACAATGCCGGGCAGAATAGGCCATCTCCTTAGGCAAGCGAGCGGTTCCACCCCAACCTCTTATGTCAAGTTCCTTAAAATCATAGCGTTTTCAAAGACAAGTGAGAACTTTTTTCATTTATATTTTATTTGGATTCTTTATTTTTCCTTGAATCTAAGTATCATTATCAAAAGATTTTACAGAATTAAAAAACTAAAAACATTAAAATTTTATAGTGTCAAAAAAGTACTTTTACACGAAACTTTATTACTAAAGAACAATGTTTAACAACAGGAATACTTTGTATTTAGTATTCTGCGTGGCTTTTATTAGCGTCACATACAGACTGCATTCACCGTTTCATTGAAACAATAAGATTTTGTATGTATGTTTCTGGAATCTTTTGCCATTCTTTCATTTTTGACTCCGCTTTCCGACTTTTTTTTTCAAATATGACCAAACATGTTCTATTGGATTCATATCCGGACTTTGTGGTGGAGTGTCCAATAACTTTCCACAGTTCTATAACAGCCACACCCTCACCATATGAGCTTTGTGCTTCGGTTCATTGTCTTGGTAAAATTGAAAAACTGGCTTATTGCCCTCCTAAAACCCAAATTTCCATGCGCTGCTGACGAGATTTGCCAGTAAAATGCTCAGATATTGTCTAGCATCCATAGTATTTTCAATAAAGGTCAAATCTCCTACACCTTTGCTAGAAATACACCGCCACACCATTACTGAAAGTTTTCCGAATTTAACTGTTGGAATAATATTGCGGTTTTCCCACGCTGTTAGTGGCTTTCTCCAGCGTCTGGATGGCCCATCATTGTAGTATAACATCATTTTGCATTTGTCACAGAATATGACGTTATTCCAAAAATCATTCGACCTATTTACATGGGCTTGAGCGAACGATAGCCGCTTCAAAATGTTGGCCGCCGAAAGTAATATTTTTTCCTTGCAACTCGTGATGTGTAATCGTTCGAATTTAGCAGTTTTCGGACAGCTTCATGTGAAACATAAACACCAGTTTCTTATATTTTTTCTGAGAATTTTTCGCTTATATCGGTCAGAAATTTTAGAGGGACGACCACTGGCTTTGCCTCTAGCCTATCTTCCTAATTGGCTCTGTTTATTATGTTGTATATCGTCGGTTTTGATAAATGAAACATACAATCCAGTTCCAAGAGTTGACGTCCCATCTTATGGTTATAATACACCAGCTGAACGACTTCAAAAGTAATTTTTTCCTGGCATTTAATTTTTCACAAAATTGAAGCCAAACGTTACAAATTGTAATAGAAAATGACTAGAAAAGTCGAAGACACAAGAGAAGCCAAAACGCATGGGCCAAAATCTAACGGGATCGCCAAAAAGCGAACGGCAAAACAATTTGGCGTAGCTGTAAAAACATTTATTACAGCATAGAATTTGAATCTTTTTTGTTTTTTAATTTTGTAAAATCTTTGGAGGATGTTACTCAAATCACAAAAAAACAGAAAAAACTAAGATGGTTCGGTCTCGCAATCATCAAACGTTTAAATTCGTTGCGCTTATGTGTTCTGTTTTTTGCTTCTGGTTGAGCAATGCGCACTGTTCTGTCTAACAGCAACATCTTAACAGGACACATTCTGTCAAAGAGCATAACGAAAGAAGTGGAAGCGAAAGTTGTCTTTTCTTGTTGTTGTCGTGTAATGGTATTAATTAAAGCTGGAGCGAGAAAGAGAGAGAGAAATAGAAAAAAAGGGCATAATACTGTTATGCATGTACACTAGGCTACTTAATATATGTGTCCTATCATCCACGGATGCAAATCCACAAAAGACACTTTTCCAGTTTTGTTTTCTGTTGTGTTCTTGGAAAAAACGACGAAAAGTGTTTTTGCTCGTTCTTAGTGTCTGGTGCGTAAAAACAGCACTTCCTGTGTTTTCTTTCTTCCATATTCATTCAGTCCGTCAAAAACTGTTTATTTTTTACAGCCAATTTTTTTTAGCGAGCTCTGATTTTTAGCGTTTTCATTCTTTCAGCTGTGAAAGCGCAATGATACTGATTTCGTTTTCGTTCTCAATTTTCCAAAAATCAAGGAGCAAAGTAGCATTTTGTTGTGTGGCGTTACTCATCTTAGTGTTTACTTTTTCTTTGATACAAGGTAACAATAGCCAAAATCTTATGGTTTGATCTGTGCGTTGATGTACACTCCATCCGTCGTCACAAACAAATTTACACCTTGTTTAGGTGAAGGATTTTCCGAAATCGGTAAAATACGTACCTTTAGCAGAAAATGCTATATTAGAAACAGACACGACATTTCTAACGTCATTATATTAATACCTGATAAAGTAAATAATACTGGTTATAGCTATGAAATGAGAGATACTTGAACTATATATATTATATGTATGTCTTAAAACCTAAGAGGCACTAGTCTCTGAGATCCTTTTGTCCATGCATGCGGACAGACGGACATGGCTAGATAAACTCGGCTATTTTGGATTTTCCACAAAGCCAAGGTTCGCGGACATGAAAATCGAGGTTCATAAACCGAACTTTAAGACGAGTAGCGTGAACCGAACCACCGAACAATTTTTTGGGTTTTCAGCCTTGATTTTAGAATATAATTCTAAAAGCGATCACGATACTAAAAAAAAAATTATAAACATATTGGAAAGACTCTATTAACCTCAGGTTATTTTAAAGGTCGAAACAAATAAGCATCTGACAAACATAATGCTACCCTCTATGCATTGCACAAGCACATCGTTCGTATACAAATAAAAGGCTCGTCAAATAAACAATAAATATAAAAAAATTAAAATATGTCAAAACAAAATTAAGTTTATTTTATTTCACCATTGACATTCATGTCATTACGGATATCCGTCTATTTGTAATGAAAACATCGATCTCAGAGAATATGAAAGCTTTAGTTTTGACATTTAAGTTCATGAATATTATGCACACAATATTATGTACAGATTATCAAGCACCATTAAAGCTATACACTTGAAATTTTGAACGTAGCTTCTATTGCCAGTGTAAATCAACCAGTGTATAGTATATAGAGTCTCGTATATACACAGGTTCCTGAATATTTCCCTCTTTAATTAGTTTCCCAATAATTAGTATCTATACACCATTGATTGACATACCTATGCCTTGAATACTGAATAAAAATCGGACAATAATCACCGAGATTAATGAGGAACATAAAGCGTAATGTGTGAGGATAACGGCGTGCGTGTGTGTGTGTACGATGAGTAATTGTAACTGCAGCTTTGGACTAGAGCTTTCCTTCATGTTTTATTTTAAAGCACGAGAAAATTAACAAGAATGAGGTTCTAGTCGGGAGCTCCCGACTACGGAATACCCTGAACCCTCTTATTCCAACACCAAATAAATTAAAAAAAAAAAGTTCCCTTGGCAGGGTTCGAAATTGCAACTGATTGCATTACTTGCTTTGCCTCTACTCAGCAGCCACACCAATAATTAAGTATTTTTGAGAAAAAAAAACAAACTAAAATAGCATTACAGAAAAAATTTGCAATTACCATGCTGTTAGTATGCGAAGCAGGCGCGCATGAATATGTGCGTGTACATGTATACAGAAATTCTTGAAGTATTCGCTAGCTGTCCCATCCAATTGCGCAGTTACATATAACATTGGTTTTGTCTTAACCGATCTTTTTGAAATTCTCAAATGCACACAAACACGCGCGTCTTTATTGAATTCTATCAACAGCATTGAAATTGTGATTTCATTGTATTCTGTACGTGTTTATGTGTAGCTATTTTAATTGTTTCTTTTTTTCACCGAAAATAACTTGTAGCTTTCACTGTTGAGAAAAAGCGTTGCCGGGCAGTTCGTTTGATTATGGGTTCCAGTCCAATTAAGGATTTTTTTTAAATTTATTTTTATTACCACTTAGGCAATCGAGCTCGCAGTGCGAGCTGCATTTGGTGTTTGTAGAAGAAGGTTCAGGGTACCTCCTAGTCGGGAACTTCCTACTATTTTAGAAGCTTTATGTCAAGTTTGGTTACTCTAGCTCTTATTATTTACCAAAATTGCCCAAAAAACAGGATATCGATATCGATTTTGATTGATTGCTTGGAAACGGAGTAAGTTATCGATTATCAGAAACAAACTCGATCTGCGCGGGAACTAGGGGCATCTACATCTAAAATTTCAAGTCTCTAGCTCTTATAGGTTCTGAGATCCTTGCGGTCATACATACGGACGGACGGACGGACGCACAGGCAGACGGGCATGGCTAGATCGACTCGGCTATTGATGCTGATCAAGAATATATATACTTTATGGGGTCGGAGAAGCTTCCTTCTGCCTGTTACATACATTTGGATTTTGCACAAATACAATATACCCTTATACCCATTTTTAATGGGTTCAGGGTACAAAAATAATAAAAATATCGCTATTTATCAAAAACAACTGCTAAGTTAAATGATAAGCGCAAATTACAAAGCTACTAAATGCAGAAATGCAAAATTAATAAACATTCGTATTTGTAGTAGCTGTTCTTAACTTATGTAATTTAACTATGGCTGTCAAACTTTTTATAGCATCTTTCTAAAGTGAAGATCAATACGAAAAATCTACGTATGTTCGTTCAATACAAACGTCTATATGTATATACTCGATCTTTACATATTTAGTATAGCATTTTCATTATTTTCCCAAGCTTTGTTTTTACGTTATATACCTCCTCCTAAATTGTTGAAAATATCTTTGAAAACAATATATTGCTATACGAAAATCTCAACTATATGCAGTGTAGTGAAACTAGTAATAAATAACGGGGATGGTCAAGATATCTTGATAAAGATTAAGGGTTTTCAAACATAACCAGCATTTTTGGTCAATCGAACCCAGCTATAATACATTTAGTATTGAATCTACTTAACTTCCTTTTTGGTGCAGATATCTTGAAAAAAATAGGGTTTCATACAATAAACTAATTTGCGATATATACTGCCTGTAGTAGAAATAGCCTTAAAACTGAGGAACTTATTTGCGTAGATACAGAGAGACGGACATGGCTATATCAACTCGGCTATTGACGCTCATCAAGAATTTATTCAAGAATTTATTCTTGATGGAAATATGCTCTCTATATGCTATTGAAAATCATATTTAATTATAATTTCAAAAATATAAAAAGAATGAAAAGCGCATTTAATTATTATTGGAAAAGGTTATGATAGTGAAAATCACTTTTAATGATAATAAAACGTGATTTTTATTTTTTTTATTATTTTTATTATCAACTTTTTTTAAACCTTTTTGTATTATGTCACGAATGGGATGATGACGGCTTATGTTTCCTTTGGGAACTCTTAGTTCCCTCTACCTAGTGCGCATGAACAGCGAAACATTAAAGATATTCTAAGGATTTATCAATATTCTTCGCTAGTCCATTGAGCCATGTAAACTGCACGTTACTTATGGACAGAACTGTCTCCTAGTAGGAAAATTAAGGTCGGCATGATCATGCCCCACAAAGCTAATCATGTATTCCTGCAACGGCTCTGTGTCAGTGCCTATAGGACTCTTGTGCAGCGCAGCAGTGCCATCTGCATTCCTGGCTATAAGGTTTCATCTCAGTCCACTAACAACTATGTGAAATGAGTCAAGTGTGGGAACAATAAATCTGCTTCGTGAGACTCCGGCACAAATAGGCATGTTTGTCTACTTTGAGCCATATACGATTACAAAAATAGAATGATGGAAAAATATCCAAAAAAAACTGCCACAGCTTGTTTTCTTCTAAGGCTTTCAACGTAAAATTGTCCACGTAGCTTAGGTGTTTCTGAGTTCAATGACGTTTTTAAAAGGGTTTGGGTGAGACTAATTGGTCCGTATGCATCGTAAGTCTTCTCTGGGTTAGGGAACGTCGTGATCATTACAGACTTCCAAATCCTGGGTAGTTTCCTAATCGTAGAATGCTGTTGAACAAGAGAACTATAAGAGGCAGCGCTATAGTTGATAAACGTTTTATAAGTCTTGTTATTCAACAAAACCTCGCTTGAGCTTTTTTTAAACTTATATTGTTACCTCTAACAAAAGAACTGTTTAAATGGAATCCAGCGATTCCTTGACATTTGATGGATCGGCTGTAAGTTTGACACTACTATCTAGAACTACTTGTCTCAAGTAAGATTTTACATAAATATTTTTTTTGAGATGTAAATTTGAAATCTATCAAATTAATAACCAAAGGTTGGAATTACGTTAAAGTTTGTTGATGTAAAGCTTTAACACGAAAAATAATCTTTTAACCATACTTTGACTTCCATTTCAACCCAGGGGAGTACATTTTTCAAAATTCATCTCATCAAATGAATTTAAAAAGGGTTCTTTGAAAATAAGTTTATTATAACTTAAACCCATTAAAAATGGGTAAAAGAGTATAATGATTTTGTACAAATGTATGTAACAGACAGAAGAAAACATCTCCCCCCTTAAATATATTCTTGATCAGTATCAATAGCTGAGGTGATCCGACATCCGTCCGTATGTATGAATGCAAGATCATAGAACCTATAAGTCCTATTGACTAAAATTTTGAACGTAGGTGCTCCTAGCGCCCATGCTGTATGAGTTTGTTTCCGATAATCGATAACTTACCATGCTAACAAGCAATTCATAAAAATCGATATTGCAATCCTGTTTTTTGAGAATATCTCGAATGTAATAAGAGGTAGAGTTAAATTTGACATAGCATTTTGAATAGTATATATACACCCCATAGCTATGAATCCAATAAATATACCAATTTGAACCCTGCCCATCAAACTACAAATTTGAAGTAAATGTCTTCTTGAATATTATTTTGAACAATAAGGTCTACTGTTGTAAATTTTATCAAGATCGGTTTAGAAACACAAAAGTTACTAAAGATAGTGTGTGCTTATATTGACACGTGTTTGCTGCAGCTAGCATTGCAAGAATTTCGGTATACATGTACATACGCACACATTCATGGGCGTTTTTTTTTTAATTCTATCAACAACATTGCAATTGCGATTGTGCTATTCTCTGTGCTGTGTGTATGTGCTGCTATTTTAATACGTTTCTAAAACCCTAGCAGAGGGTAATGTGAAATGTGTAACGCATAGAAGGAGACATATCTGATCCCATAAAGTATATATATTCTTGATCAGTATCTACAGCCGAGTCGATATAGCCATGTCCGTCTGTCCGTCGTCCGTCTGTCCGTCCGTCCGTCTGTCTGTTTCTATGTTTTAAAGATATAGTTATGAAACGTTGCAGAAATTCCTCTTTCTGTTGCACTCAGTATATATGTCGGAAACTTTAGTTATCATGTAGCTGCCATTGGAACGATCGATCTGAAAGTAGCTTTCTGTATGAAAAAAACTTTTTTGTTTATCTTAACCATACTCGGCAATAACTATTTTCCCTGTGCTTCTTAGATATGAAAATGTTGGGTCTGCAAGGATATTATTATGCCGAAGATAGCAATTCTTTTCGTTTTTCGTTGAATATGAATGGTTGATGCGGCTGTCGAGTAGAGGCATCTGTCGCGTAGAGGGTCTGTAACGGGTTCAATTCCTTTTGAAGAAAAGATATATTTGTATACCCTGAACCCATTAAATGGGTATAAGGGTATATTGTATTTGTGCAAAATCCAAATGTATGTAACAGGCAGATGGAAGCATCTCCGACCCCATAAGGTATATATATTCTTGATCAGCATCAATAGCCGAATCGATTTAGCCATGTCCGTCTGTCTGTCCGTCCGCCCGTCCGTCCGTCCGTCCGTCCGTCCGTATGTAGGGGCCAAAGGATCTCAGAACCTATAAGAGCTAGAGACTTGAAATTTAGATGTAGATGCTCCTAGTTCCCGCGCAGATCGAGTTTGTTTCCGATAATCGATAACTTACTCCGTTTCCAAGCAATCGATAAAAATCGATATCGACATCCTGTTCTTTTTAGCAAATTGGGTAAATAATAAGAGCTAGAGCCACCAAACATGATATGTTGCTTCTAGAATATTATAAATATTTCAAGTATCTTTCATTTCATACCTATCGCCACCTCCCCGCTACCACCCCAGAGCTATAAATCAAGTTAATAACCCAACTTTTATTGCCAACCAATTTAAACCACAATTTAAATGCAATTGATTTTTTCAGAATACACAAATATTCTATGGTACAATAAGATATACTGTAGAAAATTTCAAAAAGATCGGTTAAGAAATACCAAAGTTATATGCAACTGCGCAATTGAATGGGGCAGCAGCTTTAAGAATTTCTGTATACATGTACACACACACATTCATGCGCGTCTGCTTCGCATTCTAATAGCATGGTAATTGCATCTTTTTTTTATAATGTTATTTTAGTTCCTTTTTATATCATAAGTACTTAATTGTTGGTGTAGCTGCTGAGTAGAGGCATAGCAAGTGGTGCGGTCTGTCGCGTATTCGAGCCCTACCGGGGAAAGTATTATTATTTTTTTTGCTGGTGTGGCTGTTGAGTAGAGTCGACAGTAAGTAATGCGGTCAGTTGCAAATTCGAGCCCTGCCAAGGGAACTTTTTTTTATTAATTTATTTGGTGTTGGAATAAGAGGGTTCAGGGTATCCCCTAGTCTGGAGATCCCGACTAGAACCTCTTACTTGTTTAAAATTTATTTTTATTACAGTTACTTTTGGGTTCAGGGTATCCCTTAGTCGGGAACTTCTGACCTGCTTGTGGTTTTTTTTTATAAGTTGCATACACCAGCGACCCGGCGGTTGCAAACACATTACCCAGCTGTTTCTGCTACAACCCAAAATTATAAAGCCATTTGCAAAGAATATGCGACGTGTTTTACACTTTTTGAGAAATTTACCCTGGGTGGAAATGGGTGTCAAAGATTTGTTGGGCGATGCTTCGAGCTCAAACTATTTCTATTTGGGCTGGAAAAAATTGATGTCTAAAATTTGATGAAAAACTTGGCCAGTTAATTGTATTTTGTAGGCAGTTGAAGTGTTCTGTTCTAGAGATCAGATCTTACGATATGCATCACGCCGTCTATCCAGAGGAAGTCAATATCTTGAGATACATCGAGAAATATCAATGTGCAATAATCTCTGAACTCAAAGAAAATACAGTACGAAATTCGGAAATCTGAAAGTAATGTGTTTCTCCAGTTGCTCCAAGCTGTGCTTTTGGCTACTGGGAATCAAGCTATTTGGAACAGAGAATATTTCTAGATTGGAGACGAAGGGTCACTAAATAATCACAGCTCACAGCGGAGTTGAAATAAGTACCTGAGCTCCTGCTAAATACAAACTGACACATTTTTGCTCCAAGATTTAAATGAAACCACAAGTCCGCTGTGTGTCTCATTAAAAACTCGTTTTGCGTATGGTCTACAATATATATTTCTAATTTCGTGTATCTAGTTTCAAGGTCGACGCGTTGATGCAGACAGAGAGACATGTCTAAATCGTTTCAGTTCGTCGTCTTGATCGGGAATATTACTTTATGGCTACGGACACGCATACTTCTTGCTGTTACATACATTTGCATAAAACCACTATACCATTGTCTACCAATTTTCCACTGTCACTATTTGTTTCTTCATCATCGTTTTACCGATATTTTGGCGACCTTTCCATATTTAAAATATTTTTAGGCTGGCTCGAGGTCCGGGTTTGTAAAAACACAGTGAAACAATATTTTTTATTTTTTTTTGCTGCCAATATATTTCGGTTGCACATCGGCAAACCGTCTTCAGGGCACTAACGCCAAGATACAAAAAAAAAAAAAAAAAATAAAAATTAGATAACATAGAGTTAAAACATTAATTTGAACATTTTAGATACATGATTTTACACGTACGTACAAGTGAGCGCAAATTTCTGTGTCTGCCCTGTAGTTTAGTCGTTTGTTGGTTTGTGTGTTAATTATATTATTATAAGATTTATTTAATAAATCTTATATTTCAGTCCACTTGATGGTTTCTTTATTTGTTGGGACCACTCTCAGCAATTCAAAACTGTTCGCGTTATATTTGTACACAGAGTACTTTACACTAGAAAAAAATTCCATAGATTTTGCATGATACCGACTGCACATTGCCATAGGCCTGCAGCCATGCGCATGCTGCTTTAGCGAAAGCGTATGTGCGTATGTGTGCGCGTACAAATAAGTGGCTCTAGTCGGGAGCTTAGGGGATAACCTGAACCTACGATAAACATAAATTTTAAAGAGCATAAATTCCTTAATAGAACTTGAACCCTTAAGCAACCGAACTACTTGCCATTGCTTCTACTCAATAGCCAATAACCGATTTTTGACCCGCATATACTATTATATAAGCTACATATCAAATTTGGTGACTTAACTCTTAAAACCTAAGTGAATTGGCTAAAAAACATGTTTTCATGATATAATATAAGATATGCTGATAAGATTTTGCATATATATGAGGAGCATACCTAAATTAAGAAATGCCGAACTGAGTTAAATAGATTGATAAACAGAAAAGTTGTTCATGGAAGAAATGGTAGCTCCTATGGCAGCTATATGATGTTGTGGTCCGATGTTAAATAGATTTTGTATATAAGTAGAGGACTTAAAGAAACTTTTAAATACCGAGTTTGGTTAAGATAAGATGAAGATCAAGATCTCGATAAACAACAAAGTTTTTCATACAAAAACCTTTCGACCGATGATTCCTATGGACATGAAATAATAGTTCCATGCGGGGGCTGACATTTGAAGTGCCACGGAATTACTGATCTATACACAATAAACTAGTTTGCATAGAAATAGACAGACGGACATGTCTACATCAACCCGGCTGTTGATGCTGATCTAGACAACATGGGGTTGGAGATGTCTCCTTCTATGCGTTACACATTTTATGACAAAATTAAAATAAAAAAACACATAACCCACTGTATAAAAGGTCATCAGACGAAAACTTTGACACAATAATTATCCTAGGACAAGAACAACACTACAACAACATATAACATACACTATAAATGCTACATATATTAAACATTCCCAACAACAAACGACTAAATTACAAATTGTGCTCATCAGATCAGATGTGTTGCATCGTGCACTCTTACTTGTCTTGCTCATATAAACTCGTGTTAAGTAAACATTTAAGGCATACTAGACCAATAGCTCGGGCTTAAAATATATAAATTTCAATTACATTTTTCAGAACTAGTTCAGTTCCTCGCTCTATGCCGTACCATCCTGCAGCTACCGCTGGACCAAGCTGCTGGCCAATTAAATCCGATCCCGCCCTGGAAAATGCACGACGGGAAGCAGAAGATCGAGAACGAGAGCGAGAGATACGAGAACGTGAGCAGAGAGAGCGCGACCGGCAGAGACGAGAACGTGAAGAACGCGAACGCAAAGAAAAAGAAGAAAAATTAAAACGGGAGCAGCAGGAACGTGAGAGAGAACGAGAACGCGAACGTGAGCGCAAAGAGCGTGAACGACGTGAAATAGAACGCCGCGAAATCGAACGTGAACGTTTGCTACAGCAACAGCGGATCAGCGAGAACAATAAGCAGGCGGCAACCGCGGCCTCTTCATCCACACCTCGGGATCGCTCACCTCATCGTAGCATTTGTGAACTTAATGCTGAAATACGCATCAAAGAAGAACATCCTCGCACAAAAGACGAGCAAGATGTAATGCTTATGCGTGCTTCAGCGGCAGCTGGTGTAGGGGATCCACGCTATCATCCCCCTTCGCTCGTAACTGCTCAGGCAAATGCAGCAGTTGCAGCTGCACATCATCATGCAAATTTCTTAGTTGCGGGGCGACATGGGTTACCGCCACCATCACACCTTACCCGAAATTTGATGCCACCTTCGTTGGGTGTTAGTGGACCACTAGCACATTTTGGTCCGCCTGGCCCGCCAACATGGGGTATTGATCCATATCGTGATCCATACGCTCCTATTTTACGATACAACCCTATAATGGAGGCTGCTTTTCGTCACGAAGCAGAGGAACGTCAAAAAGCCTTAAGCATGTATGCAGCGCAATCGGCAGCTCATCTAAGAGGTAAGGAACCAAGTCCCATACCGCCACCGTCAGTGGGTCCTTTAGGTCCGGCCACACATCTTCGAATGCAGCCACCTTCAGGTGTAAATATAATTGCTTCATCAAGTGCACCACCGCCTTCACAAAATTCACAAACACAATTGGCTACAATTGGAATTGGGAAGGGACCACCACAACCTTCAATGAATATGGCAGTACAACACATCATAACTGGCGACTCCATGATTCATCCATCCGTAGCAACTAAAAAGGAAGGTGAACAGAGTATGGGTTTAGTGGTTAATGCGCCTGGTACAAGTGTTAACCATAGCAGTGTACCTGGAAGCATAATAGGCATAACACCGGCGTCACCAATAACGCCAAGTCGATGATAACCTTCTAGGAAAACTATACAAAACTTTTTTAAATAATAGAAATTTTAAAAATTTCAATCACTTCCATCCCAATGTCAATAAAAATTTGTACTCATTTGCCCTACCTCTAAATTACACCCTTAGCCTGAGGAAAAATCAAGATAGTAAGCGCGACGCTTTTGTAATATAAAAAAAATGAAAATATTTATTAACTTAATTTTATTGTGGCGAGATACAACTGTTTAAATAAAAAGGTAGGCTAAATATTTAATCTAATCAACATCAAGAAAGGTGGAAAAAATATTTCCACTTCACTGTATTTTGTTTTATGTGGGCTGTAAGTTTTCACAGCAAGTTGCTTCCCAACTACATCTATACGTAGCGGCACACACTATATACGTACTCGTATATGCAAATATTATACCTTAAGTTTATTTAATTCACCGATTACCTATTAGTTTAAATTAGATATTTAGGTTTGGTATGCTTTAATGCATTTGTATTATTTGTAAAATGTGAAATTGATGTCGACAAGTATTTAAATGAGGAGAAAAATATACTCAGATGTACATACATATACATGCAGACATACGTATAATAACCACATACATAGTAATACAAAATACGCGAATAACTCATTAATTCAATTTCTGTATACTATAATATTGCAACCTGTGGAATCATACCATACCATTCCAATCGTGCATTATGTTTTTCCAGTTGTAATTTCATGTATGCCGGTAATGTATATAATTTTGAAAAAAATGATAATAGAAACATTGCTATTAACTGAGAAAAAGTGATTTTATTTTCCAAATTATGCTGTGTAAGTTGCCCATCTATCTATCTATCTATTTTATACTTTGAAAGGTCAAAGTTATAGTGATGAAATATACAAAAATATGACATTTTTAATATATCTGCGCTACATATATCTGAATTTTTTACAGAAGCTTACTTTTTATACGCTCTAGAATTTTGATCAGCATCATGTCCGTCCGTCCCTCCGTCCGTCCGTCCGTATGTATGAACGCAGGGATTTCAGAACCTATAAGAGCTAGAGACTTGAAACTTTAGCTGTAGGTCCTCATAGTGCCCGCGCAGATCGTTTGTTTCCGATATTCGATATCTTGCCCCGTTTCCGCGAAATCGATAAACATCGATATCGACATCCTGTTATTTGTGCAAGTTGGGTAAATATTAAGAGCTAGAGTCACTAAATTTGACATGTAGCTTCTAGAATATTATATATATCGAGTATCTTTCATTTTATACCTATCGCCATCTCCCCGCTACTACCTCATAGCTCTAAATCAAGTAAAATATCAAATTACGCTGCCCACCAATATAAGCCAAAATAAAAATGCAATTGACTTTTTGATAATACACGAATATTCTATAGTACAATAAGATGTAGAAAATTTCATCAAGATCGGTTAAAAAACACAGAAGTTATTAAATAAAACATGTTTTTCTGGCCTCGAGCTTGGGGCAGCAAACGCAAATTCCTAGAATTTCTCTATACATTTACATACAAAATTCTATCAACAGCATTGCAGTTGTGATTGCATTGTTTTCTGTGCTGCTATTTTAATTCGTTTTTTTTTTCTCATTAATACTCAATTCTTGGTGTGGCTGTTGAGTAGAGTCGGCAGCAAGTAATGCGGTTTGTTGCAAACCCTACCAATTAAACTTTTTTTTTTTTGTGGCTGGTGAGAAGAGTCGGCAGCAAGTAATGCGGTAAGTTACGAGTTGGAATCCAACCAAACGAACTTATTTTATTTTAAAAGTATCTTTGGTACTACAAACGAGCGCGTAGCGCGAGCTGCATTTAGTTTTGGATTTAGACGGTTCGGAGTATCCCCTAGTCAGGAGCTCTCGACTAGAACCTCTTACTTGTTTAAATAAGCTTACAATAAGGCAGGGGTTCGGAATATACTATCCTTAAGAATTGAAAGGAAACAGTTTTCACTTTACTCAATTGGCATTACTCATTTTGAAGAATCTACAAAAATTATAAAGTATATGTTTCATTATTTTATTGACCTTATTTATAAAGCTCGCATACAAATTAAATTTCTACGTAATTTAAAAATTGTGTGTTGCAAATTTTATAATATTGATCAAATTTGCTTTAATATAAATATATGCTTTTGATATACACGTGGATCGGGTATTATAATTTTGTCAAGAAATGTCTGCCCGACGCGTATTAAATGTATATTTATTACAGAGCTACATGAATGGGAAAAAAAAACACGTTCAAATGAACAATGCCAGAAATGAGATGAGTGAAGTTGAATGCAAAGCCGAATTTGTTTGTGTGAGTGAGTGCGGTCACGTAGAACTCGGACGCACAACATTGAAACGAAAGAAAACGAATGGAATGAGTGGGAATGCGTTGGAATAAGAGATTTCGTTTCGAATGCATTCGAATGACTAGCCGCTTTTTTAATTGTTGTTGTCTTGTCGCGCATAAGGAAAAAGACAAAAATGAAAAAGAAGAAAGGGAAAAAACAAAACAAAAACAACAAAATGCGTTTGCAAAGTCTCGTCACCGTTTTTTTCTTCGCCCATTTCTTTTGACTGCTTGTGTCTGTTGTATCGAACGAAATGAAGGCACGCACTCGAGTAATTCGAGTTTCTTCAGCTGTGCCAAATTTTTCATCCGCTTTACGCTTTATTTGTTCTCACTCATTTCGATGAATGCCGTCTGGTATGAGACACAACACACACTCACATTGGTACTTATTCGTTTCATTGTGATCCTCGCACTCAATTCAATTCAATTCGAGTCCATTCAATTCAACGTACATATGTTGTGAGTGAAGCCATGCAGCTCTCTAATATTTATCAAACAGGTACTAATCTGTCTTCTTTGTCTTTTCATAAATTATTTACCAGTTACGTGGAAATTCCACCACAAATTGAAAAATGTAAAATTTAAGTTAGATCTACTCTTATCTAATTTCCAAAACGGAGGTGTATGAAGTTTCTGTTTCAAATTAATTTCTATTTTTATAAAATCTAATTTTCAATGTGTTCACTGATGTTTTGTATAAATATGCATTAAGTTGATTTATAAAAAAAATAAAAATTTTTCTCGTTACGCAGCCAAAACAGATGGAGCGACCTCGCAACTGATAAAAGCTGGGCATTTTACTTATAACGTTGCTCTGCGAAGCAATCGCTATTCATAAATATCTCATCATTGTTATAAATGATTTGGCAACTTTCTCCGTTACGATCATTTATTGCCCTAGCATTATCTCATGCCAAGGGCTAAGGGCTCTCGATGCTACGCAGCGACTGACTCGCTGCACAGCATGGCAGTATCTTCGTTCGCTTCGTGCATTTGGTACGCATCGTTCACCATCATAATTCTAATAATTTTATTGTCACTTTGTTGTAATCAGCACGTACCGAATCGGGTTCGCTTGCCTCTGTATAAAACATTTAAAATTAGAAAATTAGCAGACTTAATCGAGTCTTCCTGCTACTCTTAATTTCGACAAATATACAAGCAAGTCGAAAACATATATGTAAAATACAATAGTATAATTATTTCTTCCTGACGTGAATTTCTTTTGTTGTTCAAGTATTGTTTTACAATAAGCAAAAACAGTGGTAAGAGTTCAGAAACCACTTCGCTTTAGCACGGTTTATGTACAAGCTATTGCCGTTGTCTCGTTACTTAGCTTAAGTTAGCGAAGTTCTTAAAGCTATATTTTTTTTTTTTTTATGGAGCGGTATACACATTTGTTACGTACTCCACTAGTTTACACATAATTTGATGAAAGCTTGAAAAATCTACAGCTTGAAATGTCTACAGGTGCAGTGCTCTCTGTAAATAGAGTGACTTCTTTAGCGCATTTTATGAAAGTTTGCAAACACTACAAAGTGCTCTAACATGTGTCTGAGTGCGGTCTTTATGTTAGGCTGGTGCAGATCGAACGGCTTCAATATTGCCTGGTCAACATTTCATGACCAAATTGTGCTGCCCGTGCAGACAGTTAGTGGCGCTAAGGCACCACTGGCACTACCCTCATTAGAGTTGCCTACACTGAATGGGCCGATTTTTATTCTATGCTCACAAACGTTATATTAAATCATCCTTATTTAGAAGGAATCGAAAAGCTGTAGCATCTTTGGTCGTGCCTGAAGGATTCATAGTTGGATGCAATTCGATCACTGGAAATCACAAACGATATTTATACCATATCACTTAATTTGTTGAAGAAAAGGTTTAAAAATAGACGTCTTTCAGGCAGAGATATAGGGGCTCAACACGGTGGGAGGTGTATCTGATCTGGTACTAAGGGAGTTGTTCGACTAATTCAAATCACACGTTCGAGCGTCTCATATCATGGGCAACACGGAACAGATCACTGGATGCATCATTTTGCAGATGATTCTGCCAACATCACAAGTCTAGTAGGAAGAGAAGCAAAAGGACTCGTCGTTCGTCAACGTGATACCATCGTGGGAGTATATGGCAACGTTTCTGGCGCAGAGATGCCGAACTTTAGAAACCATAAATGTTGCTCTGGCAAGCTATGCCCCAAGCCATCAGATGAAAAAAAACTAGAAAAATTAACACAATTAGATCGGTATTTATCGCCGATTTTTCTATGATAGCCTTAGTTCTGGGAAATCTAATTGTTAAAATATTCTTAAAATAACTCCTGCTTTACGGCTTAGGGAATGAAAACGACTTGCGTTGAGTCTGAATTGTCTAGAAGGGGTCATCAACGGCACTCATGGATCTCTCGATGCTGTCGAACCTGCGGTGCGTTATCATTCCCTACTGCATTTACATAATTTTATTTTGTCTTTGGCCACCAGACTGCGCCAGCTTTTTTTTATCGGAAATTGCTTCGTTCTCTAATTCGTCGCCATCTACCTCCACCTCTCTCGGGCTCAGTATTTAAGCAGTGATGTTGCCCTGTTGGCTACTGTTTTCGTGTTCGTCAAAAATCGATCCGGCACATTGACATCTTGTCGTGTCCTTTTGGATTTTGGTTCTTAGATTACTTTGATAACAATTCAACGTGCCTCACATCCCTCGTAGCGCCTACCATAGTTAAAAGTTAACCGAGCTTTACTATTAACTCTACAAACTGAAACATTCCCTTTAACATACGACTTGCACATCCTTCGTTCTTCAAGCTACAATGCGTCTCTTTTGTAAGTTTCTCTGTGTCGGCCAGATAAAGTTTCTTCCAGGGCTGCCATTTGTTCAGAAGACAAGGATTGGTAGGCAAACTTAAGCAAGCCTTTGAAGAACGTGCAGGTGAATTAGAGCGACGATTTTGCTTGGAAATGATTGTAAAGAGTATTTCTTTAAGACATATGTCAGATGTTTATTCGTTGCGTTTGCCCTTAAAAAGAAGTTTGGAATTTCTTTGAAAGTTATGCCAAGAAGCCTTTCGTCGGTTCCCAACCCTGGAATGAAAACTTCAAAATCGTCCTCACCTTAAGTTTTAATGTGTCAACTTTTTAAAGGAATATTTGGATGAAGGTTATATGTTGCCTGCCGCTTTGTAAGTATTTTCTCCCTCACCATTGCGTCTTTAAAGAAAAAGTAAAGTTGCGAGTCGTTTTCGACGACTCAGCAGCTACCTCGTTAGTATATTCATTAAATTAACTATTAGTGGCTGGTCCTGTTATTTAGAGCTCTTTGTTTCATATCTTTCTTCGCTTTCGTACGTTCCTGATCACCCTAACAGGAGATATTCAAAAATGTATCGCTTTTCTTATATATGCTGTGGGGAAACTTTTAAGCTGGCTACAGATACATATGGAACAAAGCCAGCATATCTATCATCAGCATCAGCTGTCCATGGGTGATGATACGTAGACGTACCTATTTTGGGGTGTGATTCAATCCATGGGCAAAGGAAATTCTCAATCAGACTGCTGGAATGCCAGTAAATTTTGATTTCATGCTGTGAATGGGTTAAACAAGTAATGCTGCTGTACTGGAAGGGATACCAAACGAGGACTGAGAATCTTCTCTAAGGGTTGATGAAAGGAGTGACATAGCCAAAACTGTTTCTCATCTAAAAGAACCATTCTCTCGACTATAGCTCGAGTATGCCCCACTTGGACTTATACCGCCGGTTATCACTAAGGCTCAGATTTGTTATGCAGCAGATCTGGAAGAAACAGCATGAGTGGGACAAAAGCCTGCCATCATCATAAGCATCAAATTCGCATGATATTTGCGGCTCTTGTGAGAAAGCACAGCTTCTTAAATTCCATCGTCTTATGTCAATATATGCAGCAGATTTAGATGTTCGCAACTGCGACGCCAGCATCGAAGCGTATATTTGCGGCTCTTGTGAGAAAGCATAGCTTCTTAAATTCCCTCGTCTTATGTCAATATATGCAGCAGACTTAGATGTTCGCACCTGCGACGCCAGCATCGCAGCGTATGGGGCCTGTATCTACATCATTTCTCGAGCTGTTGTGCTCTAAATCTTGTAACTCCTCTAAAAACAACCAAAGCTAAAGCTCTGTGGCACCGTCTTATTGTCTAACCTCATGCGTGAAGACAATCGTCTGGATGGTTAGCAGCGCGTAATATATCTTTAACAACTGTTTTGGTCTCGCTGAAATGAAGACTATTTAACTCAGCACTCCAGAACCAGGTCTATGCGTCAAATACCTATTCCTTGTGAAGAATGAAAACCTTTCCAATCTAAGGCGGCTACTGGCGAGACTTATAAAGTTCATCTTAGGAAACGATGGAGTCACCGCGAAGCCATCTTGCGCACCGCAACAGGAGAGATAAGAAGAGCTGTAAGAACTGACCATCAAGGCCTCAGTTGAAAGCCCCTGTCTTCCAAAGGGGGAAGAATGTCTGGTTATGCAGCCAAAACAGCTGAAGTGTTCTCGCAGTTGATAGGACCGGGGCATCTTACTTATAACGTTGCTCTGCGAAGTAACTGTTATGATGAGATATCTTTTATCCTTGCTTTGGCGTTTTTTTCTGTTACGATCATTTATTGCCCTAGCATTATGTCATGCTAAGGGCCCGATGCTGAGCAACGAGTTATGTTCTTTCGCGTCGTGCATTTGGTACGCATCGTCCACCATCATAATTCTAATTATTTAATTGTCACTTTGTTGTTGTAAAAACTATTATAAATTGATAAAATAGTACAGTTTAAATTGAGTCTTCCTGATTCTCGTAATTTCAAAACGAATAAACAAACAAATCGGAAACATATAAAAGCTATTGAAAAAGCTCGATGGCTCATTACTATTGAAGTTCATTAGCACATGCTTATTTAGACACTCATGCATATTTACGTGCATGTATAATATAGTCGCAATTGTAATTGTATTAATATAATTATAGTCTGGAATGCATGACGAGGGGATTCCCTGAACTCTCTTCTACCGACACTAAGTGCAACTCGTGCTACGCGCTCAATTGGACTCGAATAACTTGTCACCTGGATTTAAGGTTTAGAGCTCTTATGACAGTGTATAATGTTTTTAAGCGATATAAGAAATTCATATAACCAAACCACACATTTGTTTTGGTATCATATACATACAAATATATGTTATTTCTGCACGTGTGAGTTGCAAGTGAGCCATTTGCGCTTTTAATTAAATTTATAATACTTCGTGCATGTTGCCATAAACAACCAGCAATAGCCTTTGGCGGTTGTACAAAATTAAAAAAAAGAGTCCTGAAAAATGATACAATTTTAAGACTTAATATAAATAGCCATAGTTATAAGAATAATGCAAACTATTATGCGCAGACATTGGCGAAAAGAAAAATATTGTCGGGTAATTTTATGCAAATGGGGAGAGCAGATGTTGGCCTTATAGGTGGCCAATATGAGGGAGACGAAATTAAGGATTTTGTCTCAAGTAGGGAGCGTACGCCTGGGTTCAGAACCGTGATCTTCCCCGAGGAAAACTTAAGTGGATCAGTATTAATTTTTTGTTGTTATTAGAGTCCCAATGTATTTCCAATCTCAGCTGTCTATGTTGTTCATTTTTTGACGTTCGTTTCGCTGTAGTGCTGCATAAGAACGTTCGCTATAGATGTTTAGTGTAGCAGTGTCGATGTTGATTGTGCGGACTGCGGACTAGGGATGAGACTGCCTCTGAGAACCAACGAGCCAGCCGGCACGGCCCAAAGGGAACTAAGCATGTTGGTAACAATATAACGCCCAATTTAGAAGAAGAACATGGCTTCGTTGAAGACGCTGCTTATTTAAAAAAAAAAAATGAAGCAGTCAACGCCATTATACAAAGAAGATTTTCTCGGCCTTAGGATTCACTCACCTGATATGTTATGTGGCACGACTTGGTGGGTCATAATTGCGCAGCGTGTAGTGGGATCCGAAAGGCGCAATGGAGCTAGATCTCGTCCGCATATTCATGTTGGCAAAGCGTTTAAGACAGTACATCATAGCCTGGTGGTATGCGCAAAGATAAAATAACTTGTGATAAAATGTGATATAGTTTTGTTTGGTTTTATTAATGATTTACTATTTTTTTTGTTTCATTCTGTTTACGTTGGATGTGTGCACTTTACCCCAAGTGGCCAGAAGTGCGACAGAAGCCAAATAGTCTGCAAGGTAGCATTTCTTGGATGCCTTTTGTCAGTCAAACAGAACACAAACAAATATATCGTGAGTTTTTTTTATTGATAGTGCATTGTCGTGGATATTTATTCATTTTTAAATTGCCGATGAACTTTCGAGGATAGATAGATCCCGGCGAGGGCATCTGGTTGAGCTGGAGAAGGAATTAGTACAAAAAGTACAAGCCTAGAGCTACTAAAAACTCAGAAAGACCTCGTCAGGACAGCGGCAAATGCGGGGATTGCGCTGGCCTATTAGACGTTTCGACACGCCTTGCCGGCCATCATCAGCGAATCCACTAGCGAAGAGATGCGGATGGGCTCAATAGAGCTCGTAAAGGGCATCATCGAAGTTCTCAGGCCACGAGGGAGCAACGCCGGAGAGCCCAATTCTACGCTAATGGAAGTTCGACCACGTTTCAGCGACTGTCTGTGTAGAGAGTGGGGAATATTCTGGTAGCGATGAGAGAAGCCGGACACTCTGTGCCCGCAGTGCAATAACTGGCCGTGAAACTCCAGAGGGAGCTCGATGAAGGCGGGACAAGCGCGTTCGGGGATGGTAACCACAAAAAGCAGGAGAGGGGCACCTGTCAAAGGAAATATAAGGCAAGAAGTTCAATATGAATATTATATTTATATTTTTAGTGAGGATAACAATAAGGAAATGAATAAGGTTATAAATATTACTAAAGGAGAAATCTGAAGAGGCTTACCTAATGAAGAGCGTTTTCGGGTATACATGTCGGTCCAAATAGAATCGAATTTTTGGTGAGGGACAGCTGGATGGATTGACGCTGGCCACCCGACGAGTGGTTAAAGTTAAGGCTCCTTTCCGAAGGCACGGGATGACGAAGCGCAAGGTTATCATAGACCTACGTACGTTTGCGGATGCGGAAGCCGTTGGGAAAAAGATGAAAGGGCTGTTGGACACGTGGGCCTCCGTCAATCTGCTGGGAAGAGGATACCGGGAGTATGTAAAGGAATTGGGATGGGCAGCGTAGCCGTACGCGTCCGTATAAGGACAGCGCTCGTGTCCGTCATCCAATTTTAGGCCGCGTCATCATATCTACGAATTAATGCATTAGAGAGGAGGAAATCATATTTTATATGTGCTCCGACTTGCAGCATTGCAGAAATTGATACCTGAACATACATTTCTGGTGAGCCTTCGAGATTGTTTTAGAGTTACTCGGCTTACCCGGCAAGTCCGAATTGCGTTCGGAGGCATTTGATCTGCCATTAGCAAACCCAACAGTGGCCTATTGCCGAGACCACGATGACGGCGAAACTCATATGGAGATGTAAGATCTAATAGACGAACTGGAGAGTCAGTTAGAAGATGTGAAGCGCGGATTTATCCAATTCGAAATAAATGGCCTAGGGAAGACCCAACTGAGATCGTTTGAACCGAGGTAGACAAGTTGTTACAATTACAATGCCCTGGGGAACCGGACGACGGTGCAGACGAAGCCTGGGAAAAGCGGATTCTGCTTAGACGCCCGGATACTCAATAGCTTTACTGTTAAAGACGCTTATTCGCGGACGTACATCAAGGGTATCTTGCCACGCATCAATGAAACGCTCTTTATTTCTAGCGTCGATCGAAAAGGAGGGCATATACTGCTTTTACAGTACCGGGAAGGCTACTGTAGTACGTATATTGGATATCACCTCATTAGGTCCTGAGTATTGAGGTTCCAACGGCTGCTTTACCGCCAGTCCGTCAGTCTGGCGTAGCAGTTTAAGCACAACTTTTGCTGCTTGATAAGCGATTCTTTTTCAGGAACGGGCAGTTGCAGGAAGCGTGTTTATAGACGCACAGGGTGATTTTCCTTCTGAAATAATTTGAAATGTTGAGAATTTGTTGCCACCGTTGCTCCGAAGGTTTTTAAATGGTTTGGACTGGGATGGCGTATTTGAACTAGGTCAGATTTCCTCTATCGCCTCTTAGGCGTCATATCGGTCAATTAGGAAAGAATTCACCTAATTTCGTTTCAAATTAATATAGTCGGTCAGTTATTGAAACTTCAATCTCTGCAAAGCTAGGCTCTCCGCCGGATGACAGGTGCGTCATATTACTAACGCAACAGCTTCCTACATAGAGATCTGCAGAACCCCTGGGTCGAAGACCCTATTCAACAACCGGCTAGCCACACACGCCAACAAGCTCGCTAATACTCTTCAAAGTGCCCGTCCCATCAGGAGATTAAGGAGAAGAGCTATTGCCCAGATTCTTCACCCCCAACTCCGCCCACCCATCCCTAGGGCGACGCGGACTCCTCAGGCTGGCTACCTGATGAAAAAATCTTAAACTAGTTTTTCTTAACAAAAATCTGGAGAATGTAACTAATGACAAACAAATGGTGCATCAGGCAATTAGCGACCTTAAAAGCCGAATTTTAAATATCGAAATACTACAAAAAAAAAGTGATTGAAATTCAATCATTCAGCGCCATGATGACCTTTGCATCTTTTGCAAAGTCATACGGGTGTTTATCTCGATAATATATGTATCTGTTGAAGGTGGACTCACAGTTTTATAAGCAGTTATTGGTGTACCCTCGACCTTGAATTTTCCAAGAACCACTTTTGATGAATTTACAGGTCGCTTTGAATTCTTATCGGACGGTACTGTGAGTAGTTTTTAACTGTTTTGGTCACCACCGATTAGCATACTATGCTCTTCACAGAGCCGACATTGCTAACGACTGGGTGAGATGTGAACAGAAAAAAGATTGTTCCGAGCGAAAGTAACGAAATATCATAACAAAGATCGACTTAAAATGACAAGATTGTCTATTGTATTGATTGTATTGAATCGGAATTGTAATATTTATTTACAATTTATATTTATTTATATTTATTCCAACAATAATTTGTTTTTATTGTTTTTTGAAACAAACAAAATTTTAATGACTTTTGATAGGCAGTGTAATGCAAATGTTTTAACAATAATTTTTAATTTTTGTCCTCCAATTTTAAATATCAATGAAAAAAGAAAACTTTTTTTATAAGGATAACAACAAAATGCGGAAACGTTCTAAGTATTTTTTCATTAAGGTGGAAGTTCTCTAGTCCCTAGTTCTTTGTTTTCTTTATTGCACTAGTCAAAAAAAACGTTAGCAAAAATATATTTAATAATAAAAGTTTTATGTGAAAATAAATAAATCTGCATTGTAAGATCTGCGGATCGTGAGTGTGTTATGTATTTATTTGGATATGTATATTTATTTTATTAAGTTTAAATATTCAGGATTGCTTGTTCATATATGTATTTTTATCACAACCTATGGTTTTTTCGGTTATCTTGATTGATTTTTTTTTCGAAAAGAGATGAAAAGAGAAGGCTCTTGTAGATTTACGGCTCGCTGTTCGATATGATTGGCATTTTTTGTCTTCTTCTCGTGAATGGCAGCTTAGAGGTAGGCCCGATATATATTGGCCAATAGATCGGGGATAGAGCTGCTAAAGTACTCCACCCTAGACAAGTTATAGATTGTAAGGGCGAGTCCTATGTTGCTTGTTACGTTACGTTACTTGTGAAGGGATGGAGCTTTGATTCGTGAATCCCCGTCATCCACTGGACCAGCTGCGTCATTCATTGAGACGGCTTCGTCAGCATCTTCAATTGCCATATTTGCAGGCTGCAATCTGTCGATCGACAATGCTGTTTCTTTGCCATTGGTCCATACGACGTAAGCCCGATCTGATGGCTTGGATATCACCTCATACGGTCCTGAGTATGGAGGTTCCAACGACTGCTTTACCGCGTCAGTCCTGACGAATACATGAGAGCATTCATGTATGGCTTTGTGCAGAAAGAGTTTCGACTTACTATGATGCGGAGCCGGCGTCGGCTTAACCGCCTGCATGTTGGTACGAAACTAACTGACAAACTGACATGGATTCGAAAGTGCGTCCAGGTCATAGAAATATTCGTTGAGGAGGCAAAGTGTGCACCCGTACAACATATCGGCAATTGATGCTTGAAGATCTTCGTTGGAACACGTCGAGCATTATAGTTGGAAGTAGTTTGGTCCATGGAGTCTGCGGGTTGAAAATTAAAGCGGCCATGCCGTTTGACTGTCGATGATATGGGGATGTGCTCAATAAATTCGCTAGTGATTTCAAGAGTGCAGACTCGAATTGACCCCGTTACTAACGATGTCTCTCCATTTAAAGTACTTATCAGTTCGCTGTCCGTTGCTTGGGCTGCTTCAATGTTTTTTTTTTTAGCGAAGGTCGTCGGCATCGTTATGTCATTGATCCTGGAGTTTATATGTAAAATCTTTGTGGAGTACTGGGAGATAAATCCTAACTGGCGTAGTTGGCGCTCCGATGCCTTTTTAGGTTTTATGCGCATTCAGGGCGAATGCGTATATCAGCGGCTTGTGATCAGATTTTATTACGAAAATCCTTTCTTCTAGCATGTGCTTGAAATACTTCATTGCTTCATAGATTGCTAGTAACTCCCTGTCATATGAAATACCTCCTGCTGTCCGATGGAAATTTTTCGTGCATTTTTGAGTCCAAATGGCATGTATACAAATTCAATCAAGCCAAACGGAGTGCATACTGCATTTTTCTGGATGTCTTCTGATGCCATTGGTTTCTGATAGTATGTGTTTACCATGTAACCGGTCTGCGAAGTTGTTTATGAATGATATCGAATAACAATCAGGAGTTGCTATCACGTTTAGCTTCCTGCAATCGTCACAGGCCCGTCACCACTTTGCTACCATATGCAGCGGATTTGCCCATGAACTTTTGGAATAGCTACAGATTTCTCCGTCGATCAGTTGATGGATTTGTGCTTTCGCTGATGCCAGTTTCTCACCCATCACTCACCGCGGACGATCTGCTACTGGTGCTCCAGCTGTGATGATGTAGTGGCAGTGCATGTGATGGGCGATTTTCGCGTAAGTTGTTGGCCTGTTGACTGCCCCGGTATGTTTTGCGTGACGGCTACGACAGTGTTGTTTTCGTGCATTATTTGCAGCTTCGAAATGCTGCGAGTTGATTGAGCTGCCGAAAGTTGGGTGCTCCTGTGTGTAGATAAGACGTTGTTGCTGAATGTCTTTGAGCAAATGGAACTGTAACAGAAAGTCTGTGCCAATTATTGCAGTTTGCACGTCAGCAATGATAAATGACTACTTAAAAGCACGACCCAGGCCCAAGTCGAGCGAGTGTAGGTTGCCATATGTTTGAATTATGGTTCGGTTTGCGGCATATAATTGCAGTTTACTGTTTTGTAGTTTGCTATTTGTCATTGTGCACGGCACAACTGACACAACAGATCCAGAATCAAAAAGAAAGATATGATTAGTATGCAGATCATGTGCGTGTAGACGGTGGTCTTGCCTCCGCGTCGCCTGTGCTAAATGGTCGTGGAAATGTTTAACTATTGGTAACGTGGGCAGCTTGGTTGGCATTGACGGCCGCGGTGAGCAAACTTGCTGTGGTAGGAGCAGAGCGATTTTTTCCCTCACTTTTCTCGTCGTTTCTGGTGAGCGTGCACTGCTTTGAGCTATGACATTCGTCCTGTAGCTTATCGACTTTCTGCGAAAGCGCGTGCAAGGCGGCCGAAACATCAGTTAAACTGAGGCTTTTGTTACTGACCGCTTCTATATTCTGCTGATTTTGCTCAGCAGTTGCAGTTTTTGTCGATATTACGTAAGTCGGTTCCATTCCACTATTTTCCAGCATCTTGTCCGCTATTTTTGCCAAATTATTTAGATCATCTTCCTCCCTGACAGAAATTAGCGGACGAACTGACATTGTCAGCTCGGCGATAAATAGAGTGCGTATAACGGCTTCGCATCCATTAGCGGGTGCTAAACGACGCATGTGTGTAAGGATTTCCGACGGCTTCTTGCCGGTCATGTCGCGACCTTGCAGAAGTCTTTTTAATTTTGAGTCCTCTGATTCCGCAAATGTTTCGAGAAGCCGTTTCGCTATGCGCCGTATCTGTTATGCAGAGGTAGATTTGTGATGTGATCCTCGATGGTGAGAGCGACATCCTCCTCTAAGTGTAACGACACCAAGTCGAACTAGCGATCGTCAGGTGCATGAGAAACAGGCGCTCAGATTGTGCAAACCAAAGTTGAGGATTACATTTGTTGAACTGCGGCGCGTTGTTGAACTGTGAGCATGATTGCTAGTAGCCGTGCAACCGACGATTGAAGCTGCTGCACTTGCACCATCGATTTTTGAAGTTCTTCATTAAGTTCGCTATCTTGGGTCGCCATGTTTGTAGCGACTAAAAATTCGTCAGTGTCGGGAATTGTGTGCTTTATGCACGTGGACCCCAGAAAATAGTGCTCGTTTTGCATATAATGTCCCATTTAACGTTCGGGGTCACCAATTTGGCCACTCGGATAGTTATATACTCAAAATTAGTTTTATTTGTGGAAACAAATACTTATAATTGTGAAATAGTCGTCTTCTTTTCTCTTGTCGCTGTTCGTTTTGATTGCCACCCTTCTGTCCTCTTCTAGTAAATGGCAGCTTAGAGGAAGGCCCGATATATATTGGCCGATAGATCGTGGCTAGGGCTGTTAAAGATCCGCGGATTTTTTCTGGGTTGAACTGTGTATAGTGTTAAATATATGTATATCCGGCTCCACAAAAGATTAAGGTGTTGAACTTTCTGCTGCTCGCAGAAAAAGCCGATCTGTCTTTGGCTGAAAAATTCTATCCTAAGAAAAAAGCTCGCTGTGTCCGGCTCGAAATCTTCTCTATATTGAATTAAGCCTACATTACATGTTGGTTATTGTAAGTGAAATGACACTTTGGTACAGGTTCCAGAGTCAGGGACAAACTTCTGTGCAGTATTGGTGACGGCTATATACCATTCTTGCGTGGCACTTTCACGTCCTCCTTGCAGTATTTAAATATAAAAGGAGAAGGTTATGGTTTAGCTTATTGGTGAGCCCAAGATACGGACAATACTCACCGTGTTTTGGGCCAATAGTGCCCACCTTGGCTAGCCATACATCAGCACCCAACACCAGTCGGATGTTGGCAAAGAGTTCTTTAGCATTGAAGCGCGGGAGTCACTTGTTGGATTATCTTTCGCTGGAAGCTGGCGGTTCTGTAGCAGATAAAAGCCGTGCAAGCACAGGACAGCACGGGTCTTATAGTGTTCTAGTGCCGAATGTCGCCTTGCTGGTTACGAGACGGATCATTGCTCTCGGGAACACGGTCATCCAGTTTTGTTCCATTAAGGTGGACAGCGAGGTGGAGCCGGAAGTCAAAGGCGGCGTGCGACGATGCGCTGGGGCTTTCGTGATTCGAGCTGGAGGGGATCGCTCTGTGGATCGCGATGGCGTGCAACGCGGTTCGTGGAAGTGCAGAAGGCTGTGATGGTCGCCCTGGTACTTGCGACACTTGTCCGTTCGCCGACATGAAGTCCCGAAATGCTGGTGGGCCAAGCAATTTGGACAGTATGAATCGCATGAATCGTTGGTACTCCTCTAAGACTAAGACTAAGAAATGTCCTGGAGTCAGAGACAAAAGATCAGTAGGATCTTCCGATATTAGAGAAATTGGTCTTAATTTCAGACATACTTTAACTTTGGAATGAAGTGTGGAGAGCTCTTTAAATGTATATTTGAAAGACGAAAGCTTAGCCATTGTCAAATGCGTTTGAGATCAGCACCCACGTCGTGCAAATGCCGCTAGGAGTTTCTATGTAGTCAGTTCAGTGTATGGCTTTGGTGCTAAAGCAGATAAAGACGAGAACGAGAACAAGAGAAGTTGATATGCACACGTGTACGATATTATTATCGGATGTCGCTCATCGTAGCTGAGTACACGACCACATGCTCGAAAAATGCCCTTGGATTAAAATTAGGCAGTTTGCTAGAAGTGAACGGGTTTTTTCGGTGAGGTAGCCGTGTTAGCGAGGTTTAATTTAATCACGTGTTTCTCTACCTTGCAGGGGTTCGGTTGGAATGAGGCACTGATTTCGATGCAGAAGTAACCATTCTGGCCCATGCCGCCACATCTCGTTGTTTATTAACTCGTGTAGTGGGGCACCTCCACTTGCTAGATCAGCTGGATTGTAATCGATTCGTACATGGCAATCTTCGCTACTACATTTGCTACAAATGAAGTCCATAGTCATGGGGGCTTATGAAGCCAAACTATTGTGGAATCTCTTCAATGGAACCGCTTATATCCAGGGACTCAAAAATAAGTCCATAATTAGATATCGCTGTGCATTGCTGTCGATGCAGGGACAAACTTCATAAGCACGCACTTCATCTTATTTAGGCTAGATGCCATTATCGACATAATCTAGTTAAAACGCGATGGCAACTTAAGAATTGCGGCTTGCGTTGATGCCATGGCGCCCAAATTGTCTCCTCAGCTTTCTAATGAGAAATGAGGTCCAGCTTGTGTTCCATCGGAAGGAGACGGAAAGTAAGAGGGAAAATGACTTCCCATGCGGTCGACAGCATCTAGCGTTAACTCACTATAGCTCCACTCAACAGCGTCCAGACTGGAACCACCGTTGATGAACATACTGTTCTTCACATGTAGATTGGCATTTATGTCCTTTATGTGTCTAGTGCCACTGCACTCTTGGAAAATTTAGGTATTGGGGCGCAAAAGTTCTTGGGGCAACCACACTCCAACGGAAAAGGCTCGCACGGCACCAGAATGCGGAGGAAACCCCAAAATTTTCTCGACGTGATGGGGCAGCACTTTCATGTCATGCAACTTTCCATTATATGTATCAGATTCCAGTTAAACGTAGAACGTGTTGCGATTGTGCTCACCATTCTCACCGGAGAGTTATAGACAAGAAACACAACTTCCCTTAATATCGGGATTGTCAAGCAAGCCGATTTCTGGCTGCCACCAACTATACAGGGCTCTGCTGCAATTCCAATATCTGCAAATAGCTCTTAAGTAAGCCTGGAAGTTCCCTCCACACAAGGTATCATTCAAGAAGGCGGGCCTGCGATCTTTATCGAAAATAATTTCATCCAGTCAAAACAGATGGAAAATACTAACTATACCAAATTACATATTATAAATATGTTATACAAATTTTATAATATTCGGTCGCAATTTGTAAACCTCCCTTGAGCTGGACATGTGACTGCATCTGTTCATGGGGGTGGCTTATTGAACTTTTTGGCAGCAGACAAGAAAGGTGCAGGAAACAAAAGGCCTGACCATCAAGTGATGCAACCAGCTTATGTACTTAAAGCTGCACATATTACCAAAGAACTGACGATAGACCTAGAAAGTATGAGTAGCCCTAGTTACCGTACTCTATATCGTCTAAAGAAAAGAAAAATACCACTGAGACAACATCAACTTCCATCCAAGCGATGGATGTAGTCAAAAGAGTCAAAAGAACCGTTATAGATAAATAGTTAAAGGCGAGCATGTGGAAACCAGAAGAACTACATCCAGTCCTCGTTGGTGTGGGCAGTGTTAAGCTGCTCTCTTTAAAAACTAGAAGGCGACAGATATCCAGAGTTCATAAAATAACTGGGATGCCCGCGTTTGACCCTGCAGCCTTCGGCATTTACTGTTCCACCTTGAGTTAGGAAATTGTTTGTTAATTTACTTCTCTATTGTCGACTATAATAAATCAGCGCCCTTGGCAGGAGATATGACCTTTCCAACAGTCTGTATTCAACCGCCACCGCGCAGAGCGTGAAGTCGCACTACCTGACGGTGTCCCTGCAATTAGTGTTATCAGAATTACCACCTTTTTAAAGAAGTGAAATTATTAATGTTTTTTTTAAAGATGCACAAAGACAACAGACTCAAGGAATAATATAAAACGCTTTAAATTAACTGATTGAAGTACAGCAATACTTCAAGTCCCAGAGGTTTAGTAGCAGAAAGAGGAGTGGTATCGATAATGAAAGCAGATATTGAAAAAAGAAAAAAATATTGTCTCTATAATAAGGGGAGGTAGAGTTAGCAGCGGTCTCAGTGAGGATGAAAACAACTTCGACTGCTTGGTACGGCAGCGGAATAAGTATATACAAAATTTAAATTTGTTGAAAGTCTAACATAAAATAAACCCTCAGATATTGTGAATTCTCAGCCCAAATAATACGAACTTATTATTATCAAAAATAAGAAAGCCTGAATTACAGCATCTGTGAAGTCAGTCCAAGGGCCGGCTCAATTAGCACGGTTAAATATGTGTGCATACTTCTTCTGAGATTTATTCACCGAAACCGCTGTAGTTCACTGCATCTGGTGTTACATGCTCCGCAGGCTTTCGTTAGGCATATCCAATTTATTTTTATTTATTTATTTATTAATGGTCGACAAAACGAGTGTCTTCCTCATTATTCAATAGATTATACAATAGAATTTTATGCTAAAAGCCTAGTTAAAGGATACAATTTTCTAAATAGCATCACCGACCGATGGAGGTGTTTTATTTGCCAGTCCGGCCAGCTGTGCCCCTTTTCACAGCTAATTTTGTCAGTGACGCTATTAGAGCCTACATCTAAGCAGGTTGTAAGTAGGAAAAAAGTGTTTTCAAGTAACATTAAAATAATCTTAATTTTTTTTTATTAATAAAGAAAATACAATAAATAGGAAAAATGAAAGTAAGAAGATTGTTAATAAAGTAAAGCAATGTAAGTTAGATAAAGAGTGTTAAGTAGATAGGACAGAGAGAAAAGTAATGGGAAATCACCGACCCGGTGGGGGAAAATTTTTCAGCCTGTCCGGCAAGCTATGCCCCTGCTCATAGCTGGGAATGGTCAGCGACTTCCCGAAGGTATCCTGAAAGCAACGATTTTATTAGGGGTAGAGACAGTTCGGTAGAGAAAACGTGATGCAAACTATTATAATTTTTACATAGCACGCGAAAAGGATTGTGCATAGCGTAGTCTGTTGTGCACGTAGATAGTAAAAAGGGGCGATAATTTCTGGTTGGTCTAGCCGGAACAGAGAATTGAAGACGCCCTGGCAGAAAAGGAGAATCTATGTCGCCAATAATCAACTTATGTAGAAGGACAACACCGAGAATTGTCCTACGGTTGGTTAACGACGGAAGGTTGAGAAGAAGCAGTCTGCTGGAGTAGGACGGCAACCGAAGATTAGGGTCCCAATTTAAACCTCGTAAGGCAAAAAGCAGAAATTGCTTCTGAACAGATTCAATACGATCCTGGCTGTTGTTATACTGCGGAGACCAAATGCAAGAGCAGTATTCAAGGATAGGGCGGACAAGAGAGATGTACAGAAGTTTTGTTATAAAAGGATCGTTAAACTCTTTAGACCATCGTTTAATGAATCCAAGTACACCTTTTGCCTCATTAACGATGGTATCTATGTGAAGATTGAAACAGAGCTTAGAATCGAAAGGAACGCCTAGATCCTTAACTGTTAGTATACGTTGCAAAGGGATATTGTCGATTGTATAACTGACAAGATAAGGTGTAGTACGATTAAAAGTCATAAACATACACTTTGAACAATTTAGATGCAATTGATTGACCGAACACCATAGTTGCATAGCGTTCAAATCGTCTTGTAGACGAGAATGATGTAGGGGATTAGTGTATGATAGAAAAAGTTTGACATCGTCCGCATACATGAGTACACGGGCATGTGATATAACAGAGGGGAGATCATTTATAAAAAGAGTAAAGAGTAAAGGTCCAAGATGACTACCTTGAGGAACACCAGAAGTAACGTGAACCCGTTTAGAGGTAGTCAGCCTTAGCATTACTCTTTGGGTCCTACCTTTTAAATAAGAATTAATCCAAAGCAGAAGAGACAGGGGGAAACCTATTCGGTCAAGTTTACAAAGTAAAATGTCATGGTGCACAGAGTCAAACGCCTTACTGAAGTCAGTGTAAATGACATCAGTTTGCATTTTCGAAAGGAAAGCATCGTTTACCAAGGAAGTAAACTCAAGCAGATTGGTCGTAGTTGACCGATTCTTTACGAATCCATGTTGAACAGGGGAAACAACTGATTTGCAGAAATGCTGCAAATTCGAAGTGATTATTTTTTCAAATAATTTAGGAATAGCGGACAGTTTTGCAATGCCCCTGTAATTTCGTATATCAGACTTCCCTCCTTTCTTCTGAAGAGGAATGATATAAGATTCTTTCCAAAGAGATGGAAAGACAGAAGTTTCAAGGGATAGATTAAAAAGCTTTAGCAATGGATAAAGAAGGGAAGAACTACACTCCTTGAGAAGACAACTAGGAATATTGTCCGGCCCAGGAGAGTAAGAAGACTTTAAAGAGTTTATAGCTAATAGGAGAGAGGAGTGTGAAATAATTAGAGGAGGTATATAACTTGCGGAAGAAATAGTATAAGGGTAAGCATTAGTATTAGGACAGACTGAAGAGTAAGTTGATTGGAAAAAATTAGCAAAGAGGTTAGCAGAATCAGTGTCATTGCTAGCTTTATCCAAGCCAAGAAAAAAAGAAGATGGCAAACTTGAAGATTTACGCTTCAAGTTTACAAAATTATAAAACTGTCTCGGATTTCGGGCAAATTGTCTTTTACAACGTGTTAGATAATTCTCATAGCATTGAGAATTAAGAAGAAAGAAGTTCGACTTGGCTATGGAATATTTAGCCAAGTCTGTACACGAACCAGACTTTTTAAACTTTTTAAAATATTTGGATTTTACATTTTTTAGATGTGATAATCTGGTAGTAAACCAGGGTCTTTTTGAAAAAGTAGTCGAAGGAATTGACTTAAGAATACACACATCTAAGAGGGAGATTAGGGTGATGTAAAAAAAATTAATGGCTGTATTCATATCAACTGAGTCATATAAGAAAGACCAATCGGTTGAATAAATAAGCTGATTCAGCAAAGAATAATTTCCTTTGCGAAAGCAATAGCGGGGCTTATTGGCTGATGAGCACGAAATGAAAGGATTACAATTTAGCATTGCAATCTCTAAAGTTGGATGATAGACATCCTCAGGAAGAGATAAAGGAGGGGACCTAGACACATTAGAAATAAGGTAGTCGTTAACAAATACAAGGTCAAGTGTTCTAATCAAATGATTAGAAATTGAATTGATTTGAAACAACGAAAGATCAAGCATGCAGTCTATAAAATCGTGCTGTGCTGAGGGCACTAGATAATTTTTGGCAGTAAATAATGACCAAGAGATGTTGGGCAAATTAAAATCACCCAACACCATAAATAGGTCACTATCACGCACGTGTGAAGAAACTTCTTTAATACAAGTAATATGTTTCATATAAACTTGAATATCAGAAGAAGGTGGGACATAAGAGCATGTTACATAGACATTCCGTGTAGGAAAAGACACCTTAACTGAGACAATCTCAGTGTCAGTAGGCGTACTAAAACAGAAAAGTTCAGACTGGAGAGTGGCTTTAACGGCAATTAACACCCCACCACCTCGAGTCGGCCGATCATTTCTATACAAAATAAAGTTATTTGATAAAATCTCAAAATCAGATATGGTTGAGTTCAACCATGTTTCTGAAAATGCTATTATATCCGAATTGAAGGAAGTGCTGGCCATGAAAAGATTTTTAAGTTTTGAAATAAGACCTCTAACATTCTGATAATGAATAAAGATTTGCTCAGAAGATGAAGCTAGTTTTTTGAGGCAGAAATGGTACCCTGTATTGAAGGGACTGGAAGGGTGACAGGCTGGTTACGCTTTTTAGGCTTGAACTCGTGAACAATCATGTGTGGAGGCCAAAATTTGGGATCACAAATGATTGGGAACATATCATGTGAAACATTTATTTTGAATGATGATATTTCACGAGGGGTGGAGAAATTAAATTTAGTTATTGACACGCTAGCAGAAGATTTGCTAGCAATATAGGCTGCCAATGACTCAGAAGTGGTGTCCGACGAAAGTCGAGACACAAAGACTTGCCTACGAGGGGCAACTACCGTTAAAGTAGGCGCTGATGGGGCTGTAGGTAATACAGGAGTTGGGGGAGATAAAGAGGCACAATGATTGTTTTTAACAATCTGGGCAAGATTGCGCGCAGGTCTACCTTTGCGGCCAGGAGCTGATGGGGCTGAGGCAGTTTGATTAATTGGGACGGGATCAGGTACGGGCTCTACTGGGACTAGTACAGGGGTTGAAGCAGGGGTAATTGGACAGTCGCTTGGAGAAGGCGATAAAGACAACATTGGAGATACCTCCAAGTTGCTAGGAAGGGACAAGAAAGTAGTAGGTGTCTGAACAGACGTAGAGGGCAATTGCAAAAGTTGAGGCTCCAACCGGCGATTGGTTGGGGACTCAAATTTATATTTGCCAAGCAACTCAAAACTCGAGTCAAAATTACTCGAGAGCTGCTTAGCCACATTATTTAATTTTAAGAATTGACTTCTCACAGAATTATACATTCTAGAGAAATCAATTTGCTTGTCGATGCATTCTGGGCACGACCAAAGCAAGCCACCACAGCCCTTCTTGGCAATAGCAGCGATCTTGTCGCAATCACGCCCAGTGAGACCTGCACATTTAGCATGCATCATATTCTCACACAGCCAGCAATTAACAAATTGCGGCAGTGCAGAATCATCAGCCTGCTTGAACGTGCACGGTTTCTTACAGCACAACATAATTATTTAATGCGTATGCAAATTGCGAGAGCACAGAGCAAAACGAAAACGGTGCACAAGATAGAGCAAGTAAATACACAAACAAATTGTTTGGAGCAACAAGCAATAGAAAAAGTTTGCGAGAGCGCGATGCACAAGCAGAAAGTATGCAGCGAACACACGCACAAACAAGTGTATGCACAGGGGAGCACCAAAGCAAAAGAATCAAAACAGGCAATAACAACAACACGGAACTGATGCCGCGTTTTATAAAATGTAATAATTAACAGACTTACGCTGCACAACAGATAACACTTTGCACAGTTTATTAAAGCTTCTTAAATAAAGCACCGAAAAATGCAAAATTTATAAATAAGAAGCAGGATTAAAGCGCAAAAATATATAAAAATCTTGGAGCACAAGTAAAACACGTCAATCACTCTCAACTGAGAACTCTCTCTTCGGGAACGTTTCGTAAAATGTGATAGATTAGCGACCTCAGTGTCGAAAACTCAAACAAATAAAAATCGAGAAAGAAAGGCTATCTTCGGCACGCCGAAGATCTTATACCCTTAACAAAAAAGGTTTTTAATCAAAAACCTAGTTTTCGACTGATCCTTTCTATGGCAGATATATGATATAGTCGTCCGATCTTAATAGGATTTTGCATGTATATGAGGAGCTTAGTAAAACTAATAAATGCCGCGTTTGGTCAAGATATCTTGATAAACAAAATGTTTTTTCATACAAAAACTTAATTTTCGACCGATCGTTCCTACGGCAGCTATATGATATAGTGGTCCGATCCAGCTAGTTTTGACATATATGTGCTGCGTGCAACAGAAATAGGGACTTCTGCAAAGTTTCATTAAGATAGCTTTAAAACTGAGGGACTAGTTCGCATAGAAACAGACAGACGGACATGGCTCGGCTGTTGATGCTGATCAAGAATATATATACTTTATGGGGTCGGAGATGTCTCCTTCTATGCGTTACACATTTCACGACAAAATTATAATACCCTCTGCAAGGGTATAATTATAAACGTGCGTATCTGCAGCATCCGGGAGTGCAGCGGAAGCAACATCATCCGAGGATGAGGGAGAAGCAGTGGCGGACAGAAAAGAGTGCTTAGATGCACCTGGTAGATGAACAGGGACAACTGTGGGTACATGCAATAGATGTATGTTCAACAGAGAAGAAAGTTTAGCTGGAAGTGAAAGGGAAATACCAGCATCCGAGGACGAGGTAGAAGCAGTTGCGACCAGAAAAGAGTACGTAGATGCATCTGGTAGATAAACAGGAACATCGGTGAACACAAGCAATAGATGCATGTTCAACAGAAAAGATAATTTAGCTGGGAGGGGATTGATACGGCAAGAGTTCTTTCTGGTATTTGCTAGAGGCAGGCCCCGAGCGCTAATTGTATACATCGCGAACATTGAGCGAGGAGAGGAAAATGCTATAAAATCATGTGTAGCTTTGGTTTACGTACTCAATACCGTCTAAAGAGAGCACTAACCCTGCTGAGACAACATGCTTCGATTCAAGCTATGCTGTAACAATTGTTATTCCTGCTTGAAAGTACCCTGGTTATAAATCTGTAGCAGTTGAAAAGGCCGTTCGTTTTGAATCAATTAAGGCGTGCCTTTAAGAGCTGGCTTTCCTCCAGCACAACTACATTCAGTCCACTCCTGCCGTTGCTGTTGGTAGTGTTTTCAGTGCAGATAAACAGTTGGACCAAGGCTACAAGCCTTGAATAGCATAATTGATGGAGATGTCCAGTATCGCTGTCATCAGCTTTGCTATATGTGTAACAGAGATAGTTGGGGTTACAGCCTTGTATATACTTAGCCAAAAAATACACAAATATATAACGAAGAGCTCTATTTCAAATTAAACATTTTCATATTATAAATTTAAAAAAAAATAATACATTTCATAATTATTCAATGGGAACAAGCTTTACAAAAATAATGTATTTATTTTTGGTAACAAATAGGCTGAACTGCCTGAATAGTGTTTCCGGATGGAAGATCAATTCCAGAAATTCGAAGACCTTGACGATGCGATAGGGCTCAACATTGCTAAATCAAATTCTGTTTTTCGAGAGAGTTTTGTCATACTAAGCGTAACTTAGAAAATAATTCCCAATTGTTGCATTAAGCTTGTGAGATACATTATGCACAGAATGTGCACATGCCGTAGCCCGCTTACCGCGGAAACTCTTTAAAAACTAGAGGACGACAGATATCCAGAGCTCATAAAATAACTGGGTTACCCGCCTTTGACCCCGCACTCTTGGGCATCCACTGTTCCACCTTAGATTGGGAGTTTTTTTTTCATTTACTTCTCTATTGACGACTAAATAAGTCACCGCCCCTGGAAGAGATATGACCTATCAGATATATGACCTCGCTCCTCCACCGAGCTGAGCGTGTTGTCGCACTACCAGACGTTGTCCCTATAATTATATTATCAGACTTACCAGACTACCAGATGGTGTCCCTGTAATTAGTATTAAAATACATACCGCCAAAGACTTTTCCAAAGAAATGCTAAGACAACAGACTTGAGGAATAAGTTAAAACGCTTTAATCATGATTGAAGTACAGAAACTATTAAGGACCCAGAGAGAAACAAGTTTTAAAACATCTAATAGCAGGAAGATGGCTAGTATCGTTTAGATACGTTTAGGATTTAAAACTAGCATACATATATTTAAAAAAAAAGCATCAGCCGCAGCGACGTCGTGTGCTGAGCGGGATGCGGCATCATACTGAACGTTCGGCTTTCGAGGCCGGCGTTCGGCTGCCACTCTCAGCAGTCTTACTCTATCTGGGCACACAAATATGGTCTCAGACAGCCATGAGGTAAACTCGTTGCGATAAATCTTGATAAGATGAATACGCTATTTGGTGTATCTATACATTGTATGGTAAGTGGTAGTATCGGAAATAAAAGAATAAAGTATTGAATAAAAAGATAAAATATTATCTCTATAATAAGAATAGTTACTAGGGGAGATAGAAGTAGGGATAAGCAGATGTCACCGTGAGGATAAAAACAACTTCGACTGCTTGGTACGGCAGTTCGGAATGAGTATACACAAAATTTAAATTTGTTGAGAGTCTAAAATCAAATAAACCCTCAGATATTGTGGGAGCCTGGATCTCAGGTTGAAAGACGCTTCGTTAGATACCCATAGTAATATTTTACTCGCTCTCTCGCCAGTAGTGAACCACTCTGACAGTGAACCAGTTGTGAACCACGCTGCAGACAATGCAATTTTCGCAGGCCCTCCGGCTTACGGTAATAATTTCGGTTTTCGTCCCAGAGTACATTTCTTTGGTCTTTATATCATTTCTTTTACAGTACCCAAGACCAACAATTGTGTGTGGTAAGTTGGCCAAGTCTATGACCCTAGTCTGCTGCAATGCATTTGTGTTACGGGTGCTAAGGACGCTTACTGCTGCGACATTTTTGATGCGTATATGCACTGAAGTCTTCTGAGATCTATTCACCAGAACGTTGGAATTCACTGCGTCTTATTTTTATAATTAAGTCAATCACTTGAATGGCAAGCTACACGGGACGAGTAACTCGTTTAAGGACAGAGAACAGTGTTACATGCTCCGCAGGCTTCCGGTGAACATATACAGGAATGCTTCGTGAAATATGACAGATTATCGACCTCAATGACAAAAACTCAAATAAGCTATACACATGCTACGAACCGGGCTTTCACTCGAAAAAACTTTGGAAAGACCACACCAAGCTCAGAACGGACAAAGCTACAGGCTGCGGGACCACCCTCCCAACTTTGCCTTTACTGAAATGCCTGATCCTTGATCCTCAACAGGAGCGGTGGATGGACGGAATTAATGCGGTATGTTTTGGACGAAAATGTTGATATCATCAGGCACTAGGTGCGAGTCCTAGTAAGTAGCTGTGTTCTATATTGCTATTCAATTATTGCGAGGTGAGTGCAAGCTATGTTCTTGTAAATTGCAAAGTTAATCGCTTAGACATTTAAGAATGTTTGGTCGCAATTTGTAAACGTCCGTTGAGCTGGACAAGTGACTGCGTCCATTCATGGGGTGGCTTATTGAACTATTTGGCAGCAGACAAGAGAGGTGCAGGAAACCAAAAGTCTTGACCACCAAGTAATACAACAAGTTTATCTACTTAAAGCTGCACATATTACCAAGGAACTGACGATAGACCCAGAAATCATGAGTAGCCTTAGTTACTGTACTCTATATCGTCTAAAGAAAGGAAAAATCCCACCGAGACAACATCGTTTCTATCTAAGCGATGGTGAAGCACATGTTTCCTGCTGGAAAGTACCCTAGTTATAAATCTATAGTAGTCGAAAGAGCCGTTTTGGATAAATAGCTTAAAGCGAGCCTGTGCAAACAGGCTTTTCTTCAGCAGAACTACATCCAGTCCACCCATGCCGTTGGTGAGGCCAGTGTTAAGTTGTTTTCAGTGCAGATAAACAGGATTAAATATTATAAATTAAACAAGTAAGAGGTTCTAGTCGGGAGCTCCCGACTAGGGGACACCCTGAACCCTTTTCTTCCAACACCAAATGCAAATATATATACTATTCTAGAGGCTAAAAGTCAAGTTTGGTGACTCTAGCTCTTATTATTTACTAAAATTGCCCAAAAGACAGGAAAATCAGAATTCGATTTAGCTCTTGATTAATATAGATGATAGGTACTATCGCATCGTCAAAGCCTTGGAATTTTTAAAACTTATACATCGACTTGGCCCATGATATTACCTTCCGTCCCGAAACACTATTCAAATTGTTCGGCCTATTCGCAATAAACAATACATAATGTTCGTGAAATTTGTTCTCATTGATTAATGATGAAATGTATTTTTATACCCTGAACCCATTAAAAATGGGTAAAAGGGTATATTGTATTTGTGCAGAGTGTACGTGTGTGTAACAGGCAGAAGGAAGCATCTCCGACCCCATAAAATATATATATTCTTGATCAGCATCAATAGCCGAGTCGATCTAGCCATGTCCGTCTGTCTGTCCGTCCGTCCGTCCGTCCGTATGTAAGAGCCAAAGGATCTCAGAACCTATGAGAGCTAGAGACTTGAAATTTTAGATGTAGATGCTCCTAGTTCCCGCGCAGATCGAGTTAGTTTCCGATAATCGATCACTTACTCCGTTTCCAAGCAATTGATAAAAATCGATATCGATATCCTGTTTTTTTTAGCAAATTGGGTAAATAATAAGAGCTAGAGCCACCAAACATGATATGTTGCTTCTAGAATATTATAGATATTTCAAGTATCTTTCATTTCATACCTATCGCCACCTCTCCGCTACCACCCCAGAGCTATAAATCAAGTTAATAACCCAACTTTTATTGCCAACCAATTTAAACCACAATTTAAATGCAATTGATTTTTTCAGAATACACAAATATTCTATGGTACAATAAGATATACTGTAGAAAATTTCATAAAGATCGGTTAAGAAAAACCAAAGTTATATGCAACTGCGCAATTGAATGGGGCAGCAGCTTTAAGAATTTCTGTATACATGTACACACACACATTCATGCGCGCCTGCTTCGCATTCTAATAGCATGGTAATTGCATCTTTTTTTTGTAATGTTATTTTAGTTCCTTTTTTATCATAAGAACTTAATTGTTGGTGTAGCTGCTGAGTAGAGGCATAGCAAGTGGGGCGGTCTATCGCGAGTTCGAGTCCTACCGGGGAAAGTAATTTTATTTTTTTTTTTTTGCTGGTGTGGCTGTTGAGTAGAGTCGACAGTAAGTAATGCGGTCAGTTGCAAATTCGAGCCCTGCTAAGGGAACTATTTTTTATTAATTTATTTGGTGTTGGAATAAGAGGGTTCAGGGTATCCCCTAGTCGGGAGCTCCCGACTAGAACCTCTTACTTTTTTTATTATATATTTGTTCCTGCAATTTTTTAAATTGATCTCATTTGATAAATAATCCGAATCCATCGTTCCAATTAATTAATTAAAATAAACAAATATTTGTTATTTGTTTTTTTGTAATTGAGTTTTTTTTATAAAACCAACTCATCTAATTTCGACCGATTCCATCGATCCAATTAATTTCATTTGAATAATTAAAATAAATAAATATTACTTATTTGTTTTTTTTGTTGTTTTTCCCACAGCACAGCATTAAAAGTGGAACATTTCTACCATTCCATTATTTGTTTAATTAAATTAAATAAATTAATTAATAAATTAATAAAATAATTAATAATTAATAAATTATTCTTTCTGATTCTCCGCTGTCATGCAAGTCCGAGGCTCTTTAGGAGCCTACTATACCAATTGATAACGACAAAAGCAGTAAGCAACGACTGTCCGTTCCATCAAACCAGCACTGAAGATCAACTTTACATCCGCACCCCCCGATAAACAAGGACTCTTGGCCATCAAAATGTCCCCATTCCTTTCACAGAAAGGTTAGCTATCAAAGCTACTTCGTCAAGGGTGTCCCGTAAGGGTCCCCTAAGGGTCCGGTATCCGGTCTTCTAACTACTCGCGCAGCAGGTCTCAAATTTACCAAAAAATAGGACTCAACGAATTCATTCGCTGTTCCAAAGTTCTCAGCCAAGATTGGTCCAACGTGCAAGATATGCAAGCCATGCCAGCTAAATATTACCACTGCTACTTTGTTAATGAGCGCTGTGCCTTTACTCTTAATGAGGAAATGGAAAGCGCTATAGCTCTTATCTTATCAGACCCGCTCGAAAGGAGCTTCCGACAAAAAAAATTAACTCCTTTGAAGCCAAGGGGAGCGTTAAGACTCAATCTTGTAAACTTTGCTCAAAGGAGAACCATCCAGTGCGCTTGTGTCCTCAGCAAAAACTCTGCCTGAACTCTTTTGCGAGAGGGCATTAATAAATTGCACGAGTCAACATTATTGTTTCACGTGCAAGGGTCGCCACAACATAGTCATCGCCACAGATGCATCGTGGCAGCCCTCCTCCAGCCCCTTCTTTAACAGTTGCCACGTCACAAAGTAGCCACTCGCAATCCACTTCCCCTCCAATGTGCAGAGCTACTTTGCCACATCGCACAAGGTGTGCGCCTAGGCACGGCTATTATTAACATTTGCCATTTGGGCACTTCAATAGCTCAATCTTCAATCTTATCAAGCTTCCTTTCCATCCGGTCCGAACAGAAGTGACAGGTCTAAGTCAAGCCTTCTCAGCCAATTCTAAGAAGCTATGTCACTTCAAGATTAGCTCCCCTACTTAGCCGAGGATCCAAATCGAAACCTTCGCCTTCATTTTCTCCAATTTGGTTGGCAATTTGCCCTCGCGTCCACTTCCACATAGCATTCTAAGAGACCTACCAAATATTTCATCATTCATTCCTCATTCCACACGGGCTTGCGTGCTGCTAGGGGCAGTCATTTTCCTGTCAGTCCTCCTCGGCGGCACACAATCCAACATATGCAATTCGCTTCTGGGCGTGAAGATCATCTTCGGTTGGATCCTGATTGGCCCAGTAGTGAAGTCGAATGCTGCGAGAATTTCGTCTTTTTCCACACGGATTTCGGTCAGCCTCGAACCACTTTTAGACAATCACCGATTCAACAATAGTGCTAACCTGGCTTAGCAGGCCACCACGCAAATGGATAACTTTCATGGCTAATAGCCAAGTATGTACCAAAACTGCCAAAATGACCCCTCCGCTCGCTATTTGTTGGATCCTACAAACTGAGACGAGGCAACAAAACAGAAATGCTCAATTAATTGTGAATAATTCGTGAGGGCTTTCACCGATAATAATCCAACAACTTTTTAATTAGCTAACTAATTTAACTGTTGAACGCCGTTTAGGAATTTCTGCCGAACGATTTTTTTTTCTGGTGACAAATACAAGAAAACGAACTTCTTTCCCTTACACGTTTATTGCTTCTTCCTTTCTGAAGAGCTCGAGAACAATTCCTGCTTATAAAAGTCGGAGAGGCTTGCTGCTGCTAAGATCAACAACGACACGATCGACGCTTAATAGTGCTCTTTACTTTACTTAAAAGCAACTGTTAAGAGCGTATGTTATTTAAGTGCGTGCGTGAACTATCGCTGCACTCTGCATGTTTGCATTATTTTTTAGTTACTTGGTTTTGAGCTGTTTCAACATTCCGGCCCCGTTGAAGGCCTAAAGGTTTAAACTATTGGTAGAACTGCCACCTTGTGTATTGGCCGCTTGATGATTGCGGTCGGCGTGCGAATCTCCACCACGCGAGTTACCATATCTCCTAGCGAGGGTATCGCAGAGTCGACCTTCAAAGAAACCACCAAGAAGCGGATAGAAAAACACCCCTTCCCTCTCACCTCTTGATTCCCACTTGAGAGGGTATAAGTAAATTGGCATAGTTTGTGTACACTTAAAATGTATAAAGCTCCAAGCAAAGCAATTTGAGAGGATGTGGTTGCGACACTTATGTCGCTAGCCATAAAATACTTAATCAGCACTTTCTCAGACTCATGTTGAGAAACTTATTGTAAGCATTAGACTAACATAAGATTGAAGAAATAAATGAAAAGTCAGTCTGCTGTGACAAGTAAAAGCTATCAGTTGCTTTTCTTAATTTTATATACATACATATTCATACATTAACAAAAAAAATACATCAAAGAACTCTGGAGCAGAAGATACCTCAACCAGGATTGACCTTGTTATACCGTCGACCACGAGCGTAACGGGCGCAGCCAGATTCGGACCAATCATGATAGCAGCCGCTATTTTCATGACAATGTAGGCAAAAAGAAGAACAGATATATTAAAATAGAAAACAAATAAGAGAAAATTATGTACAAAAAAGAAAAGAAAACACATATATAATGAAGAAAATGAATGAAATAAAAAATAAATGCAAAATAACTGCGAGATAGCTGCGGTGGTTCGATTCAGACTAAGGCGCAACATTTTGGAAGAGTGCAAACGAACGTTTACACCTGTCCAATCCAAACAATTAAGAGGTTCTAGTCGGGAGCTCCCGACTAGGGGATACCCTGAACCCTCTTCTTCCAACATCAAATGCATATATATATTCTATTTTAGAAGTTATATGTCAAGTTTGGTGACTCTAGCTCTTATTATTTACCAAAATTGCCCAAAAAACAGGATATAGATATTTTTATCGATTGCTTGGAAACGGAGTAAGTTATCGATTATCGGAAACAAACTCGATCTGCGCGGGAGCTAGGAGCACTTACACCTAAGATTTCAAGTCTCTCTTGCGTTCATACATACGGACGGAAGGACGGACGGACGGACAGACAGACGGACATGGCTATTTATGCTGATCAAGAATATGTATACTTTATGGGGTCGGAGATGCTTCCTTCTGCCTGTTACATACATTTGGCTTTCGCACAAATACAATATACCCTTATACCCATTTTTAATGGGTTCAGGGTATAAATATTGTGAGCAACAAAACATAAATAACCTAGAAATAACACATTACAATAAGATAAACAAGTATAACACACAATCTAATAATAATTAAGTTTAAACATAACATATATTCATAACCACTTACATTAGGAACAAACACACTACAAACATAAACATGAATGTCTAAATTAGGAAATGTTAAGTAAACCTTAACAAGAAGTTGAACAAGAATAAGTGCTAGTTTGTCCGATATAACAGAAGTAACTACCCGAAAAACCATACCTAAACCCAACACTACTACAAAATAAACAGCGATAACAATGGCATCGACTTCGAACATACCACCCCCTCGCCAAACAACACTGACTAGTCCCTAAGACGTGTTGGCATCTATGCGCATCACAGATGCAATTCGCTACCTACCACCCTTTCACGGGAACATTAAGGCACTCAACGAATTCATGTTCGTACGGACAACTATTAATGAGAGCTATTAGAAATGAAATAAAGGGAAAGGCCAATGACGTCCTATTATCACCAGGAAACTCAATAAATTGGGACCAGATTAAATAGACACTCGTAACAAATTTTGCAGATAAACGTGAAGAATCAGCTGTTCTATATGATTTACACTTGTTAACACAAAAAGACTTGTCAGTGACCCGACTTTACAAACAAATTAACGAGATAAAAGTGGCTCTATTCAATCTGATAAAAAAAAAAAAAAAAAAAAAAAAACAAATAGAGAATATAGTATTATTAAAGCAAAAAAGGATTCATATTCGAAAATATGTTTGAACACTTTTGTAACAGAAGTTAGAGGACCCTTAGGAGCATTTCTGAGGGCAATGAGACCGAAAAAATGGTATGGATCCAGACGCATGCTAGACATTCTGATCGTTAATTGTCATAAAACTCTTAAACCTACAATTTTAACAATGTCAATAAACACATAAAAAGATCACTTGCATTTTTTCCATATCAAAGTACAAACGAGCGACAAGTTCGATCCACCTGTTTTCTTTGCCTGTTTACACATTTGTGCCTTTTGTAGCCGCAAGACCATCGCAGGCATGCCAAAAAAACAAAGAAAAAACATAGAAAAAATATCTCTGTCTCACGATAAACCCTTGATCGGCTCATTCGCATACATTTGTGTGTGTGTGTGTGTAGAGCTCGAAATTCAGAAATGCCAAAAACTTCAAATCGTCAAATTTGTATCGGTCAGGCAGGCAGGCAACCAACACGCACACAAACGCATAAATGCTTCCATCCATATAGAAAAGTGCGTCATGCACACATGCCAACGTTCAGGTACCCTTACCCTTACAACAAGCATGAAAACTAGCAATTTTGCAAATGAACAGGCCAAACCCTTTAATAACATCACACAATTGCTTACTCGAAAGAGTGTGCGTGTGCACAAGCAGCAAGGCGCAAAAATTGAATATTGTACATTTTTGGTCTCTTTTTAAAATTTTTCGACAAGCCGACGGTGAATTACCCTTGCAGAAATTCTTCTCATTATGCCTGACTGGACGAAAAAATACATGATAGAGCATTTAAATATGAGTGCCTATTGCTACCACAGGCACAAAAGGCACACAATTGAAAAAAATAACCTCTGGCTCGCGACAAACGTCGTGATCTACTTGTGCGCACATCCACCCAACACAAACATATGTACATTTGTAGATCTCGGGGTTTTGTGGGAAGATATGCAAGGAGAAAGAGATACACACAAGCGCGCAGAGCAATGAGTGAGAGCGAGGCACATGCATACACTCATCTGTTTTTGGGCTGCAAGGATTTAAAACTAGCATACATATAATAAAAAAAAAGCATCAGCCGCAGCGCCGTTATGCGCTGAGCGAGATGCGGCTTTATACTGAACCTTAGGGTTTCGAGGCCGGCGTTCAGCTGCCACTCTGAGCAGTCCTACTCTGTTTGGGCACACTAAAATGGTCGCAGGCACCCTTGGGGCTCTCTCGTTGCGATTTTTCGTTGGCCGATAAAAAGACTGTTTGGTATATCCATGCATTGTATGGGGTTGGTGGTAGAAGACAGGATAACTATTATCTACAAAAAAAGAACCTGCAACGACCAAATAACAACTGGAACAATACTCGAACAACAATTCCAGTAGACCGGCAATTATGCCAAAACCCGAAAAAATTAGTACCCAGTACACTTATTTTCGATACGGTCGACTCTCAAATTAACAGAAAAAAACGAAGTAGATTCGGTTTCGTTCTCCACCGAACACTTCTTTTCGTGCTCTTGTGTACTCTGTTCGTGCTTTTACTTGAGCAATGCCTTTGTAATGTCTAACAAGTAAGATCTTAACATGACACATTCGGTCGGTTGCTCAGAAAATGTGTGTCTATCGAAGAGCAACACGAAAAAAATGGAAGCGAAAAGTGTCTTTTCTTGTTGATGTCGTGTGACGATATCAATGAGAGCTAGAGCAAGAGAGAAACTAAAGTGCACGACTTAATACAGCTATGCATGTAGGCAAGCTATTTTATATATGTGTACATGCATATATTCAAAGCTATAAGAAAACACCCATTAAATAATTTATAGTTAGTTCATATATGTTTATGTATGTGTATGTGTATGTGTATTTTTATATAACAACTAACAAGGAATTAATATTCTCTGCGCTTAGTATACTGCGCTTTTCACTTAAAATGAAGTGAAGAGCAGAGAATGCTCTTTCGACCGACCTAGGTTTACCATAGACAGCTGCATGAATGGCAAAAAAAAAAACAACGTTCAAGTGAACAATGCCAGAAATGAGTTGAGTGAAATTGAATGCAATGCGAATATGTTTGAGTGAGTGAGTGCGGTCACGAAGAACTCCGACGCACAACATTGAAACGAAAGAAAACGAATTGAATGAGTGGAAATGCGTTGGAATAAGAGATTTCGTTTCGAATGCATTCGAATGACCAACCGCTTTTTATACCCTGAACCCATTAAAAATGGGTATAAGGGTATATTGTATTTGTGTAAAATCCAAATGTATGTAACAGGCAGAAGGAAGCTTCTCCGACCCCATAAAGTATATATATTCTTGATCAGCATCAATAGCCGAGTCGATCTAGCCATGTCCGTCTGTCGATATCGACATCCTGTTTTTTTTTTAGCAAATTGGGTAAATAATATGAGCTAGAGCCACCAAACGTGATATGTTGCTTCTAGAATATTATCGATATTTCAAGTATCTTTCATTTCATACCTATCGCCACCTCCCCGCTACCACCGCAGAGCTATAAATCAAGTTAATAACCCAACTTTTATTGCCAACCAATTTAAACCACAATTTAAATGCAATTGTTTTTTTCAGAATACACAAATATTCTATGGTACAATAAGATATACTGTAGAAAACCAAAGTTATATGCAACTGCGCAATTGACTGGGGCAGCAGCTTTAAGAATTTCTGTATACATCTACACACACACATTCATGCGCGTCTGCTTTGCATTCTAATAGCATGGTAATTGCATCTTTTTTTTGTAATGTTATTTTAGTTCCTTTTTATCATAAGTACCCCTACCGGGGAAAGTATTATTTTTTTTTTTTTTTGCTGGTGTGGCTGTTGAGTAGAGTCGACAGTAAGTAATGCGGTCAGCTGCAAATTCGAACCTTGCCAAGGGAACTTTTTTAATTAATTTATTTGGTGTTGGAATAAGAGGGTTCAGGGTATCCCCTAGTCGGGAGCTCCCGACTAGAACCTCTTACTTGTTGAATTGTTGTTGTCTTGTCGCGCATAAGGAAAAAGACGAAAATGAAAGGGAAAAAACAAAACAAAAACAACAAAATGCGCATGCAAAATAAATACAGTCTCGTCACCGTTTTTTTCTTCGCCCATTTCTTTTGACTGCTTGTGTCTGTTGTATCGAACCAAATGAAGGCACGCACTTGAGTAATTCGAGTTGCATCGGAAGTATTCATTCCGCTTTACGCTTTATTTGTTCTCACTTATTTCGCTGAATGATGTCTGGTATGAGACACAACACGCACTTACATTGGTACTCATTCATTTCATTCTGAGCCTCGCACTCACTCAATTCAACGTATGTTGTGAGCGAAGCCATGCAGCCGTTTAGTTTTCCAGAATACATCATTTTGCACAATTTGCGTCAAGAATGAACTTTCTCGTCAACCTCGCTTTGCTTGTGTACATCAACTGCGCACAATTGAAGTGGCCTTTACCATGTTCTTGCCATTGTCACCTGTTATGCAAGCACATACATACATGCACAAAGACACATCCACAAAAGATACTTTGAAAGCTATTTTTTCTGTTCAGTGTTCGTGGAATATGTTGTCCGAAAAAACGACGAAAAGTGTCTTTGTTCGTGCGCTGAGCCTGCTGCGTAAAAACAAAACTTTTAGTGTTTTTTTTCTCCTTTAATCATTCTGTTCGACTAAAACTGTTATTTTACAGACAACCCGAAAGTGTTGACGGTTATTTGCGAATTCTGGAATAAACACGGATCGACGCTTCTATACGTTAAAATAGACCCCCCATTTGGCAGACCACTAAACATTTTAGTAGATACAGGAGCATCAAGCTTCTTCCTTGACCCGATATTTACCCAAGAAACAGATAGAATCAAACTAAAAAGACCAGTTCAGATCAAAACAGTTCTAGATGAACATTCACTTTACGTAAATTGAATTCCCCACATTCCATTCCATTCAAAACCAATGGGAAATTAACATTCCTCTTATTCAAATTCCATGATTTTTTCGACGGCCTATTGAACATCGACATTCTATAGCAATTAACAGAAAAACTAGATTCAGAAAAACTAGATTTACAAACACCCCAATCTAACTTACAAATTTTTATTCAAAATAATAAAATCACACAAATTTATACAAAAGAGGAAAATTCTAAGGCCATAGTATCACTCCCGATAAACATCGACAACGGAACCTTTTTAGAAACTGAAATTCAAATAAGAGAAAAAGTATATATTACCGAAAGGCTTTACCAACCCAAAGATTACATATGTAAGTTATATGGAAGTTTAACTATTCAGACCAACCTCATAAAATTTACTAAGACTTTCCCTTGTCGGTAAGAAAGTGGACGAATATATAGAAATAATTACAATAGACCTTAGTTTCCAAACAAGGGAAACGGACAGAAGAAACCATCTCAACATACGATTAAACCACCTTACCCTCGAAGAACGTAATAAAATTATAAAATCATGCAACAAATATCCATCTTTATTTTACAACGACCAAGAAAAACTAACATTGACCAATCTTATAAAACACGATATTCCGACAACAAACAACATACCAATCTACACAAAACCATTTAGATACGGACATTTCGAAAGAGCATAGGTCAAAAGACAAATAAATAAATTATTAGACCAAGACATTATAAGAAACAGTCACTCACCCTGGAGTGCTCTAGTCTGGTTGGTACCAAAAAAACAAAATGCCTTCCAAGAGAAAAAAGACTTTAGGAAGTTAAACGAAAAAACTATTAAAGACAAATACCCCATGCCCAATATTAACGACGTACTTGACACAATAGGAAGGGCACAATATTTTTCGATTCTCGACTTAGCAAGGGGCTACCATCAGATAGAGATGGCACTGAAAGACAAAGCAAAGACTGCATTTTCGGCCGAAGGCGGACACTACGAGTTCACTAGAATATCTTTCGGACTAACAAATGCCCCAGCGACATTTCAAAGAATTATGGACAATATCTTACAAGACGTAATAGGGAAATTTTGTCTAGTGTACCTAGACGACATCATTATATTTCAACATCGCTCCAAGAACACATTGAACATCTAAAGCAAGTATTTAACAAACTTACAGAAGCAAAACTAAAACTACAACCCGACAAATCTGAATTTTTAAAAAAAGAAATAGAATACTTAGGACACATTGTGACTACTGACGGTATAACACCAACCCCCAAAAAAGATTGACACAATCAAGAAATTGACACCCCACAAAACAAGAAAAGAAATAAAACCTTTTTAGGACAATTGGGTTATTACAGAAAATTCATTAAAAAACCTCTGACTGCTCAACTAAAAGGCAAAAAACATGTAACCATAAACAAAGAATACATCGATACTTTTGAGAATTGTAAAACATTATTGCAATGACCCAAATCTCCAATACCCGGATTTTTCGAAACAATTTATCTTAACCACTGTCGCTAGCAATGTAGCGATAGGAGCCGTCCTCACACAGGGAACATAAGGAAAGGACAAACCAGTGTCGTTCGCCAACGAAACCTTGTCCGAGACAGAACAAAATTACTCAACTGTCGAAAAAAGATGCTAGCAATCATTTGGGCGACTAAATACTAAAGACCCTATCTTTACGGTAATAAATTCAAAATTATAACATATAATATATATTTTAAAGTCATTTATAAAAAAGGCTCACAGAACGTAGTGGCAGACGCATTGAGAAGAATTCAGAGAGAAGCTCACGTTTACGATCACGAATCGGTAAGTGCTAACACAGGAGACACCACACATTTAAACTTACAAAAACTAAACGACCACATTTATATATTAGAAAACCCGATTAACGATCACAATATCCAAATGATATTCTCAATAGACGAAAACTCCAAAATTCTCACGACTATGCCCTTTGGGAATAAAGTTAGACGACAAAAATATTAAAGACCAAATAATAATAAAACCTGTGCAATTTACGCACCGGACGAAATCTTCAAGACAATCCAGCAAAATTTATAAAATTGTTAGATGCACAAATAAATCAACAGACCTAATAACGACAGACAGTCAAGAAGAAATACGCAAACAACATATTTTGTAAAATCATAGAGGCATTGAAGAAGTCACTACCCAATTAAAAAGACAATATTTCTTTCCAAACATGAATGTAAAAGTCACACAAACAATCAATAACTGTGACACTTGCAAATTATTAAAATACGACCGACATCTACCAAAAATAAAATACCAAGAAACTGAAACACCTTCAAAACCGTTGGACATCATACACACAGACCTATACACAATTAACGGAAAATACGTGGTCACAATAATAGATACATTTTGACGATTTGCAACAGGTTCCACCATCCATCCTTATACGGGATAGTACAAATGTTGTAAAAACAATCCAAAACTTTATACAATTATTTGGCATACCTACCAAGGAGCAGAATATTCTTCAAATCTTTTCAAAGATTTTTGTAAACAGTACAATATACAACTCCACGTTACATCATTCCAACTGTCGTCGATCAACGCCCCGTAGAAAGACTACATTCGACATAGACACAAATGTATAGAATCATAACAGACAAGCAACACAATTCTAAAACGCCAATAAGCACTGAAGAAGTATTTTCATGATTACATACAATAACGCTATTCACTTTGTCACTCAACATACCCCACACGAACTGTTCACCGGACGAACACACGCATTCAACAGAGACATGTATTTCGACAACGAACACGATTACCTTAGAAAACTAAACAAATTTGGACAAGAACTATACCCAAAAATTCAGGAACACGTCTCACAGGAAAAAAAGCTTAGAATAGAGAAACTGAACATAGATAGAAACCAGCCTGAATAATGTGATATAGAAGAAACTTTATTTAGAAAGGAAAACCGACGTAACAAGATGACACCTAGATTTAGCAAACAAAAAGTCTTAAGTGACTCAAAATTAACACTAAACACGACAAAAAACCAAAAAATACACAAGTCTAAATTAAAGGAAATTAAGAGAAAATAAACGACCAAAATATTAAATCACCAAACTTTACAATTTAACCACGGTCAATGGAGGACATATTGAATTTCATTCAATTACCGGACAACAACCTATTGCAAACATCAACCTAGGATCCACAAAAACAGTAAACTCTTTCAAAACCATATCTCTCGTTATATACTTACAAGACTATGAAAATAACATAGACAAATTCAGATCAGCCATAGCTAATATTGAAGACAAAAAAGAAACAAACGAATTAAAAAACGTCCTCAAAGAGAAATTGAACCAATTAGAAAATCGAGTTAAAAGTCTTACAACCACCAAAAGGCATCCAAGAGTTATAATTAACGGATTAGGTACAGTAATTAAAACAATAACGGGGAACATGGACGCCGAGGCCAATATTAGGTTAGACAGAGATATTAAAAAACTAAAAGAGGAAAACAAGAATTATATAAATAATATAAAAATACAAGAAGAATTCAATAATGAGATACCAATAAGATTTACAAATACATCAACCCATATCAATGAAGAACAAGAAACAATAAAGAATTATCAAAACACAATATACAAAGATATAACTCTAGAATGTAAGCAAATCGCACTATTACAGTATATGTACAGAATAAGTTTCAAATGTATATATATATTCTATTTTAGAAGCAATATGCCAAGTTTGGTGACTCTAGCTCATATTATTTACCAAAATTGCCCAAAAAACAGGATATTGATATCGATTTTTATCGATTGTTTGGAAACGGAGTAAGTTATCGATTATCGGAAACAAACTCGATCTGCGCGGCAACTAGGAGCATCTACATCTAATTTCAAGTCTCTTGCTCATATAGGTTCTGAGATCCTTGCGTTCATACATACGGACGGACGGACGGACGGACAGACAGACGGACATGGCTAGATCGACTCGGCTATTGGTGCTGATGAAGAATATATATTCTTTATGGGGTCGGAGATGCTTCCTTCTGCCTGTTACATACATTTGGATTTTGCACAAATACAATATACCCTTATACCCATTTTTAATGGGTTCAGGGTGGAAAGATCAGCAACAAGTTCCAGGGGAACCGCCTTAGACGCAAAACAAATAAAGTTGGCTACATAAGTTTTGATTGGGACTCTCCCTCGAATCTTGAAGCTCGCATAAAATGGGCCAAAGAAATCGACGCCACAAATTAAGAATGGGCGAGCTTTACGCAGTTGATCAGCTGGTAAATTGCCCATAATTTGGCCTTGCAGTTTTGATTTGTATCGGTAACAGTGCACGCATCCCTTAACAATTTTGTTGCATGCTTCTCGAGCAGTAATAAACCATATTTGCTGTCGTAGAATTAAGACCACAACTTTAACGTAATTCTTATTGTGGATTCTTTAGGTGGATGTTTCGAAGAAACAATTCGACGAAATGAGATTTTCGAGACAGCAGTATGGGAAACTTAGCATCATATCGAGTGGGTGGCTTTAGCAATCTTCCACCAACCAGAATAATTTTGAAATTTTATTCTTTTTCTCCAATTTCATGTATGTATGAATGGGGTCATACATTGAAGATGAGTTGCTAAGGTTTTTGATTTTTCTAGTTGAACCAATTCGTGACCAAGTTCAGACATTTGCACCTCTTGTACCAATTTTAGAAAGGCAAGACGCAGCTCCTGTGGTGAGAAAACTGATTCGCGACTACGTTTTCTCGCTTGGAGAAAACAGTTGATGTATGCCAGATACGCACTAATTTAGTGACCGAGGAGTACCGTTTAATTAGCGTCAGGATTTCATTATATTTCTGTAATGCCACAGAATGCACTGGCACTGCCTTCTCGTTCTCAGATGATTGCATTTCCAATGATATTTCAAATTGATGGAGTTGTGGCCATTCACTTGGGACTTGTCCTAGAAATTCAGGACCGTTAAACCAGAGCGGATAAACCAAATCGTCCAAATCTGTGCCCCTAGAAACAAGATCAGCTGGATTCGTTTCTGACGGCGCATGCAGCCAGTGAACACCAACAGAAAGTTCTTGTATGTCTGCTATTCTGTTGTCTCTTTTAAGCCAGTAAAGGGTAACTTGAGAGTCTGACCAAAAATTGCCTCATATTCCTCAAAGAGACAAGCGATTTGAGACCACAATGTTGCCAACAGATGAGCAGCACATAATTCTAGTCGTGGAATCGATGTTGTTTTTGGGGGGGCCACACGAGACTTTGCTGTAAATAACTTCGCAACTATTTTCCCAAATCGTGTGTGCGCAAATAGATGCAACAGCCATAGGCATGGTTAGAAGCATCCGCAAATTCATGAATTTGTACGTTCTGGTATCTGGATTGGAAACATATCGAGGAATGGTAATTTTAATTCTAATAGGGATTGCTTAAATTTTCCCCAGGTTGTGTGTTGACTTATGGGAATAGTTTCGTCCCAATCCAACTTCATCCATTCAGCAAACTTTTGTGGTCCATTTAGCTAACTTGAAACCCCATAAGTTTTAGGACACCTCTAACTTGTTTGCGAATAATTTGGAGCTATTGTAAACTATTCATCCTCATAAAAATCGTTTTTGATGACATGAGAAGCAATTGGGTGAGGTTCTGCGTAGAGTTTTGCTAGTTCAAATAGGCAACGTATGGCCAAAAAGGGAGCAGAGGCAGTGCCATAAGTCAGTGCCATAAGTAAGTGCCATAAGGCAGTGCCATAAGTCACAGTGTTGAGTTGAAACGTCTGTAAACTTTCTGATTTATATTGTTTTCATACAATTAATGGAAACTTTCGATCCTCCTTAGCGATGTCTACCTGTCGATACATTTCGTCGGCTGTCAAAGCATACTTATGCAACCGAAGTCGTGCAAGGGTTAAATATAGCTCCCTCTGAATAGTTGGACCTACCATCAAAGTCTCGTTTAGTGAGATTGACGTTGACGCAACAAAAACTACGCGTAATTTGGTGGTTATACTATCAGGACGCATTGATGGGGAATGAAATAATGTAGTCCTGGTGTAGTTGACGATAGCGGTGACATATGTTCAAGGTCACGATATTCTTTCATAAAATCGTTATACATATTTCGCAGTACGTCATCCTTTTCGAGTCTGCACTCTAAAGCCAAAAACCGACGTTTTGCGTCTCAAAGGATAATTCCAATACTTTTGGACTCATTTTAAATAGCAATTTGGTCTCAAATCTGCCAGATTCCAACCTACGCACATTCTGTTTAAAATTTCGTTAACACTCAATTTGTTCAGCTGTATATGCAGCCTTCGACTTCTCTGGGATCTGTTCTTATTCCCAAAATCGTTGTACTAGAGTGTCGAGAGAACTATTGTCACTATCAATTGAGACAGTGTAACTTGTGCTTGCGATTATGTGTCTTGCGAATATTTTCCTGACACAATCCATCGTAGCAATGTTTTTTGAATTGTTGGGTGTTCAGGAGACAGCTTTATTTGGCCAACACAAAGTAGGTCGAGAAATTTTGCAGCACCTAAAAGCAAGTCTATTCTTGCAGGTTTGTGGAATCGGGGGTCGGCCAGTTCAATATTTGGAGGTATATTCCACTGTGAGGAGTGAATCTTCTGGTCAGGTTGGTATGTAAAGATAGAACTCAGAATCAAAAAATCAGACCCAAAAGTATGAAAATTCAAGCGCGATTGAACCGATGTATGAACTTTGTGCTTAATGCTTGAAGCAGTGGCTCCCACTGTGACAATTTTCAATGACGCTTCTTCACGACGTAGACGTAAGCGTTGTGCTAAGTCCTCTGAGATAAAGTTCATTTGCGATCCGGAATCTAAAAGCGCTTTCGCGGGCTGGAAATTCCCAAATCTATCTTTTAACTTTACTAACACTTGTGCTAGGATTACTTGTTCGGCACTAAGAAAATTACTTACATAAGCCGGTGCTGCGGAGAAGCTGTGGCGGAACCAGAGGCTTGCGTTTGCAAATTCTCGTTCTCATACCTGTGAAATACAGTGTGCTGTGGCTTTGAACTCACTCGATCGTTTTAAACAGCTGTTGCACAAGTTGTGTTGCTTCACAAACCCAAAGCGTTGACTAACAGGTAGAGCGCTAAGCGATTGACAGTTTGCGAGACTATGATCAGTGACTGAACAATAGCTGCATGTGGTACCTGTTTTCTGATCACCCTTAGAGCATGAAAACAATGACCTGATATGTCCCTTATTAACCTCTTGTCTTGGTTTCGTTTTGCCCCTAGCTGACTATTCGGCAGCTAAATGTTGATAGCGCCGATTTAATTTAGCAGCGCAATCTGACCAAGATGGCAAACTATCATAGTCAAGCTGTTCTTCGAATCGAGATTTGGTTGCCTAGTCTATTTTTGACATTGCCAAGTGAATAAACATTGCACTTACAATATTCTTGCCATCGCCTAGAGACTGTAGAGACGAATATAAAGCCGATATGGTATCTACAAGACCTCTAAGACTTCAGGCTGAAGGCTTCGTCATGTGAGGAATTTCAAAGAGTTGAGAAATCGTATTCAAAAATATGAGGCATTTGTTGTCATAAACAGCTCATAAGCTTGCTAAAGCCTTTTCAGAGTTGCAGTCTATGATTTAAAATGCCTTTACTGTTCCTAATGTCTCATCAGACAAGCAAGAAATTAAATGGTTACATTTCTCGACATTGGACAGTGTGACTTCATTTTGCACCAGACTTTCAAAAAGACACCGAACTTTGGCAGCCGCATTTTGGGTAACTGTGAAGTACGATGTTGACTGAATGACGTTGATAAATCGTGATGAATGGGACGTTTTACTTTTTTAATGGCTTAATAGAATCGTTGCTAGGGTTCAATATATCGACGTCAGCTTGTATATCCATTATCTTTTCAATATACCCTTCAAGTTACTCCAATCGATATTGAAGTTGAATCTAATCAAATGAAATTGTTTTTCTTCAAACGCGGTCCTAAACCGCTTAATATCTTAGAAGCAATCCTAGAACCTTATCATGTTTTTGCAAAGTCGCTATCAATTTCAAACTAGACTTGGCGCCTTTAACATTTGCATCATTAAGCGTGGACACTTTGCACAATTTAATTAAACAATAATTTATCCAAAAAAAAATTGCCAATTGGTGATGACTATACACCCGGTTCCTATCAGTAAAACAGGGAAATAGAATTATGCCTAAGGAAAAATGGCAATGACCTGTGCTCCAATTCTGCTTAGCAACAGCAGCTGCACAAAATCAGCGACAATGTTCAAACTAACTATATAACGGCTAAAGTAACAGCCGATGCACAACTCACAAGTAATGTGTTACCTTGCAATAACGATCGCTTGTTGACCCAGTGCACAAATTGAATCAAAGAGCACAATAATATTTGGTTACAGTAAATTGTTATTGTTAGAGTGGGGATTTCTAGTTCCATTTGCTGTATAAGTTCACTCGTTTATTTCCTGGCCGTAAACTAAATCGGTCATTTAGTTCAGTCATTCAGTTATTCAGTCGGCCGAACATTTCGTGTTTTTTGCGATGTTTAATCGAGATTTCTATCGATGTTGTGAAAAATGGTAAAGTATCACAACCATGAACAGCTGATATATAAACTAAGGCAAGCGGCAACTTTAAATAAGAAATTTAATATTAAAATAATCCCACAGTTTTTAGAACTTAAACATGGCGAAATCTCAAAAAGATTACCTAAAATGGAGCCCTTACTTAGAGAGCGCAATTTTTGAGTTTTGGAGGAAAAACTTTACGGCGCTTATGTGAATTAAAGAAACTCGATCGCCACTCACATGTTACCGCAACCGGTGGAAAATGTGACATTTCTTAAACCAATGAACAGAAGCTATTAATTGAATTGAATAACTAACGATATTGCCGATCGATATATTGTATATTGAACTCTAATCAGCTTGTTGTCGAGTAAAAGAGTTGAAGCGGAGCTGATCGGCATTTTTGCCGGGAACGGAATTTTCCTTATAATTATTAACTTCAACGCTCGTGGAGACTCTAGCTAGAACGTTGGAGAACGAGCAGGGACCTGAGGATAAGGTCTAAATCCGAAAGAAGTTTAACATTAAAGCTTATTGGAATACGCTTAATTCACCCAGAGAACAGGCCGGCGACTGCGGCTGCAACCTCGTAGTGTGAGTCTGACTGTCATGGTGCATTTAATATTTCTTAGAGGCAAGTTAAGTTAAGTTAGATTTGAGTGAATATAAGTATTATGAATTAAACAACTGTTAAAAGATTGGTAAATCAGCTTTATAAAGAGTGTGCAACTTTGTCACATGTAGTATTGGCAATAAAGTGTTTATACAAATGTACAGTAAATTATTAAGAGTTACAGCTGTATTGAATGAATACGTGCTCAAAAAATAGGACATTGACATTTGTTTTGAATTCATTTTGCGTGCACATTCGCTTTAACTGCAGCAAGATGTTCGTACAATTGCGTGATTGACTTTCTTATTTGTGCACTAAAAGAAGCGGTTCTTTAAGTACTCTGAGCATTACTTAGCTCTCTTAAGAGAATTCAAATAATTAATGATTTGCCTCATTGGAGGGCAAGAGAACATAAGATTATTGTTCACGGAAGCCAATAAGGGCAAGCCGCATTATATGTGAGTTTTGAACTAAAATTTAGTTACAAAACTAAACATTGTGGTAGAAGCAAAGCATTGGGAAAATTATTGTTAAATTCCCCTAAGTTGTTTGCACAATGGCTCCAAAAAGGAGACAAGAAAATGAAAGCTTTACGGCGTGGGCCAGACAAGTGAATTGAAAAATAAAAGCTACAATACTTAGCAGTCTGAGTCATACAAGTCGACCAGCTGGTAGTAATGTTGTATGAACAGCACACAGGTGTCTCGGCAGCCGTCGTCCCTTTAGGAACCATTATCGGTTCCGGTTCTGTTTGGAATTATCGGGTGTTAACAACCATCGGGCAGTAAGATTACTGAAAGACCGTTATGAGAACAAGACAATTATTCTTCAATCTCATATAAATGAGCTGTTTAACCTAAAACGTATCAAGAATGTAGACTCGGAGGCTCTAAGAATACTTGTAGACGGTGTAAATTTGCAGTTGGCGTTCCTTAAATCTCTCGGCAGTGAGCAAGACATTTTTGACGCGTTAGTATTTCATTTGATTCGCAGCAAGCTGGATCATGAAACACTCGATATATGGGATTGCAAAAAATTACCTTCGCGGCCATTATCTAATAAATATAGGTATAAACTTGTCTAATCGAAAAGTTCGGCGGAACAATGGTTCTCGACCCAACGGCCAAAACATTTGTGCTAACGCCCATGGGTTGAAGGCATACCCAAAGCTCAAAGGATTGACACCCATGCAGCGGTTTCAGGAAGTTAAAAGCCGTGCGCTATACCTACGATAGCGTAGGTGACGGGGTGCACAATGGCTCATTAGCTGCAAGAGCTAGTGCAAAGGTCTTGGAAATGCGAGGAAATACCACGGCCTGTTGATATATTTACTGAAGAGGAAAAACAATGCGAAAACAGTTTCGTTTCTAATGTTGGACAATCTGAAGATGGCTATTTAACTGTATCACTTCCATTCAAAAGTCCCAAGATAGTACTAGGGGATACATACCAGATTGCCCTTACTAGATTTTTCAATTTAGAAAAGAAGTTGAGACGCAATCCCTCTTTAAAGAAACAGTATTCCGAAATTATTGAAAAAAAACAAATTTGGGCCATTTGGAAATAGTAGAGGCCGCTAGGATAAAGGAAATGTTGTACTTTATGCTCCATCATCCTGTGCTCAGGTCGAAAAGTCTAATGACCAAATTGCGCGTCGTATTTGACGCTTCGTGCAAATCCAGTAACGGCGTCTCCCCATTTGAGACGATGACTAGATTGGTTAGCCCTAACAGCAGATATAGCCAAGATGTATAGGCTTGTTTTAGTCACAGATTCCCATCGTAACTTCCAGTGTATATTGTGGCGGTTTGACAATCACACACCCATTGTAGTGCTGCGTCTAAGAACTGTCACTTATGGAACAAATTCTGCTCCATTCCCAGCAGTGCGCTACTTGTTCTATCTATCAGAAAAATATGGGAAAGAGTATCCACTGGCAACTTAAGCGAGACGTAGTTTCTATATGGATGATATGTTGTGTGGTACAAACACCATAGCCAACCTTGTAGAATTGAAACAGCAAGTTAGTGAGCTGTTAGAACATTCCAGAATTAAGCTACACAAATGGCGTAGTAATTGTCATGAAGCCCTTAGCAATGCGGACGATTTAGAGCCTTTAATGATTAAAACTGAAGATGCAGCTAAAGCTATTGGAATATGTTGGGTGAGTCAAAGCGACCAATTTCAGTTCTCGTTTAATGCTCTATAACTATTACAAAGCGAACAGTGCTATCAAAACTAGCTCAAGTGTTTGATCCCTTGGGATTATTAAGTCCTATACTGATTCTAGGTAAAATATTCGTGTAAGAGTTTTGGTTACTGAAGCACGACTGGGATGTAGTGCTGCCGTCAAGTACGCGGCTCAATGGCAAATATACCGAGAGGAACTGAAGCTCATAAATCAGAGTTCGCTGCCGTGATCAGTGGTTCCCATTACGTTTGAGGTGGACTCATCAGAGCTTTTCGGGTTCTCTGACGCATCCAATCGAGCTTATGGGGGAGCAATTTATGGTCGCGTGCGTAATAAAGACGGAGCGGTTTCACTGCGCCTAGTGACTGCTAAGTCTATGGTCGTTCCAGACAGAGTGGCTTCCTTGTCCCGCTTAGAGCTGCACGGAGCACTTTTAATGGCGAGACATGGCAAAGTTTATCACTTATATCACTAACCAAAAAACATATAGACTGGACATCAGTGCAGGAAATTAGGCAGGTAGGTAGTTGGCTTCTGGTCCAAAATCGCGAGTAAGGGAGTAAGATATACATATGATGTATTTTTGAACCACTTACTCTAAAGGAAAGTGCTTGGCGCACTCTCTTCCATATGACTTGTGCGATAGAACGACAACGCTGTTAATTTTTATCTCGTTCGCACTTACCTTCAGCTCTCAATGCTCTCTCTCTATGTTTAGGGATCGTTTAAATGTGTGTGTGTGTGTGTGTATGTGTCCGACAAGCAAAACTGCGCACAAATTCAATTTTTCTCAAATATCAAGGCATTAGTATGAAATAGAGAAAGGGTTTTCCACGTCGATGCGAAATTCTTGCATATTAGCTCGCCATCGTTGGTAAGCGTTGCCATGCGTGCATTTAAAATATTTTGGACTTGCTATTCACGCATACTTGCATATTTTGTATATGAATAGAAGCATTTATGCGCTTGTGTGCCCCGATGCAAATTTAACAAGATTTTGGGTTTTCTGATTTTCGACCTCTACACACAGACACACAAATGTCTGTGAATGGCCAGATCATGGACGCAAAAGAAAATATCATTGTTTGCACGCGTCTGACGCGCGCCTTTCTTTTTTTTTTGATTTTGATGGATGAAATTTGTGTAAAAACAAAATTCCTTAAAATATTCAAATATACCAAATTAAAAAAGAAAGGAACGATTATATAATTAAAGTTTTAATAATTTTGGTGATCAGTAACTTGACCTACATATGCAGGTGCAGGTGCTTGCCAAAGGTTTACCCTGTCGGCCCAACGGGCTGCTGCAGGTAATAAGGGGTCAACATTCATTCATCAACATCATAAAAAAGAAGGGCGCGCATCAGACGCGTGCCAATAATGATATTTTCTTTTGCGTTCATGATCTAGCCATTCACAGACATTTGTGTGCGTGTGTCTGTGTGTAGATGTCGAAAATCAGAAATCCCAAAATCTTGTTAAATTTGCATCGGGGACTGGCATCCCGTAGATGACTGGGCTAACGCACAATGGCGCTGCAGTGACGAAGCAATACCTGAACAGAGGAAGGGTACATTTTCACATGCAGTATATTGACTTGAGACGAGGGAGACCTACGACGTTATTGGGGAATGTTAATTTACAAACGACTTTTTGAAACTTCAGCGCGTGTTTAGGTACATTTATAAGTGGCGCAGAGGTAGAAAGCGGCAAACTACAGGCCATAATCAGTCTGACCTAACTGCAGACGAGATGGCTGGAGGTCTTCGCTATATGATTTATAATTTGCAAAATTTAAAGCTTCGTGAGGAATTCACTATGTTAAAATATAAAAGACCTATTTAGTCCACAAAAATGCAATGATTAAATCCCTTCATTCCAGAAGAAGAAGGAATTTCGATTATACGCGTAGGTGGGCGATTGCTAAGGCCGATCTACCAACTGACACAGAGCATCCTATTTTGATGCCTAAAGATCATATAGTCATAAATGCACAAATAAGTTACACTCATCGAATCAATTAACATGCCGGGGCTCAATCGCATAACGCTTGCGGCAGAAATATTGGATCATCAATTGCAGAAAATCGGGCAGAAATGCGGTACGCAGTTGCATTACCTGCTTTCGACTTCGACCTGTCTTGGGCGCTCAGGGTATAGGATCACTGCCAGAAAGCTGAGTGCAAGGCAGTATCTACCCCTTTCCACGGGTGGGACTAGACTTCGCAGAACCAATTTGGATGCCCAGTCAAGGTGTATTTAGCTGTGTTCATATGCTTCCTCACGAAGGCATGCCATATAGAAGTCATGTCGGACTTAAGTGTCGGCGCCTTCATAGCCTGGTGTGGCCTAAGCTCCGACCTGTTCTGCGACAACGCCACTAACTTTGTAGGCGCTTCACGAGTGCTGGCCAAAATTTTTGACCAGTTGGGCCAATGTGTTGGTTGCGAAGCAGCTGCTGGTCAAGTGCGCAACCAGCACGGCACTCAACTACGAGGATCTCTCAACAGCAGTTACGTAGGTGAAAGCCGTGATGAATACGAGGCCGCTGTATCCGCTATCATCGGACCCAAATGACTAAGAAGCACTAACTCCAGGCCACTTTTTCGTTTGACGAAGCATTAGTCAAACAATTGCTGACCAACCATTAGAAGAGAATTTTCGTAGTACACCACATGTTTTGGCGCCGCTGGAAAACTGAGTACCTCACCTTGATGCAGGAACGCTCAAAATGGAGGACAACTGCGAGCAGCGTTCAGATCGGAAGTTTTGCTTTGATCCCCGAAGACAACGAACCGCCTGGTCAATGGTTACTAGAAAAAGTGTCAGAATTACATCCTGGATGCGATGGCGCAGTGCGTGTCGTGGAGTTAACAATACATGGTGTTTTGGAAGGAGCTTCTAAGGCGAGGAGAATGCTCGCGCACCAAGTAGATATATAGTATTTAGTAACAATGTCAGCCCTATTTAGTATTTTTGCTTACATTCCTTGAAATGTTAATTGAATTGAATAACTATCGATATTGCCGATCGATATATTGTATATTGAACTCTAATCAGCTTGTTGTCGAGTAAAAGAGTTGAAGCGGAGCTGATCGGCATTTTTGCCGGGAACGGAATTTTCCTTATAATTATTAACTTCAACGCTCGTGGAGACTCTAGCTAGAACGTTGGAGAACGAGCAGGGACCTGAGGATAAGGTCTAAATCCGAAAGAAGTTTAACATTAAAGCTTATTGGAATACGCTTAATTCACCCAGAGAACAGGCCGGCGACTGCGGCTGCAACCTCGTAGTGTGAGTCTGACTGTCATGGTGCATTTAATATTTCTTAGAGGCAAGTTAAGTTAAGTTAGATTTGAGTGAATATAAGTATTATGAATTAAACAACTGTTAAAAGATTGGTAAATCAGCTTTATAAAGAGTGTGCAACTTTGTCACATGTAGTATTGGCAATAAAGTGTTTATACAAATGTACAGTAAATTATTAAGAGTTACAGCTGTATTGAATGAATACGTGCTCAAAAAATAGGACATTGACATTTGTTTTGAATTCATTTTGCGTGCACATTCGCTTTAACTGCAGCAAGATGTTCGTACAATTGCGTGATTGACTTTCTTATTTGTGCACTAAAAGAAGCGGTTCTTTAAGTACTCTGAGCATTACTTAGCTCTCTTAAGAGAATTCAAATAATTAATGATTTGCCTCATTGGAGGGCAAGAGAACATAAGATTATTGTTCACGGAAGCCAATAAGGGCAAGCCGCATTATATGTGAGTTTTGAACTAAAATTTAGTTACAAAACTAAACATTGTGGTAGAAGCAAAGCATTGGGAAAATTATTGTTAAATTCCCCTAAGTTGTTTGCACAATGGCTCCAAAAAGGAGACAAGAAAATGAAAGCTTTACGGCGTGGGCCAGACAAGTGAATTGAAAAATAAAAGCTACAATACTTAGCAGTCTGAGTCATACAAGTCGACCAGCTGGTAGTAATGTTGTATGAACAGCACACAGGTGTCTCGGCAGCCGTCGTCCCTTTAGGAACCATTATCGGTTCCGGTTCTGTTTGGAATTATTGGGTGTTAACAACCATCGGTCAGTAAGATTACTGAAAGACCGTTATGAGAACAAGACAATTATTCTTCAATCTCATATAAATGAGCTGTTTAACCTAAAACGTATCAAGAATGTAGACTCGGAGGCTCTAAGAATACTTGTAGACGGTGTAAATTTGCAGTTGGCGTTCCTTAAATCTCTCGGCAGTGAGCAAGACATTTTTGACGCGTTAGTATTTCATTTGATTCGCAGCAAGCTGGATCATGAAACACTCGATATATGGGATTGCAAAAAATTACCTTCGCGGCCATTATCTAATAAATATAGGTATAAACTTGTCTAATCGAAAAGTTCGGCGGAACAATGGTTCTCGACCCAACGGCCAAAACATAGTAAAGAATGCTATTTCAGCAACATTTTTAAGTCGTGTTACATTTGTGCTAACGCCCATGGGTTGAAGGCATACCCAAAGCTCAAAGGATTGACACCCATGCAGCGGTTTCAGGAAGTTAAAAGCCGTGCGCTATACCTACGATAGCGTAGGTAACGGGGTGCACAATGGCTCATTAGCTGCAAGAGCTAGTGCAAAGGTCTTGGAAATGCGAGGAAATACCACGGCCTGTTGATATATTTACTGAAGAGGAAAAACAATGCGAAAACAGTTTCGTTTCTAATGTTGGACAATCTGAAGATGGCTATTTAACTGTATCACTTCCATTCAAAAGTCCCAAGATAGTACTAGGGGATACATACCAGATTGCCCTTACTAGATTTTTCAATTTAGAAAAGAAGTTGAGACGCAATCCCTCTTTAAAGAAACAGTATTCCGAAATTATTGAAAAAAACAAATTTGGGCCATTTGGAAATAGTAGAGGCCGCTAGGATAAAGGAAATGTTGTACTTTATGCTCCATCATCCTGTGCTCAGGTCGAAAAGTCTAATGACCAAATTGCGCGTCGTATTTGACGCTTCGTGCAAATCCAGTAACGGCGTCTCCCCATTTGAGACGATGACTAGATTGGTTAGCCCTAACAGCAGATATAGCCAAGATGTATAGGCTTGTTTTAGTCACAGATTCCCATCGTAACTTCCAGTGTATATTGTGGCGGTTTGACAATAACACACCCATTGTAGTGCTGCGTCTAAAAACTGTCACTTATGGAACAAATTCTGCTCCATTCCTAGCAGTGCACTGCTTGTTCTATCTATCAGAAAAATATGGGAAAGAGTATCCACTGGCAACTTAAGCGAGACGTAGTTTCTATATGGATGATATGTTGTGTGGTACAAACACCATAGCCAACCTTGTAGAATTGAAACAGCAAGTTAGTGAGCTGTTAGAACATTCCAGAATTAAGCTACACAAATGGCGTAGTAATTGTCATGAAGCCCTTAGCAATGCGGACGATTTAGAGCCTTTAATGATTAAAACTGAAGATGCAGCTAAAGCTATTGGAATATGTTGGGTGAGTCAAAGCGACCAATTTCAGTTCTCGTTTAATGTTCTATAACTATTACAAAGCGAACAGTGCTATCAAAACTAGCTCAAGTGTTTGATCCCTTGGGATTATTAAGTCCTATACTGATTCTAGGTAAAATATTCGTGCAAGAGTTTTGGTTACTGAAGCACGACTGGGATGTAGTGCTGCCGTCAAGTACGCGGCTCAATGGCAAATATACCGAGAGGAACTGAAGCTCATAAATCAGAGTTCGCTGCCGTGATCAGTGGTTCCCATTACGTTTGAGGTGGACTCATCAGAGCTTTTCGGGTTCTCTGACGCATCCAATCGAGCTTATGGGGGAGCAATTTATGGTCGCGTGCGTAATAAAGACGGAGCGGTTTCACTGCGCCTAGTGACTGCTAAGTCTATGGTCGTTCCAGACAGAGTGGCTTCCTTGTCCCGCTTAGAGCTGCACGGAGCACTTTTAATGGCGAGACATGGCAAAGTTTATCACTTATATCACTAACCAAAAAACATATAGACTGGACATCAGTGCAGGAAAGTAGGCAGGTAGGTAGTTGGCTTCTGGTCCAAAATCGCGAGTAAGGGAGTAAGATATACATATGATGTATTTTTGAACCACTTACTCTAAAGGAAAGTGCTTGGCGCACTCTCTTCCATATGACTTGTGCGATAGAACGACAACGCTGTTAATTTTTATCTCGTTCGCACTTACCTTCAGCTCTCAATGCTCTCTCTTTATGTTTAGGGATCGTTTAAATGTGTGTGTGTGTGTGTGTATGTGTCCGACAAGCAAAACTGCGCACAAATTCAATTTTTCTCAAATATCAAGGCATTAGTATGAAATAGAGAAAGGGTTTTCCACGTCGATGCGAAATTCTTGCATATTAGCTCGCCATCGTTGATAAGCGTTGCCATGCGTGCATTTAAAATATTTTGGACTTGCTATTCACGCATACTTGCATATTTTGTATATGAATAGAAGCATTTATGCGCTTGTGTGCCCCGATGCAAATTTAACAAGATTTTGGGTTTTCTGATTTTCGACCTCTACACACAGACACACAAATGTCTGTGAATGGCCAGATCATGGACGCAGAAGAAAATATCATTGTTTGCACGCGTCTGACAGGCGCCCTTCTTTTTTTTTTTGATTTTGATGGATGAAATTTGTGTAAAAACAAAATTCCTTAAAATATTTAAATATACCAAATTAAAAAAGAAAGGAACGATTATATAATTAAAGTTTTAATAATTTTGGTGATCAGTTACTTGACCTACATATGCAGGTGCAGGTGCTTGCCAAAGGTTTACCCTGTCGGCCCAACGGGCTGCTGCAGGTAATAAGGGGTCAACATTCATTCATCAACATCATAAAAAAGAAGGGCGCGCATCAGACGCGTGCCAATAATGATATTTTCTTTTGCGTTCATGATCTAGCCATTCACAGACATTTGTGTGCGTGTGTCTGTGTGTAGATGTCGAAAATCAGAAATCCCAAAATCTTGTTAAATTTGCATCGGGGACTGGCATCCCGTAGATGACTGGGCTAACGCACAATGGCGCTGCAGTGACGAAGCAATACCTGAACAGAGGAAGGGTACATTTTCACATGCAGTATATTGACTTGAGACGAGGGAGACCTACGACGTTATTGGGGAATGTTAATTTACAAACGACTTTTTGAAACTTCAGCGCGTGTTTAGGTACATTTATAAGTGGCGCAGAGGTAGAAAGCGGCAAACTACAGGGCATAATCAGTCTGACCTAACTGCAGACGAGATGGCTGGAGGTCTTCGCTATATGATTTATAATTTGCAAAATTTAAAGCTTCGTGAGGAATTCACTATGTTAAAATATAAAAGACCTATTTAGTCCACAAAAATGCAATGATTAAATCCCTTCATTCCAGAAGAAGAAGGAATTTCGATTATACGCGTAGGTGGGCGATTGCTAAGGCCGATCTACCAACTGACACAGAGCATCCTATTTTGATGCCTAAAGATCATATAGTCATAAATGCACAAATAAGTTACACTCATCGAATCAATTAACATGCCGGGGCTCAATCGCATAACGCTTGCGGCAGAAATATTGGATCATCAATTGCAGAAAATCGGGCAGAAATGCGGTACGCAGTTGCATTACCTGCTTTCGACTTCGACCTGTCTTGGGCGATCAGGGTATAGGATCACTGCCAGAAAGCTGAGTGCAAGGCAGTATCTACCCCTTTCCACGGGTGGGACTAGACTTCGCAGAACCAATTTGGATGCCCAGTCAAGGTGTATTTAGCTGTGTTCATATGCTTCCTCACGAAGGCATGCCATATAGAAGTCATGTCGGACTTAAGTGTCGGCGCCTTCATAGCCTGGCGTGGCTTAAGCTCCGACCTGTTCTGCGACAACGCCACTAACTTTGTAGGCGCTTCACGAGTGCTGGCCAAAATTTTTGACCAGTTGGGCCAATGTGTTGGTTGCGAAGCAGCTGCTGGTCAAGTGCGCAACCAGCACGGCACTCAACTACGAGGATCTCTCAACAGCAGTTACGTAGGTGAAAGCCGTGATGAATACGAGGCCGCTGTATCCGCTATCATCGGACCCAAATGACTAAGAAGCACTAACTCCAGGCCACTTTTTCGTTTGACGAAGCATTAGTCAAACAATTGCTGACCAACCATTAGAAGAGAATTTTCGTAGTACACCACATGTTTTGGCGCCGCTGGAAAACTGAGTACCTCACCTTGATGCAGGAACGCTCAAAATGGAGGACAACTGCGAGCAGCGTTCAGATCGGAAGTTTTGCTTTGATCCCCGAAGACAACGAACCGCCTGGTCAATGGTTACTAGAAAAAGTGTCAGAATTACATCCTGGATGCGATGGCGCAGTGCGTGTCGTGGAGTTAACAATACATGGTGTTTTGGAAGGAGCTTCTAAGGCGAGGAGAATGCTCGCGCACCAAGTAGATATATAGTATTTAGTAACAATGTCAGCCCTATTTAGTATTTTTGCTTACATTCCTTGAAATGTTAATTGAATTGAATTGAAGTATCGATATTGTCGATCGATGTATTGCACATTGAACTGTAATCAGTTTGTCGTCGAGTAAAAGAGTTGAAGCGGAGCTGATGGGCGTTTTTGCTAGGAATGGAATTTTCCTTATAATTATTAATTTTAACGCTCGTGGAGGACTCTAACTCGAACAATCGGTTAAGAAATAACCAAAGTTATATTTTACTGCGCAATTGGATGGGGCAGCATGCGCAAATTCCAAGAATTTTGGTACACATGTTCACACACACATTCATGCGCGTCTGCTTCGAATTCTATCAACAATTGCAATTGCGATTGTTTACTGTGCTGCTATTTTAATTCATTTTCTTAATATTACAAATTTATTGGTGTGGCTGTTGATTAGAAGAATTGCACATGGTGAGGTCTTTCGCGAGTTCTAGCCCTACCGGGGAAACTTGTTTTTTTTTTTGGCTGGTGAGGCTGTTGAGTAGAGTCGTCAGCATGTAATGTGGTCTGTTGCGAGGTTAAACCTTGCCAAGCTAACTTTTTTTTAAAATTTATTTTCATTATCTCAAACGAGCGCGTTGCACGAACTGCATTTGGGGTTGGAATAAGAAGGTTCCAGGTATTCCCTAGTCGGGAGCTCCCGACTAGAACTACTTACTTGTTATTTATATATAAATCAATATGTGCTAAAAACTAGTTTCTCTTTTGCCTTTTGCAGGTTACAGCAACAAATTTTCACACAATATTATTTATTTAAATTTTTGGCACAAAATACCTGTGTTTTCATTATAAGTTTTTCAAGCTTTCCTTGATATTGTCCGAAATCAAAGAGATGTCAAGATGCAATACAACAGATATAAAACGCCAGCCAGTAGACGAATGAAATGCAGCTCGGGCTTATGCCGAGCCAATATTGCACTTTTTGCCAAGTACTGCAAATCCCACAAATCCTAAACGAAGTCCCTGCTTTGGCGCCAATGAATAATTCCTGAGGGTTTTCAAGAATAATAATCCAACTAATTTTCAATTACATCATCAATTTAACTGTTGAACGCCGTTTAGGAAAATCTGCCGACCGATATCTCTTTGTTTGTTGACAAATACAAGAAAACGAACTTCTTTTCTTTACACGGTTATTGCTTCTGATTTTCTGCAGAGCTCGAAAACAATTCCTGCTTACAATTATCGGAGAGGCTTGCTGCTCCTAAGATGAGTAACGATGAAATCAACACTTAACAATGCTTTTTACATTAATTAAGAGCAAATGTTAAGAGCGTCGGTTATTTAAGTGCGTGTGAGAACCATCGCTGAACTCTGCACATTTACATTAGTTAGTTGAGCTGTTTCAACATAGCTTTTAAGCAAGCCTGGAGGTTCCCTCTACACAAATTATTCTTCGAGTAGACGTGCGTGCGATCTTCAATTGACAATCATTACCGCCCTGCTCACAGCAATGGGTCGCTTGAAAATAGGTTAACCGTTTGAAAAAACTGGAGGGGACGCGGGCCTTAGATTCGCTTGGATAGCTGATGGGCTCGGGGGAAACACAGGAAGCCTAGTGGTGACAGAAGCTAATATCGCCCTGAGGCCCACAGCCATGGCGAAAGCTGCATAAGTAGACAAAAGTAACTAGTACGGCTTGCTCTTTTAAGAACCCAGTTAAGCCCCGACGGTTCGACCTAAAACGTTCCATGACAGGTCCAAGCAGTAAGCAATTCGCTGAACCATCATGTCTAGAAGCACGAGAATATGCACCATTCAGTATTCTTCTTACTCCTTAGACTCAGAGGTTAGACTGGAGTCAAGCTTACGTGCTGGCGGCGCATTTGGCGATGTCAGCAAATAAAATTATCGACATACACACGAAAGTCATCGAGTGATTCCAAATCTTTGATCACGTGAAAAACATCCATACCAGCGGCATCCGGCAGTGAAAGAGACGCCAGGGACAACGGTGGCACAAGCAATAGATGCATGTTCAACAGAGAAGAAAGTTTAGTGGCGGGATTAATACGGCAACAGTTCTTTCTGGTTTTTGCAAGAGGCAGGCGCCGAGCGCTAATTGGACACAGCGCTAATCTCACCACTAACTGTTCCAAAGGAAAATTCTATAAGAGCATGTGTAGCTTTTGATAACGTACTCATTACCGTCTAAAGAGAGGACTAATCCCGCTGAGACAACATGCTTCGATTCAAGCGATGCTGTAACAAATGTTATTCCTGCTTGTAAGTACCCTTGTTATTAATCTTTAGCAGTCGAAAAGGCCGTTTTGAATCAAGTAAGGCTTTCCTCCAGCAGAACTACATCCAGTTAACTCCTGTCATTGCTGTTGGTAGTGTTAAACTGGAATTAAGTGCATCCTTTTCAGTGCAAATAAACAGTTGTACCAAGCCTACAAGCCTTGAATACCACAATTGATGGAGATGTCCAGTATCGCTGTCATCAGCTTTGCTATATGCGTAACAGAGATAGTACGGGTGTCAAACTATCAGCCTTGTCTATAATTAGCCAAAAAATACTTAAAAATATAACGAAGAGCTCTTCTTCAACATAAACTTAAAAATAATACGTTTCATAACTATTCAATGGGAAAAAACTTTACAAAAATAATGTATTTATTTTTGGTAACAAATAGGCTGAACTGCCTGAATAGTGTTTTGGGATGGAAGATCAATTCCAGAAATTCCAAGTCCTTGACGTTGCGATAGGGCTCTACATCTATTAAAATCAATTGCTAAATCAAATTCTGTTTTTCGAGAGAGTTTTGTCATACTAAGCGTAACTTAGAAAATAATGCCCAATTGAAGCATCAAGCTTGTGAGATACATTATGCGCAGAATGTGCACATGCCGTAGCCCGCTTACCGCGGAAACTCTTTAAAAACCAGGGGACGACAAATATCCAGAGTTCATAAAATAACTGGGTTACCCGCCTTTGACCCCGCACGCTTCGGTATCCACTGTTCCTCCTTAAATTGGGAAATTTTTTTTATAAGTCAGCGCCCTTGGAAGAGATATGACCTTGCCAGAGGTATGACCTAGCTCCGCCACCGCGCAGAGCGTATAGTCGCACTACCAGACGGTGTCCCTAAAATTAGTATTTTCAGACTTTCCACATCCTTTGTATAGTGGAATTACTAATGATATTTCCCAAAGACGCTCTAAGAAAACAGAATCAAGGAAAAGGTTAAAACGCTTTAGTAATGATTGAAGTACAGAAACACTTCAGGTCCCAGAGAGAAACAAGTTTTAAAAGATCTAGTAGCAGCAAGAGTAGTGGTATCGGCAATGAAAGCAAATATTAAAAAGAGAGATCTCTATAATAAGACTTGTTGCAAGGTGAGTTAGAGTTAGCAGAGTTCGCAGTGAGGATAAAAACAACTTCGACTGCTTGGTACGTTGAGAGTCTTAAATAAGATGAACCCTCAGATGTTGTGAATTCTTAGCCCAAATTACACGAACCTCAAAATTATCATATATGAGAAAATCCGAATTGCAGCATCACTACCCGTGAATGCATTGATAATGGTTATTCTTCGCCATTTTTTAAGAAATAACCAAGAGCAGGCCTGAATCTCAGATTTAACGACGCTGCTTTAGATACCCATTGCGTTAGATACCCACTTGCCCTCTGTTCAGGCGGTTGTACAGATTTGAAGTACTTTGTTTTGGGCGAAAGTGTTGATATCATCAGGCAACTATAGTAGGTGCGAGGACTCAGCAACTTGTTGGGTTCTATCTTGCCACTCAATCATGGCGAGGTGACTGAAAGCTATGTCCTTGTAAATTTCAAAGTCAATCGCCAAGGGCAAATGACAGGCAAAATCCGGAAAGAGTGTGGGCCCTCTGAGTGCCAGGACCTGAAGGATGCGAAAAGAGAATCGGCTATACAAGTGGGTTTTCGATATAAGAAGAATGTCTATCGTGCAGTCCGGAAATGAGGTCATAATTATGCAGGAACAAACTTTGTAGCACGCACATCATCATCTTTAGGCTAGATGTCATTATCGACATCATCTTATCAAAACGCCCTAGAATCTTAGGAATCGCAGCGGCTTGCGTTGATGCCATGGCGCCCAAGCTGTCTCCACAGCCTTACCATATAACTATGAAACCTTTCTTGAGCAGGCGCTCAAGTCGGAAATGAGGTCCAAAGTCTCACCGAGAGAGATGTAGACAAGAATCACAAGCACCCATGATATCGGGAATCTCAGTTAAAGCGTGCCATCCCTTGGCAACCACCCTAAAGTCACGACTCTGATAAAGTTCCATTGTCTAAAATTATGTCCCTCCATACAAGTTATAGAAGACGGGCCTGCGTTATTCAATCGAAAATCATTTAATACCACCTTGTTCACAGCAATGGGTCACTTGAAAAAAATGGCGGGGACGCGGGCCAAACTGCCTTAGATTTGCTTGGATAGCTGATGGGCTCACAGGGAAACACAGGAAGCAGGAAGTGACAGAAGCTAATCGCTCTGAGGCCCACAGCCATGGCGAAAGCTGCATAAGTAGGCAAAAGTAACTAGTACGGCTTGCTCTTTTAAGAAGCCAGTTAAGCCCCGACGGTTCGACCTAAAACGTTCCATGACAGGTCCAAGCAGTAAGCAATTCACTGAACCATCATGTCCAGAAGCACGAGAATATGCACCATTCAGTATTCTTCTTACTCCTTAGACTCAGAGGTTAGACTGGAGTCAAGCTTACGTGCTGGCGGCGCATTTGGAGATGTCAGCAAATAAAATTAACGACATACACACGAAAGTCATCGAGTGATTCCAAATCTTTGATCACGTGATAAACATCCATACCAGCGGCCTCCGACAGTGAAAGTGAGGCAACTGTAATATCAGTTGTCATTGATGATATAAATTATACACAGAAGCAGGTCAGTGCTGATTTGCTTGGTTATTGAGAATGGCCTTATTTCAATTTAAATATTCGTGCTAAGCCTATGGGTACATGCATATACTTTTGCTGTTATTGCCTATGTTATGCCTGTGTAAGTGAGCATATATATTTTGCTCATAAAATGCGCTCAGACGGAGTGTGGGATCTGCAACGTACACATAAACGGTCAGCTAGAGGGCTATTGGACCGCGCTGCGTAATATGAGCCAGAGCCAATACATAAAGTGGCTCTGGGCTTGTTTAATGTAAAATTGTTATAGTATGCAACAAAGTGTACATACAGAAGTAAGCTTCTCCGACCCCATAAAGTATATATATTCTTTATCAGCATCAATAGCCGAGTCGATCTAGCCATGTCCGTCTGTCTGTCCGTCCGTCCGTATGTATGAACGCAACGATCTCAGAACCTATAGGAGCTAGAGACTTGATATTGAAATCTAGATGTAGGTACTCCTAGTGCCTGCGCAGATCGAGTTTGTTTCCGATAATCGATAACTTACTCCGTTTCCAAGCAATCGATAAAAATCGATATCGATATCCTGTTTTTGGGCAATTTTGGTAAATAATAAGAGCTGGAGTCACCAAACTTGACATATAGCTTCTTAAATAGAATATATTTATGCATTTGATGTTGGAAGAAGAGGATTCAGGGTATCCCCTAGTCGAAAGCTCCCGACTAGAACCTCTTACTTGCTTTTGTTTTAGTTTGTGCGAATATACTTTTGTATTTAACGAAAATTAAAATTAAATTTATTTTCTTTTTATTTGCAATAATTGATAAGCTTTACATATATACCAATGCCAATTATTACGTATGTATCACACTACATCACTTAAAAATGAAAGTTTTTAGTCTATCCTTATTTACTTTTTGTTCTTTGTTTTTAACCCTTGCAGAGGGTATTATAATTTTGTCGTAAAATGTGTAACCCATAGAAGGAGACATCTTCGACCCCATAAAGTATATATATTCTTGATCAGAATCAACAGCCGAGTCGATATAGCCATGTCCGTCTGTCCGTCTGACCGTCTGTCCGTCTGTCTGTTTCTATGCGAACTTGTCCCTCAGTTTTAAAGCTATCTTAATGAAACTGTGCAGAAGTCCCTCTTTCTGTTCCACGCAGCACATATGTCAAAACCAGCTGGGTCGGACCACTATATCATATAGCTGCCATAGGAACGATCGGTCGAAAATTAAGTTTTTGTATGAAAAAACATTTTGATTTTCAAGATATCTTGACTAAACTCGGCATTTATTAGTTTTACTGTACTCCCCATATATAGGCAAAATCGCTTTTGCGTCATCTGTGGTCATCAGTTGTTCTATGTTTGTTTTTGCTTTTTCCATATGTTTTGTTTCTTCTTGTAATAGGTTGTGTTTGTGTTTTATAAGTAAGTTTAATATTTTGGTATGGTAAAAATGTGTGTGTCTAGTCAATGTTCTTGTTATGTCAGGGTGGGTTTTATTGTCAGTGGTCAGTATGGTCAAATGCTGTGTCAAGTTTTTGATGAAGTTAGGTATTAAATTTGATTTTCTACATTTTAACAAAAATTTTAAACTAGATTTAAGTTTAGTTAATTTTACCAGTGTTAGTTGGAATTTATTAATTGTTCTTTTCGAATCCTTGTATTTAGTTTTTATTTTTGCGTAGCTCATGTTGGTTGCTGTGCATACGGCGTGCCTTCCGTTGATATTTATTGATGGCTCTGGCGACCTTTCCATATTTCAATATTTATTTGTTGGCTGGCTCGAGGTCCGTGTTTGTTAAAACAAAACAAACCGTAGCAATGGATGAGGATGAATATAAAAATAAAATGACAAATATTTTAGACGACTTATGCGCGTATAGAACACTGAGACTGGATCCGATATCAAGACTACAGACAAAGAATAACACCTTCGTAGCACAATTATTCAAGATGGGTCTTATTTCAAAGGACGAAAGAAATAAGATGACTACAACAACAGCGGTACCTCCGAGGATATATGGACTACCAAAAATACACAAGGAAGGAACACCACTGAGACCAATATGTTCTTCCATCGGATCTCCATCTTACGGGCTGTGCAAATATATAATACAAATATTAAAAAATCTGACAATGGACTCTAGGTACAACATCAAGAACGCGGTAGATTTTAAAGACAGAGTCAACAACTCCCAGATTAGAGAAGAGGAAACATTAGTATCTTTTGACGTAGTATCCTTATTTCCCAGCATACCAATAGAATTAGCACTTGACACAATAAGACAAAAATGGACCAAATTAGAAGAGCACACGAATATACCGAAACAACTATTTATGGACATAGTTAGATTTTGCATACAGGAAAACAGATATTTCAAATACGAAGACAAAATATACACACAACTTAAAGGAATGCCAATGGGATCACCGGCTTCCCCAGTAATCGCAGATATATTAATGGAGGAACTGTTGGACAAGATTACAGATAAATTAAAAATAAAACCAAGACTCTTGACCAAATATGTAGATGACCTTTTTGCCATAACGAACAAAATAGACGTGGAAAATATTCTAAAAGAATTGAATTCCTTCCACAAACAGATAAAATTTACAATGGAATTAGAAAAGGACGGGAAATTACCATTTTTAGACTCTATTGTAAGCAGAATGGACAACACACTCAAAATAAAGTGGTATAGGAAACCCATAGCCTCCGGACGAATACTCAACTTCAATTCAAACCACCCAAAGAGTATGATAATCAATACAGCACTAGGCTGTATGAATAGAATGATGAAAATATCGGACACAATATACCACAAAGAAATTGAACATGAAATCAAAAAACTCTTGACCAAAAATGACTTCCCCCCAAATATAATCAAAACATTATTAAAAAGACGACAAATCGAAAGAAAAAAGTCAACAGAACCTGCCAAAATATACAAATCACTAATATATGTACCACGACTATCAGAACGCCTCACAAACTCAGACTGTTATAACAAACAAGATATAAAAGTAGCACACAAACCGACGAATACATTACAAAAATTCTTCAACAAGATAAAGTCGAAAATCCCGATGATCGACAAAAGTAACGTCGTTTACCAAATACCATGTGGCGGGGAAAACAACAACAAGTGCAATAGTGTCTACATAGGTACAACAAAATCGAAGCTAAAAACAAGGATTAGTCAACATAAATGGGACTTCCAACTAAGACATCAAAATAATATACAGAAAACAGCACTTATGACCCATTGTATAAAAAGCAACCACACACCAAATTTTGATGAAACAACAATCTTACAACAAGAACAACACTATAACAAGCGACACACATTGGAAATGCTACACATAATTAACACACCAACCAACAAACGACTAAACTACAAGACAGACACAGAAAATTGCGCTCACTTGTACAGACACCTCTTAAACAGCCAAACAACCTCAGTAACAATCTCCACGTCAAAAAGCGCAGACGTGTAAAATAATGTATGTAAAATGTTCGAAATAATGTTTAATTTATTGTATTATAATTGTTAATTGTTTTTTGTATCTTGGTGTTAGTGCCCTGAAGACGGTTTGCCGATGTGCAACCGAAATATATCGGAAGAAAATTAAAATAAAATTGTTTTCATTGTTTGTTTTAACAAACACGGACCTCGAGCCAGCCAACAAATAAATATTAAAAATCATTTTGTTTATCAAGATATCTTGACCAAACTCGGCATTTATTAGTTTTACTATGCTCCTCATCTATATGCAAAATCCTTTTAAGATCGGACCACTTTATCATATAGCTGCCATAAGACTATCGATCGAAAAATAAGTTGTATGAAAAAACATTTTGTTTTTCAAGATATCTTGAACAAACTTGGCATTTATTAATTTTGCTATACTCCTCATATATAGGAAAAATCCTATTAAGATCGGACTATTATATCATATATCTGCCATAGGAACGATCGGTCGAAAACTAGGTTTTTGATTAAAAACCTTTTTTGTTTATTTATGTTTGTTTGTTCATTTACTTTCTTATCATATATAAGTTTATTTTTTTGCTTATTCCTTTCGAGCATTATTCTAGCTCTTTTATATGCTAACTCTAACCTATATTTTGATTCCTGATACTATGTATATAGAGGCTTAATGTGCTCATTTACATTGTTAATATTAGGTTTCCTACTAAAAATTAATTCAAAGGGACAAACACATGCGTTGTGGATGGTGTTGTATTAAAACAATATACAAAGTATTGTAACCAAACATCCCAATCAGTTTTATCAACTAATTTATAAACACGAACGAATTCGTTTACCGTTCTATGACTTCGTTCCACAGTTCCTAAAGTCTGGTGGTGGTGTGCCGTAGAAATTATGTTTTTAATACCAAGGTACTTACATAAATCTTCTATTACTGAATTCTTAAATTCTGTACCCATGTCCGTAATGAATGTCTTCATTGGACTGTATTTCAGAATAAAATCTTCGAGTATAGCTTTAGCTATGACTTTTGCACTTTTGTTTGGAATAGGTATGGCAACTAGATATTTTGTTCAGTCACATATCAGTGTAACTGCATATTCATTGCCTTGCTCTGATTCTGGTAGTGGACCGATCGTGTCTACTATTACTCTATCAAAAGCATTGATTGGGGTTTCCGTAATTGTTAAAGAAGTTTTTGTGTGTGTTGTCACTTTTGATTTCTGAGTAGTTTTGACTTTAGATTGTGTATACTCAGGAACATATCGAGTCATACCCTTCCTTGGCCAAGGTTTTTGTAACGCTTGTGTGACCTTCTTGTAGTGGATCATTATGAACTGTAGACAATATAGCATCTATTTCTTTTTGTTCTTTTATTAGGGTCACTGGGTTGAGTAGCGCTGCTCTTAATGTTTTCAATATTTTATTGCCCCTTTGTTTGAAATTAGCAATTTAAACTTGTTCAAAGATATTTCCCCACAGTGCCACTTTGAGGCTTGCATTTCAAGCCTTTGGAAGAACTGACTTAAGTCAAGAATTCCACTAATATAGAATAATATATACATCGCTAACATCATATCTTGCAGTAATTTTTTTCCATGTTTAAAGAAACATTACATATTTTTTACTTGAAAGGTCAATACTTCACGTGCTTCATCATTGTTGATGACTTCATATGCGTTGGGCTTTGCAGTCTTTTCTATAGATTGCATAGGCAATTTTATTTCTTTATCTCCTGCGCAGGATTTTTGTCTACTTTTATATCTGGTAGTGACTTTCATTATGTTTTTGATCATGAAGTTCTTTGATGGTTATTCTTGATAACGCATCGGCTACATAATTGTCTTTTCTCTTTAGATATTCGACTGTGAAGTCGTATTCTTTTAATTCGCACCGCATGCGTGTTAATTTTGAGCCAGGATTGATCATTGAAAACAAATATGTTAATGGTCTGTTCGGATTGTAAAATGTTTGCCATAAATGTATGGTCGAAAATGGGTGATTGCCCAGTGTAATGCTGCTAGTTCTTGTTCTGTTGTACTTTTATTACTTTCACCCTTAGTAAATGCACGTGGTGCATAAGCTATTGAAAGTTGGAGTCCAATATGGTTTTGAGTTAAAACCGCTCCATAAGCTTGTTTACTTGCATCAGTTATTATGCAAAATGCTTGCTGAAATATGGGTACTGTTACGCTCATTGTTATGCTCATTAAGTTTGTTCTTAAATAATAGAAAGCTTGTTGACATTGAGGTGTCCATGCTGCGGCGGCTTGCGTTGGTCGTGCCCAGAATGCATCGACAAGCAAATTGATTTCTCCAGAATGTATAATTGTGCGATAAATCAATTCTTAAAACTGAATAACGGGGCTAGGCAGCTCTCGAGTAGTTTTGGCTTGAGTTTTGAGTTGCTTAGCAAATACAATTTCGAGTCTCCAACCAATCGCCGGTTGGAGCCTCAATTTTTGCAGTTGCCCTCTCCGACTGTCCAGTTACCTACGCCTTTCTTGTCCCTGCCTAGCAACGTACATTTATCTCCAATATTGTCATTATCGCTGTCTCTGAGTGACTGCCCAAATATTACCCCTGTCTTATGCCCTGCATTAGTCTCATTAGTCCCCGTACCTGAACCTGTACCAGTTAGTCAAACTGCCTCAGCCCCCTAAGCTCTTCGTGAAATATCATCATTCAAAATAAATGTTTCACATGATATGTACCTTTTCATGGCCAGCACTTCGTTCGATTCGGATATAATCGCATTTTCAGAAACATGGTTAAATTCAACTATATCTGATTTTGAGGTTTTTTCGAAAAATATTCTTTTGTAAAGAAATGATCGGCCGACTCGAGGTGGTGGGGTATTAATTGCCGTTAAAGCCATTCTCCAGCCAGAAATTTTCCTAGTACGCCTACTGACGCTGAGATTGTCTCAGTCAAGGTGTCTTTTCCTACACGGAATATCTATATTTCATACTCTTATGCTCCTCCTTCCTCTGACATTCAAGTTTATATGAAACACATTACTTGCATTAAAGAAGTATCTTCACACGTGCGTGATAATGACCTATTTTTGGTGTTGGGTGATTGTTCGGCTCAACAGCTAAAAATTAAACTAGTATTATGTTCGGTTCGGTTATGTTTCAGTTACATATTGCCCTGCGAGGCAAGCAAAGTCACTATTTCGTTTTGTTTGGCGCTTCTCGCATGTCATAAAATAGCTCAATATTATTTGCTGTTAACTATCTAGCGCTTATCGCTTTGCGCTCATCGTAGTTTCTGTTATCGCGCTCTTTTACCTTTTGCACTTTGTCTTAAGCAGCTAGCGCATCAATACTAGCGACGCCGCAATGCATTCTTGTCTCGTATGTTCGCTATATCGGATCTCTTATCGATCGCTTCGCTAAAAATTGTATATTTTCGCATATTATCAATACGCTCGCTATAAGCATATAAATTAATCAACCCGTTGCATGAACTTATAAGAAAAAGTGGAGTTTTTATAACATCCTTAACTTCTCGCTATTAAGTGCTAATAAAAAAGCTTGTTAGCCCAACATTTTGGTGACCCCGACGTGAACCCTTTTTATTTAACATTATAGTGTTGCATAAAATTATTTAAATTAAAATTGAGTTGTTAGGCAGCAATAAAAAATCGCTCTTATATACATATATATGTAAGAACAAGTGTCATGCGGTGAATTGCAGTAAAGAGGAGTCTGTGTACATAAGCATATATACATATAGACGCGTTGACTCTCGCTATCTGCATTTTACTTGTGTTTTTATTCGACTAACTGTTGCGCTCGCTTAAGAGTACAGTGCTGACAATAAGTCAACGGTCAACTTTCGTGTGCAGATTTAATTCGGTTTTCTTTGACCTTTTTTCGTTTGCTTCGGTTGCCATGGAAAGTTCTAGTGCTGAATCGCTGGCCCAGCCTACAAACAGGGTGTCATTTTTAAAGCGCAAGGTGGCGTCCTCTCATGAGCGGTTGCAGGCGCTTCAATCTAGCCCCAACCAAGCGCCCCCTGCCAATAATAATGAAATTGCATTGTCGGTGCTGCTCAAGCGGATTGAAAAAATGAATTTGCATTTGAAGACGCTCAAAACAAATTGGGAAGAACTAGACTTTGACGAAATCGGCAGTGAGTTACGCAAGGCTTTTGACGAGCTTTCAGTAACTTTGGATAATTCGGTGCGGTTTGAAATTGCTAAGCGCAGTAGAGCATTGCCGTCCAGCTCCACATTTGTAAATGAACCAATTGCTGCTGCGTCAATGACTAGATCCAGAGCGTTACCGACCTTAACACCAATCAAATTGGCAAAGTTTTCAGGAGGTTATACGGAGTGGTCAGATTTCTTTTCAATGTTCACAACTTTAATCGAAAATCATCCCGAACTTACAAACATTGAAAAAATGCAGCATTTGCGGCTCTGCTTGAAGGACTCTGCGCTGGATACCAGTCGGTCATTGGAAATATCAGAGGCTAATTATTCCATAGCATTTAATTTATTACATTTGATAACCGTCGATTAGTATTTCAGGCACACATCGTTGAACTGCTGTGGCTCAAGAAGGTAATGAATGCCTCCGCTGGCGTGCTGCGTGAATTGTCGGATAAGTTTAATGCCCATATTCGTGCTCTCCCCAGTTTGGGTAGCAAGGAGCAAATTGCTGGTTGCATCCTTGTTCAGGTGCTACTGCAAAAACTGGATCCTGCTACGCAGGCGAAGTGGGAAGTTAACTGGAGGATCCCGCCTTTGCAAATTTAATTCCATCATGGGTACAAATTGCCCCATTTTTGGAGCAACGCTGCAGAACCCTAGAGAGTGTGGATTATGCTATGGCAACCTATACGCCGAGCTCTCAGGTGGGCAAGAACAAAGAGACTAACCCCAGTAGGACTACTAACTTAATGGCTGCTGTTTGCGTACTTTGTAATGGTGAAGACCATAATATATGGCAATGCCAGAGATGCGTCTCAAGGAAGCAAAACGATTATCTTAATTTTTTTTATTTTTTTTTTTTAATTTATTTATTAATGGACGACAAAACGAGTGTCTTCCTCATTATTCAATAGATTATACATACATAATGAAAATAAATGCTAAAAGCCTAGTTAGAGAACACAATTATCTAATAGCATCACCGACCGATGGAGGTGTTTTATTTGCCAGTCCGGCCAGCTATGCCCCTTTTCACAGCTAATTTTGTCAGTGACGCTATTAGAGCCTACATCTAAGCAGAAGGTTGTGAGTAGGAAAAAAGTGTTCTCAAGTAACATTAAAATAATCTTAATTTGCTATATTAATAAAGAAAATACAATAAATAGGAAAAATGAAAGTAAGAAGATTGTTAATAAAGTAAAGCAATGTAATTTATATAAAGAGTGTTAAGTAGATAGGACAAAGAGAAGAGTAATGGGAAATCACCGACCCGGTGGGGGAAAATTTTTCAGCCTGTCCGGCAAGCTATGCCCTTGCTCATAGCTGGGAATGGTCAGCGACTTCCCGAAGGTATCCTGAAAGCAACGATTTTATTAGGGGTAATGAAATTTCGGTAGAGAAAACGTGATGCAAACTATTGTAATTTTTACAAAGCACGAGAAAAGGATTTGCAAAGCGTAGTCTGTTGTGCACGTAGATAGGAATAAGGGGCGATAATTACTGGTTGGTCTAGCAGAGAATTCAAGACGCCCTAGCAGAAAAGGAGAATCTATATCGCCAACAATCAACATATGTAGAAAGACAACACTGAGAATTGTCCTACGGTTGGTTAAAGGCGGAAGATTAAGAAGAAGCAGCTTGCTAGAGTAGGATGGCATCCGAAGATTAGGGTCCCAATTTAAACCTCGTAAGGCAAAAAGCAGAAATTGCTTCTGAACAGATTCAATACGATCCTGGCTGTTGTTATACTGTGGAGACCAGATGCAAGAGCAGTATTCAAGGATAGGGCGAACAAGAGAGATGTACAGAAGTTTTGTTATAAAGGGATCGTTAAACTCTTTAGACCATCGTTTAATGAATCCAAGTACACCTTTTGCCTCATTAACGATGGTATCTATGTGAAGATTGAAACAGAGCTTAGAATCGAAAGGAACGCCTAGATCCTTAACTGTTAGTATACGTTGCAAAGGGATATTGTCGATTGTATAACTGACAAGATAAGGTGTAGTACGATTAAAAGTCATAAGCATACACTTTGAACAATTTAGATGCAATTGATTGACCGAACACCATAGTTGCATAGCGTTTAAATCGTCTTGTAGACGAGAATGATGTAGGGGATTAGTGTATGATAGAAAAAGTTTGACATCGTCCGCATACATGAGTACACGGGCATGTGATATAACAGAGGGGAGATCATTTATAAAAAGAGTAAAGAGTAAAGGTCCAAGATGACTACCTTGAGGAACACCAGAAGTAACGTGAACCCGTTTAGAGGTAGTCAGCCTTAGCATTACTCTTTGGGTCCTACCTTTTAAATAAGAATTAATCCAAAGCAGAAGAGACAGGGGGAAACCTATTCGGTCAAGTTTACAAAGTAAAATGTCATGGTGCACAGAGTCAAACGCCTTACTGAAGTCAGTGTAAATGACATCAGTTTGCATTTTCGAAAGGAAAGCATCGTTTACCAAGGAAGTAAACTCAAGCAGATTGGTCGCAGTTGACCGATTCTTTACGAATCCATGTTGAACAGGGGAAACAACTGATTTGCAGAAATGCTGCAAATTCGAAGTGATTATTTTTTCAAATAATTTAGGAATAGCGGACAGTTTTGCAATGCCCCTGTAATTTCCTATATCAGACTTCCCACCTTTCTTGTAAAGAGGAATGATATAAGATTCTTTCCAAAGAGATGGAAAGACAGAAGTTTCAAGGGATAGATTAAAAAGCTTTAGCAATGGATAAAGAAGGGAAGAACTACACTCCTTGAGTAGACAACTAGGAATATTGTCCGGCCCAGGAGAGTAAGAAGACTTTAAAGAGTTTATAGCTAATAGGAGAGAGGAGTGTGAAATAAAGGGGACATCTTTTACGAACATGCAATTCCGGAACTTGTCGCACATGTGGCTCCAGACACCACACTTCTGCATTTAGACGTTTTGCATTCGATTCTTCACTCTATCACTCCTACTGCAGCTTCTTCAGCCCCCGCCTCTACCCCTCTTGTTGCCCACAACCTCAGCAGAGATTTTGTGTTCCTGGCCACTGCTATTGTACTAGTTAAGAATCGGTCTGGGATTCTAGTTCCGTGTCGAGTTGTATTGGATGGTGGGTCACAGCTACATTTAATTACATCCCGATTCGCTCAACAGCTTCAGTTGACGAAAAGTCCATCTTCAGCCGCAGTTGCTGGCCTGGGAAACGCCCCTTTCGCTACTGATGGATGCACTGTGGCTGTCAGAGTACTCTGCAATCATCACAGCCATCGCAGCTTCCACTATAGCAGATCGCCAGCCAAGCATCGCCCTTAATACAACTAATTGGAATGTGCCAGAATATATTCGCCTCGTTGATCTTTGCTTTAACAAGCCGCAGCGAGTTGACTTTGTTATCGGAGCTGGTCTTTTCTACTACCTAATGTGTGTCGGGCAAATAAAACTGCTTCCGGGATTGCCTCTTCAGCAGAAAACACGCTTTGGATGGGTAGTTGCAGGTGGCGGTTCCCACCTCATTTGGCCAATCGTGTATCGTCTGATGCCCGCACTGATTCTGATGGCCGAACTAATGAGTTAATTCAACGATTTTGGGAAGTTTTCCAGACCCTGTTGCTAAAGCAACAAAGGAAGAGCTTGACTGCGAGGAGCATTTTCAAAGGTTGCCAACAGAAGCATATTCCGTGCGACTCCCTCTCAAACTCACTCTGGATCAATTAGGTGAATCTTATCAACAGGCATTTCGCAGATTTATATCGCTTGAGAGAAAGTTGCATCGTCATCCCAACCTTAAATCCCAGTATTGCGCGTTCATTCAAAAGTATAATGAGATCGGACATATGACTCTTGTCCCTCCAGAGTCGTTACGTTTATGCAAATATTTTCTCCCTCATCATTGCGTGCTGAAGGAACAAAGCACGAGCACCAAACTTCGTGTCGTGTTTGATGGTTCAGCTATCACCAGTAGTGGATGTTCGCTGAATAAAGTGTTGATGGCTGGCCCGTCTTACAACCGAAGCTGTTTAACATTTTGATGCGATTTCGCACGTTCCCTGTTGCCCTTACTGGAGACATTGGCAAGATGTATCGCTGTGTCAGAGTTACGGTCCCAGATAACTACCTACAATGCATCTTGTGGCGAAATTCGACTGATTCTGAAATAAGTGTCTTCAAGTTGGGCACAGTTACGTGTGGCACAAAACCAGCTTCCTTTCTTGCGGTTCGAGCAATGCAGCAATTTCTATGTAGATGACCTGACATCTGGCTATGGCTCGGTCCAAGTGGCGATCGACGTATTAAATCAAACAAAGGGCATCCTATCTAAAGGTTGCTTTGAACTCAGAAAATGGTGCCGCAAAACAGTTTCCAGCATTGTAAACAAATGCATCAGATGCTTCCGGAACAAGCCCCGCTTGGTGGAGCACGTAATGGCTAATCTTCCAAAGGAACGATTTGTTGAAACTCGAGCGTTTGACAAACTGGTGTGGACTTTTGCGAACCATTCTTCTACAAGCCTGACACTCGAAACAAAGCTCCTATAAAATGTTACATCAGCGTATTTATTTGCTTCGCCGCGAAAGCCATTCATTTGGAGTTGGTCAAGGATCTATCTAAGTGTGCTTTTCTCTATGCTCTAAGGCGCTTTATATGCACTCGTGGCAAGACACGTCAGATTTGGTCTGACAATGCCACCAACTTTGTCGGCGCCAAAAACTCGTGTTGGAGCTAAAGAATCTCTTTCTCTGGCAACAGCGTTCTAAATGGCGGACTCCCAAGCCAGGTGTGGCTCTCAATGACATCGTTCTTGTCAAAGACGAGAACTTACCTCCTTTGAAATGGCCACAAGCTAGAGTGGTTGAATTGGTCAAAGGAACTGATGACATCACACGCGTTGCAGTTCTTTAGACAGCTAATGGTCTGCTTCCCCTTTACGATCTTTTTGAAGATCAATCGTTCAACGGGGGGAGTATGTTCGGCTCAGCAGCTTAAAATTAAACTAGTATTGTGTTCGCATAACATTTCAGTTACATATTGCCCTGCGAGGCAAGCAAAGTCACTATTTCGTTTTGTTTGGCGCTTCTCGCATGTCATAAAATAGCTCAATATTATTTGCGCTCATCGTAGTTTCTGTTATCGCGCTCTTTTACCTTTTGCACTTAGTCTTAAGCGGCTAGCGCATCAATACTAGCGACGCCGCAATGTATTCTTGTCTGTATAAATTAATCAACCCGTTGCATGAACTTATACGAAAAAGTGGAGTTTTTATAACATCCTTAACTTCTCGCTATTAAGTGCTAATAAAAAAGCGTGTTAGCCCAACAGTGATTTTAATTTGCCAAACATCTCCTGGTTATTATTCACTGCCGAAAAGTATCTAGTACCCTCAGCACAGCATGACTTTATACATAGCATGCTAGAACATTCGTTGCTTCAAATCAATTCAATTTCTAATCATTTGAATTGAAAACTTGACCTTGTATTTGTTAATGACTACCTTATTTCTATTGTGTCTAAGTCCCCTCGTTTATCTCTTTCTGAGGATGTATATCATCCTACTTTAGAGGTTTCAATGTTCAATTGTAATCCTCTCATATCGTGCTCATCACCCAATAAGCCCCGCCGTTGCTTTTACAAACGATATTATCCATTGCTGAATCAAATTATTTATGCGACCGATTAGTCTTTCCTATATGACTCGGATGATATGAATACTGCTATTAATTTTTTTATAACACCCTAAACTCCCTCTTGAATATGTGTATTCCCAAATCAATTCCTTCGACTACTTCTTCAAAGCCACCCTGGCTTACTCCCAGATTATCAAATCTAAAAAATATAAAATCTTAATATTTTAAAAAGTTCAATAAGTCTGGTTCGTGTACAAACTTGGCTGAATATTCCATAGCCATGTCGAACTTCTTTATTCGGAGTTCTCAAGGCTATGAGAATTATTTAACTCGTTGCAAAAGGCAATTTGCCCAAAATCTGAGACAGTTTTTCAATTTTGTAAATTTTAAGTGTAAGTCTTCAAGTTTGACATCTTCTTTTTCTCTCGGGATGGATAAAGCTACCAATGACTCTGATTCTGCTAACCTATTTGCTAATTTTTCCAATCAACTCTTCAGTCTGTCCTAATGATAATTCTTACCCTATTACTTATATCTAGTTCTATACCTCCTCCTATTATTTCTCATTCCTTTCACCCTCTCTCCCATTCCTCTCACTCCAGGGCCTGATAATATTCCTAGTTGTCTACTCAAGTAGAGTAGGTGTAGTTCTTCCCTTGTTTATCCATTGCTAAAGTGTTTTAATCTATCCCTTGAATCTTTTGTCCTTCCATCTCTTTGAAAAGAATCTTACATCATTCCTCTCCACAAGAAAGGTGGAAAATCTGATATACAAAATTACAGGGGAATTGCAAAACTGTCCGGTATTCCTAAATTATTTGAAAAAATAATCACTTCAAACTGCAGCATTTCTGCGAATTAGTTGTTTCCCCTCTTCAACATGAATTCGTAAAGAATCGGTCAACTACGATCAATCTGCTTGAGTTTACTTTCTTAGTAAAGGATGCTTTCCTTTCGAAAATGCAAACTAATGTCATTTACACTATCTTCAGTAAGGTATTTGACTCTGTGCACAACGACATTTTACTTTTTAAACTTGACTGAATAGGTTTCCCTCCTATTTTGCTTTGGATTAGTTGTTATTTAAAAGGTAGGACCCAAAGAGTAATGCTGAGGCTGACTACCTCTAAACAGGTTCACGTCACTTCTGGTGTTCCTCAAGGTAGTCATCTTGGATCTTTATTCTTTACTCTTTTTATAAATGATCTCCCCTCTGTTATATCACATGCCCGTGTACTCATGTATGCGGACGATGTCAAACTTTTTCTATGATACCCAAGACGATTTGAACGCTATGCAACTTTGGTGTTCGGCCAATCAATTGCATTTAAATTGTTCAAAGTGTATGTTTATGACATTTAATCGTACTACACCTTGTCAGTTATACAATCGACAATATCCCTTTGCAACGTATACTAACAGTTAAGGATCTAGGCGTTCCTTTCGATTCTAAGCTCTGTTTCAATCTTCACATAGATACCATCGTTAATGAGGCAAAAGGTGTACTTGGATTCATTAAACAATGGTCTAAAGAGTTTAACGATCCTTTTATAACGAAACTTTTGTACATCTCTCTTGTTCGCCCTATCCTTGAATACTGCTCGTGCATCTGGTCTCCGCAGTATAACAATAGCCAGGATCGTATTGAATCTATTCAGAAGCAATTTCTGCTTTTAGCCTTACGAGGTTTTAATTGGGACCCTAATCTTCGGATGCCATCCTACTCTAGCAGGCTGCTTCTTCTTAATCTTCCGCCTTTAACCAACCGTAGGACAATTCTCAGTGTTGTCTTTCTACATATGTTGATTGTTGGCGATATAGATTCTCCTTTTCTGCTAGGGCGTCTTGAATTCTCTGCTAGACCAACCAGTAATTATCGCCCCTTATTCCTATCTACGTGCACAACAGACTACGCTTTGCAAATCCTTTTCTCGTGCTTTGTAAAAATTACAATAGTTTGCATCACGTTTTCTCTACCGAAATTTCATTACCCCTAATAAAATCGTTGCTTTCAGGATACCTTCGGGAAGTCGCTGACCATTCCCAGCTATGAGCAAGGGCATAGCTTGCCGGACAGGCTGAAAAATTTTCCCCCACCGGGTCGGTGATTTCCCATTACTCTTCTCTTTGTCCTATCTACTTAACACTCTTTATATAAATTACATTGCTTTACTTTATTAACAATCTTCTTACTTTCATTTTTCCTATTTATTGTATTTTCTTTATTAATATAGCAAATTAAGATTATTTTAATGTTACTTGAGAACACTTTTTTCCTACTTACAACCTTCTGCTTAGATGTAGGCTCTAATAGCGTCACTGACAAAATTAGCTGTGAAAAGGGGCACAGCTGGCCGGACTGGCAAATAAAACACCTCCATCGGTCGGTGATGCTATTAGAAAATTGTGTTCTCTAACTAGGCTTTTAGCATTTATTTTCATTATGTATGTATAATCTATTGAATAATGAGGAAAACTCTCGTTATGTCGTCCATTAATAAATAAACCAATACGAATTCTACGTTCTTTGTACATAGCTTTGTAATGTGGCGTGAATGATCCGCAAAATTTTTAAAAAACCTTCTATAGTAGTAACAGAATGAAACAAATCTTTTAACGCTGACCGCATTGTGTGGGACTGGATAATTTGTTATGACATCGAATTTTTTGTCGTCTGGCAAGATTCCTTTATCTGTACATTTATGACCAAGGAACGTCACTTCATGCATAAAAAATTAGCAATTTTGAGGATGCAATATAAGATTGTATTTCCTACATTTGTCAAAAACAGCTATTAAATTTTTGAACATATGTTTTTCGGAACAACCTATAACTATTAAATCATCCATGTAAATCAATGCTTGAGAAGGTTCAAGTCCGGAGAATGCAATAGTCATCATTCTCTGAAATGAATTTGGCGCTATTTTTAAGCCAAGAGGTAATCGGGTAAGGCGATAGGAGCCATTGCTCGTTGAAAAAGACGTTATATTTCTTGAACTTTCTTCAAGTTCAATTTGATAAAACCTGACAATAAGTCAAGTCATGAGAAATATTTTGCTCGAACTAGTTGATCTAGAATATCATCAATTCTAGGGAGTGGAAATTTATCCGACAAGAGTTTTTTTTTAATAATTTAACGATAGTCAATTACCAATTGCCATTTCTTGTCTTCTGGGCCTGGAAGTGCTTTCTTTGGAACTAGTATAAGAGGGCTATTGTATACATATACTGAGGGTTCGCCAATTTTGTGGGAGATCAATTTTCCTACTTGTTTTTGAATTTCTTCTACTGTCTATGCGGGCTTCGGTAGTTATACCCTGAACCCATTAAAATGGGTATAAGGGTATATTGTATTTGTGCGAAGCCCAAATGTATGTAACAGGCAGAAGGAAGCTTCTGCGACCCCATAAAGTATATATATTCTTGATCAGCATCAATAGCCGAGTCGATCTAGCCATGTCCGTCTGTCTGTCCGTCCGTCCGTCCGTCCGTATGTATGAACGCAAGGATTTCAGAACCTATAAGAGCTAGAGACTTGAAATTTTAGATGTAGGTGCTTCTAGCTCCCGCGCAGATCGAGTTTGCTTCCGATAATCGATAACTTACTCCGTTTCCAATCGATAAAAATCGATATTGATATCCTGTTTTTTGGGCAATTTTGGTAAATAATAAGAGCTAGAGTCACCAAACTTGACATATAGCTTCTAAAATAGAATATATATATGCATTTGATGTTGGAAGAAGAGGGTTCAGGGTATCCCCTAGTCGGGAGTTCCCGACTAGAACCTCTTACTTGTTCAGAGTTATTGTTGTTGTCGTGGTTGTTGTTGACTTTATTTAAATTTAAAAATTCATGCTTAGCCTATGGGTACATGTATGTATATACTTATGCTGTTATTGGTTAACATCTACAAAAAGAGGGAGAGTGTGTAGCTTGCATCTGCCTGTGTTAGTGAGCATATACATATATGTTGCTCATGAAATGCGCTCAGGCGGAGCGTAGGATCTGCAGCGTAAACATAAACGGTCAGCTAGAGGGCTAGAACACCGCGCTGCGTAATATGAGCCAGAGCCAATACATAAAGTGGCTCTGGGCTTGTTTTGTATGCAACAAAGTGCCGCATACTTTATAATTATATACAGGGTGTTCTTTAAAGGCATATACACACTGCACAACACCATCCGCGGACGAGGGAGAAGCAGTTGCGGACAGAAAAGAGTACATAGATGCACCTGGTATATCAACAGGGACAACGGTGGACACAAGCAATAGATGCATGTTAAACAGAAAAGATAGTTTAGTTGGGAGGGGATTAATACGGCAACAGCTCTTCCTAGTTTTTGCTAGAGATAGGCCCCGAGCGCTAATTGGACACATCGCGAACTTTGAGTTTCGATAACGATTTCACTAGCTTTGCTATATATACATAACAGAGATAGTAGGTGTGTCAAGCTATCAGCTTTGTATATAATTAACTAAAAAAAAACTCAAATATATAACGAAAAGCTGTATATCATTTCAAAATATTATTCATATTAAAATTAAGCAAGTAAGAGGCTTTAGCCGGGAGCGCCACGCGCTACGAGCTCGTTTGCCTTAGCAGTAATCAAAATACATTAACAAAAAAAAACTTAATAAAAATAAAATAGTTCCCTTAATAGGACTCGAGCTCGTAACAGAGCGCACTACCTGCAACCACCTATAGTCAACAGCCACACCATCACTTGAACTTCAATGAGAAAAAATAAACGGATTAAAATAGCAGCACAGAAAACGATACAATCGCAATTGCTATGTTGTTGATAGAGTTCAAGACGCGCATGAATGTGTGTGTGTGTGTACACGTACACAAATATTTGCAATTCGCGGGAGCTGCCCCATACACGAGGCCAGCCAAAGCACGTTTTCTTATTGTACAATAGAAAATTTCTCTATCCTCAAAATATTGTATTAAAACTGTGGCTTTAATTGGTAGGCAATGCAAATTGTTTTATTTACTTGATTTATAGCTATGTGGTGGTAATAATTAATCAATGAGAACCAATTTTACAGAAATGACGTATTTATTATGGTTTACAAATAGACTGATTAAATAGTGTTTAGTGACGGAAGATCATATTTTAGCCCATGTCGATTTACAAGTTCTCGAATGTTCTATGCGATAGGGTCCAACAAAAGTAACAAGTAAGAGGTTCTAGTCGGGAGCTCCCGACTAGGGGATACCCTGAACCCTCTTCTTCCAACATCAAATGCATATATATATTCCATTTTAGAAGCTATTGTCAAGTTTGGTGACTTTGAAAAAACAGGATATCGATATCGATTTTAATCGATTGCTTGGAAACGGAGTAAGTTATCGATTATCGGAAACAAACTCGATCTGCGCGGGAAATCATCACTGTAGATACCGTATGTGATGAAGATGCACGTTATGACGGGGTTCCGGGAAATTCTGACCGCAAGTATGGAAAAATTGCGAAAAACGTTAGTATGAAACTTTTTTGTTTACCATCCGATCGGCCTCGAACTCATTTTCAAAGATATTTGTTCAAATTCATTTAAGGGGTGTTTCGCACTTTTTTGAAAATCCATTCCTCCTCGGTGGAAATGGGGTCAAAGATTTTGTGGGTTAGGTTTCGCTCTTAAATTCATTTCCAAAGATCTATAGGAAAAATCATTTGAGACGTGTTTCACACTTTTCGCAGAATTCAAATACTAGCTTCTAAGGCCATCGACTCGACATTTAAATTATATATAGTATTATATGTATATTATATTAAATTATATATATATTATGATATGCTATTTAGTATGTTATTGGTGTCTAAGAATTTGATTAGCAATTTTACATTATTGTTAGTAGGTGTGGTAAGAAGAGAGGTAGGTCGGATTTGGCCAAATAGACAAGTCCTACCTAATGTAATTAAGTTGCGGGCAGTTATTCAATATGTGTTGGATTGATAACTCTCCCCCGCATTTTGGGCAATTGGGTTTGTCTTTTCCTTTAAGCAGCTGGTCGTGGGTTAAGGCGGTGTGCCCAGTTCTGAGCCGGGTGATAACATTGCAATATCTTCTGTGCCATGATGCTGGGTGTCGGACGGGTTCCTTGCTCGGATTAAATTGCTTAAATCTATGGACGTAAGTGTCCCATTGTGTCATTTCGTCCCTTTTTAAGATATCCTCCATGTTGCGCTATAAGTCGTCTCTGATTGTCATGCCAGTTTAGCCACTGCATCTGACAGTTCGTTACCTTTTATGCCCATGTGACCTGGCGCCCAAAGGAGTTTTATTTTGGTATCGTGTTTGATGCAAAGATGTCGAATTTCGCATATCAGGCTGTTTTGGTTGTATGTGTTGTTAATGGCATTGAGAGTAGAAAGACTGTCGTTGCATATTATAAATTTTTGTTTAAGCTCGAGAGCATGTTTAATTGCTTTTAGAACAGCTACAGCTTCGGCGGAATACGTAGAAAAGTATGCAGGGAGCACTCCTGATGAGACAACAGTTTCTGATTGGCTCACAAATGCGAAGCTATTAGAGTCAATTGTTTTCGATCCGTCACAGTAGAGCCAACTCCAGTTGGGGAAATTTTTCCGTTTCGGCAGCTAGCATTTGCTGAAATATACTTTTGGGTGTTTCTGATTTTTTTAATAAGTGGAGAGAGGTATTCAAGGTGTGGTCCTGTATTTGCCAAGGAGGGGACAGGCTGATTTTGTTCCAACGATATGGCATATCCAATTGATGTTTTTTGAACAAAGTTGGAACATCTACGGATAGTAGACATGACCTTAAATCTTCGGCGCTGCTAAGCCGTTCTGTTAAAGTCTTTAAGCAGAATTGGGTTGGTCGAGCGAAGAATTTTAGGGATGAGTTTAAAAGTAAGTTGCGCAGTTCTCATCTGTATTTCAGAAAGACCTGCTTCGGCTAAAAGGCGTCAATGCTACGCCGTACTGCTGCATGGTATGCGGGGAAGAACAATTTGATGTTGGATGGCGCGCACCATCCATAGATTGCCAGCCCATAGTCGATTTTGGCCAGTATTAAGGCTCTTGTGGCATAAATTAGTGATGTTGGATAGACAAGGGAACGCTTAGACCCAACAAACTTAATGATATTAAAGCGTTTGTTAAGTTACGCCCATCTAACATTATGTTGTACATTTCTAGCATTATTTTCTTTCCTTCTATTGGTAAGTTTCGAAGCATAGATGCGGAGGAGTTTTCCCTTTGGCGTAGCAGGGCTAATTCTAGTTCCATCAGTGTGATCTGAGATTCAAGGTACTTTGAGGATATGTGGTTAGGTAGATATGCCTGAGAGAGAAAGTTTTCCTTATTAACATTATACATATTTGAGAAGTTTTCATCCCCAGACTAATTGGACCACAATCCAAATGCATTGCCAATGTCTACCGAATTTTGGAGCTCTACATTGTTGTCTCTGATGGATTTAAAAAGCGCTGGGAAAATCCCTACTAATTTGTTGATATCGGCCCATATTTTTTTGGTAGTGGAAAGTGGGTTTATGTTAGAGGTGAAACTGCTAAAAGATTCTCCTTTTGCCCTAATAGCTTTTCTTTTAAACAGGGCTCTCGCTTTTTTGGAAGCTACTAGATCTTGGAGACTTGGGCTGAACCAAACAGGGCTAGTTATCTGTTTTTTGGGATTAGTTTGTGGAATGGCTACGTTGACTGCTGTTTTTATGGGTTTTGTAATTCTGGCAGCGAAGAGTCTCAAATCGAAAGAGCTTTTTGCAGACAGATTGGAAGCAGTTGGCATGGTCGGTTTTGAACCTAATTGAAGGTGGGAATTTTTCAGGTTTAATATGTGTGAGAAGAATAGTAATAGGGAAATGATCGCTCCCGTGTTAGTTTTGGCCAATGGACCATTTACAGAATGGTACCAGGGTTGCGGACGCCATACTTAGGTCGATGTTGGAAAACGAGCTGTGGGTAGAATGGTAGATGGCAGAGCCGTCATTTAGAATGGCTAAGATTGTTTTGACTATGAGATCTTCAATTTGATAGCCTTTGGGGTTCCTGGAGTAGGACCCCCAAAGCGGTCTCCAAGCGTTAAAGTCCCCGACAAAAGCTATAGGTTTTTGAGCTAACTGTATAATATTTATTAAAACTGTAGCTAATAGACTTTGGTTGGGGGGTATATAAGAATTAAATATTATTATATTCGGGTGGGATAAAAGCTCAATGTCCATGGAGCAAGTGGGTGAGATCAAATTGATAGTTTTGTGTGGGATGTTTTGCCGTATAAGTATACCAACGCCATGCTTCGCATGGAGAATGGAAGAATTGTTGAAAAAAAACCAATAAATGGTTTGGGGGTTGCAACCTAAGTAGAATTAAATTTAAGATTAGTCTCTTGTAGGCTAGTAGTAGTAATATCCGGATTGGCTTGTTTAATTAATAATGAAAGTTCAATGTAATTGTTGAAGTATCCGTTTATGTTCCATTGTAGAATCTTAAGGGTCATTGGAAGAGATAAAGTGGATAATCTATGCAATGGAAAAAGTTAAGTTCAGTTTATATATCAGAATCATCCATAGGATCATCTGATGTGTTGATATATTCATTTTGTTTTAAATAGGTAGAAGTAGTTGGTTGGAGGTTTGAATTAGAAATATTTTTGTTGGCTTTAAGTTGTTTTAAAAATTGAGTAGCTTTAAGCGAGAGGCCAAGACTCTCGTAGTCATCATCGAATGTTCCGTTTGTGTTATTTTTCTGTTGATTTTGCTGATTAGTCAGCGGCGTGGAGAAGGTGTTCAGTTTTGTTGTTGTTGTTTCTTTATTTGAATCAGACATTGTGTTCTCTTTGGTTGGTTTGTTGTGATTTGGGCTAAAGTTGTTGTTTTTGTTGTTATTTTTTTCGGATGTTTTTGAGTAACTATAGTGTCCCGCATTCGCTACTGCAGCGTAGGAAGAAGGGCTGGATTGATTTGTTGTTGTTCCATTGAACAGTAGTTTAGATTCGCGCATTGTGCATTTTTTTGTAGTCTTGATATTCAGTATTTCTCTTTGCTGCTGATATTTGGGACATTGGCGAGAGGAGGATGGGTGTACTTCTGAGCAGTTAACGCATATCGATTGTGTGCAGGTCTCAGGCGAATGGGGAGGTAAAGCGCAATTCACACAACGTGGTTCGTTTTTGCAATGTTTGGCTGTGTGGCCTAGCAGCTGGCAAGATTTGCACCTCATTGGGTTTGGTATGTACTCCCGTACTTTAACCGCATGCCATGCAATATCAATTTTGCTGGGAAGGTGGTACAGATCAAAAGTGACCAGAACAACTCCAGAGGGTTTAGTGCCTGTGTACGTGGTTTTGGTGAATTTGAAGATATCGCTGACTTTTTGGGATCGCAGCTCTTCTATGATTTCTTCGTTGGGTATATTGGATAGATATGGAACGTATATTGTGCCATGGTTTAGGGTTGCATGCATGTTGCATGTGATGTCGCAAATGCCCGGTAACGAAGGTGAGTTGATGAATTTGTCAACATCGCTTTGATTTTTAACTAGCATCAGTAAGTTGCCGTCACGCAACCTGGTGATGGAGGTGATGTTTTTGGATATTAGACGTTGTGCGTTGTAAACGGCAATTCAGGAGAAATCTGAGATTTTTTTTCGTTGTTTTTGGATGCGATTACAATGTACTTGGGGTTTTTGGGAGTTTTTGTTGGAAGTTCGGGGAATGTCATGTCGACTTTTTGTCTCTTTTTTTTCAGAGAGCAACGCAAACTGATTGCCCCAAAGATTAGGGGCCGGAGGGGGAGGCCCCATAGTTAGATAAGTATTGTCCGATTTGCTTCAAACTTATTTTTATTTATTTTTTAAAGCACTACATAGGAACTTAAGGAATCCCTGTTTAAGTGATCACCGCAAAAGTGGTAAATTGCGGAAAACGATTGTATAAAAGTTTTTTGCTTACCGTCCCATTAGTTTCAAAATCATTTTCAAAGCCTTTTGAGAAAATTTATTTTACCTGTGCCACGGGTAAGGCCGGGTTATGCCCGCTAGTATATATGTATATATATATATGTATATATATATATATGTATATATATATATGTATATATATATATATATGTATATATATATGTATATATATATATATGTATATATATATATATATGTATATATATATATTGGGTTCCTGGATGATTTCGAGGAGCGGGACATCACATATGTCATTGCCCTCGATCGCAGGCCTACGACAATGAGCGAGGCGTTCTGCGACCGGGCTGCTCATTGGTTAGCGGGGAAAGTGATCAGCATGTCGATGGTCATCATGCTCGCGATCCTAGACTTCATTCAGGGGATGAATTTCTTGGGTGTTATGGGCACCACAATGCGCTGCGGCAAGTCAAAATTGGTCCTAAGGACAGTGGTGGCACCGGCCGTGAGGCCTGAGATGAGCGAAGATCCGAAGGAAGGCCTCCCATGTAAGGAAAAGGGAGCACCTGCTCGACAACAGAATAGAGAAGACACGAAGAAGGAACCGAAGAAAAGCCTCCCATGTCAGGAAAAATGAGCACCTGGTCAGCAACACAATAGAGAAGCACCGAAAGAAGGCCGGGACTGCCTGCTGGGCAACCAACGGAAAAGGGCTGGAAGAAGAAGAAAAGGAGCCCAACAGGCGACGCGTAGAGCTGCAGTAGATCTACGCTAATCATGGAGGCGTCAAAGCGAAAAGGTGCCATAGAACAGAGAGAGTGGGACCTATGGCTATCGATGGACGCAGGAGATCGGGTGCAGCTGCCAGAGTAGAGCAATCATGGAGCTCCATTTACAGTCGAAGTGGTACACGGAAAAGGGGAAACACATGGTGAGCCAATCCCACAGGGGGCGGCGTGGCCGGGTGTTCTGGATTTAGAACTAAGGGAGTTCCTGGAGTTGGAACTGGCACTCTTCGAGAGCCTACAGTGGGTCTCGCATATCGCGGAGCACAGGATCCGGCTGAAGGAGGGTGATCGACGAGCAGGTAGATGAACTGATTCAGGCAGGTGCCACCGAGCCGTTGCGTAGTCCGCACAGCGCCCCAACCGTCTTAGTCAAGAAAAAGACTGGCGAGTGCCGCATGTGCATCGATTACCGGCAACTCCAACCTTTTGAATAAGCTCTAATCCAAAGCACAAGAGACGGAGGCAAATCTGTTCGGTCAAGTTTAAGAATTAGAATATCATGGTGCACAGAGTCAAACGCCTTACTGAAGTCAGTGTAAATGACATTAGTTTGCATTTTCGAAAGGAAATCATAATTTACCAAGAAAGTAAACTCAAGCAGATTGGTCGTAGTTGACCGATTCTTTACGAATCCATGTTGAACAGGGGAAACAACTGATTTGCAGAAATGCTGCTCGAAGTGATTATTTTTTTCAAATAATTTAGGAATAGCGGACAGCTTGGCAATGCCCCTGCAATTTTGTATATTAGACTTTCCACCTTTCGTGTGGAGAGGTATGATATAAGATTCTTTTCAAAGAGATGGAAGGACAGAAGATTTAAGGGATGGATTAAAACACTTTAGCAATGGATAAAGAAGGGAAGAGCTACTCCTCCTTGAATAGATAACTAGGAATATTGCCAGGCCCCGGAGGGTAAGAAGATATTAATGAATTTATAGATAAAAGGTGAGAGGAATGGAAAATAATAGGAGGAGGTATAAAACTAGAGGAAGTAATAGTATAAGGGTAAGAATTATTATTAGAACAGACTGAAGAGTCAAGGAGGTTAGCAGAATCAGAGTCATTGGTAGCTTTATCCATCCCGAGAGAAAAAGAAGATGTCAAACTTGAAGACTTACGCTTCAAATTTACAAAATTGAAAAACTTTCTCGGATTTTGGGCAAATTGCCTTTTGCAACGAGTTAAATAATTCTCATATCACTGAGAATTCAGTAAATAGAAATTTGACTTGCCTTTTATTTAGACTTCATATTTTTCGGTTTGTTAGTCTGTGAGTAACGGCATCGAAGAAGCAGTTGAAGGAATTGAATTGGGAATACAAATATCTAAGAGGGGGTTCAGGGTGTTATACGAAAAACTAATAGCAGTATTCATATCAACCGAGTCATATAAAAAAGACCAATCGATTGCATGAATACCGTGTAGTTACAAGCATTTTTGCAACTAATTAATTAGCACTGCTTTGTGTGCAACGAAATTCGAAGTTTTATATTTTGTTTTGAATGTATTTATTTACCGCACAGGGCACTTATTATAATTTACGAAACGTTATAATATTGCTCGGCAGTCAACTTGAAATAGTTGTGCCTTGCTTGCGATCAAGCGAAAAACGAAACTATATGCAAAACGAACGAAATTGAGCTCCGTTCAGAACGATGGGCAGCGGGAGTCAATGCAGGAGGCAAAGGGCCGATGAAGAGAGTAGGCAGCAACTTACAAAGGGCAAACATCATTTGCTCTTAAGCTGTAAATATGATTATTTTCTTAGAAGAATGGTCCACAGTAATCAACGCTAGTTACCATAAAAGGATACGATGTGTCGAGACGACCAGCTGGTAAATCTGCCATTATGTGCTGTGCCAATCGTGGCTTGGCACGAAAACAGAATGTGCATTTGGCAAAAATACTATAGACTGTTTTACGAACGCCAATGGGCCAGTATTGGAGCCGAATCGAAGCCAATACGGCGCGAGGTCCAGCATGTAAATTCCGTTTAGGAAAGTGGATTATTATTGCTCGGGTCACAGGATGCTGGCGATTCAATATAATCGGATGTCGCGCTTAGAAGTCCAACGACGAATTTTTCAGCCGTCCACCGATGCGGAGTAAACTAAACTCGTCAAAGAATGGCGCGAGAGAGGCCATTGAGATAGACCTTTTGACAGGCCTTCCTTCCATCAGTGCCTTGTAGTCATCGCCAAGAGTAGCCATTTGCAGTGAACGCAGCAGATGTGTGCCACGTTGATGCACGTTGCTTACAGTTACCTCAGATCCTCGGATTCGATTTACAAACTTGTAAATGTGAGCAAAGACGCGTTGCAGCTTGGAGAACGAGTTGATGAACTTGCAGCCAATCGAGAGATCAAGTTGTTCTGCAGTTCCGAGTAATACCTTGTGTCGGAGTTCTGGCAAGGTTCGACAGGTACACAAGAGGCAGGCCACTCTTCCTTTTCTTTTCTGAGAGAGCTCGGGCCATGGGCCCATAACGGAGACCTGGAAAGCTCACTGGGCAGCGCTCCTCGTGAAATTATATTCGCCGGGTTTAGTTCAGTGGGAATATGATGCCATTCCATGCCAGTGGTGAGCTCTTGGATTGCTGCGACCCGATTGGCAACGAAAATATTGAATTTGGAAGCATCATTGCGAATCCAAGCCAAAACTACAGCAGGGTCTGACCAACAGTAATAACGACAGTTAAACACTTTCAGTTGGCAGATTTCGCTGAGAAGTTCAGCCAATAATGCAGCTCCGCAGAGTTCCAGCTTTGGTGCAGTGATGGTTTTCACAGGCGCGACACGCGACTTGGAACACAAGAGACGTACGCTTGTGTTGCTATGGCACTTTGAAACTGTATAGACGCATGCTCCATAAGCGCTCAGGCTGGCATCAAAAAATCCGTGAATCTCAACTGTGCTGTCTGATGAGAGTGCACGGCGGGGATACTGGAGTTGGTGAGTCTGCTCAAAATCAGCGCAGAAGTTGACCCAGGCTGTGCTTAAGTGTACAGGAAAGCTCTCATCCCAGTCCAGTTTTTCTCTCCAGAGATCCTGCATAAAAATGTTAGATTTTGTTATTACAGGACCAACAAGACCAAGGGGGTCGTAAAAACGAGCAAGAGAGGATTAATCGTTTTGTCAGTCTCGAGGGTAGCCTCAGTGGAGAAAAAGAAAAAAGAAAACAGTATGGGGCGGGATCCCAAACGAGGCCTAATATTTCGTGATATCGCTGCCATCGTTAAATTAAGCAGCGATTCTCTAACCTCTTCCGGTATGCTTTGGAGTACAGTAGCGTCGCTAGAACACCATTTCCGCAGCTTAAAGTTGACTTTGGGGAGTAGGCCAGACGTTTGCTTCAATATCTCAACTGCTTCTTGAACACAGCTACCACCAGAGATGAGATCATCCACGTAGAGATCCCTTTTAATAATGTCAGCGCCAATAGGAAATGCTTTCTGCTCATCCATGGCCAGTTGGTGCATAGCCCGCACTGAGAGAAACGATGCTGATTTTGTGCCGTAGGTGACGGTGTCTAATTTGTAAGTCTGTATCTTCTGATGCTGAGAATCACGCCACAGGATACATTGAAGATAGCTATCTGCTGGTTCGACTCGTACGCATCGATACATTTTGCATATGTCGCCTGTGAGGGCGACTGCGAATGTACGAAAACGCATCAGTATCGAAAACAGTTTCGGTTGGATGGTAGGACCTGCCATCAGTGCATCATTCAGCGAGTGTCCAGAGGTAGTAGCTGCTGATCCATCAAACACGACCCTTAGCTTGGTTGTAGTACTATCCTCCTTCAGCACGCAGTGATGTGGCAGATAGTATTTGCATTGGCCCAGTGCAGCTAAGCTAACAAGTGACATATGATTTGAGTCAAGATATTCCTTGATAAATGCTGCATACTGGGTTTTCAAAGTTGGATTGCGGTCTAGTTTCCTTTCTAAATTAAGGAATCGGCGAAGCGCCTGTTGATAGGAGTCACCCAGGTGATTCAGGCTTAGTCGAAGCGGTAAGCGAACTGAATACTCGCCAGTCGGCAGACGCTTAAAATTGGCCTGAAAGTGTGCCTCGCAGTTATGCTCCTCCCTGTTTGGTGATGACTCAGGGTCGGTGCAGGACTCCAGCTCCCAAAACCGCCGGATGAATTCGTCAATCTGTGCATGCGTCTGCAGATGCGAGTCTACCAGCAGATCTGGACTCATCACTAGTCGCCTAGCCACGAGCAATGATTTTCCTGCATGTGGAGCACCTCCAGTCGCGACCCAACCAAGGCGAGTCTTTTGCAGTATCGGCAGTCCAGCAGCTAGTTTGATCTGGCCAACGCAGAGCAGATCGAAAAACAGACTGGCTCCGATCAACATCGATTTGCTGAGATTTGAGGAATTCAGGATCAGCTAGCTGTATGTTTGACGGAATGTTCCATGATGCAGGGTCAAGAGTGAAGCCAGGCTGATTATCGGTGGTGGATGGTGCAATCAATGCCGGGATGCATGTGGAGTATTCAGACACTCGAGATTGGACATTGATGTTTACCGAAAAACCACCTGACGAAAAATGCTGCATCACCAATGCCAGAGACGACTGCTGTGGACTTGAATTTGCGCAGCTGGAGCTGATGAGCAAGACGAGAGGTGATGATGTGCAATTGCGACCCAGAGTCGAGGAACGCACGGCAGGGCACCAAGGAGCCAGCGCGATTTTATACATTGATGACGGCAGTGGTAAGTAGGACGACATCGTGCTAAAGATGCTGGTCGATGAAGAGTGCCGACGATGAAGCTGCCGCCAGGATGTTTTGAGATGACATATAAGTTTCTGCTTCTTGAACATTGTGTGAGCTAGAAGCAACGCTGTGACTGCTTGTGTTGCCAAGATGCAACAGGCTATGATGTTTGCTTCCACAGACTCTGCAAGTGCTGGAACCGCAGACTCTCAGCTGATGTCCCCTTTGCAGACAATTAAGGCACAGCGCAAGCCGTTTGGCTTTATGAAGGCGCAGCGAGGGCGATAATTTTGCGAATTGCAAACATTTATAAATGGAGTGTCCTGCGGCTTCACAAAATACACATGCATATGTTCCATTCTTGGTCACCACAAACGTCCTTCTACTACTGTTGTTCTGGCCCACCTGGGAGCTAGGCGTGTACATTGCCGTCGCGTGATCCGCATTTTCCAGCCTTTGACAACGCTTCTCAATGAAAGCTGTAAGCCGCTCACATGATGGTATGACGTCCAACGGCGCATCATCATCCCAGCTAGCTTGCGTGGCGCTATCTAGTTTTTGCAGCAGTGTTTACTATGATGCAGCCGGCGATCTGTTCCAACACTGTCCATAGATTTTAACGCACGTAAATGAGAGTTAACCTTATCTGAGAATTCGCGCAGTTGTGTCGTCGCACCCTTATCCACCTTTCTTAAACCCAAAATTTCAGCAATATGTGCCTGAAAAACAAGACGCTTGTTATTAAAACTCTTATCAAGCAGTTCTAGAGCGGCAGCATAATTAGCGTTTGACATTTCCAACGAGCGAATTGTATCCAGCGCTGTTCCTTTGAGGCATGACCGTAGACGCTGAAGTTTTTCAATGTTGGTCAAATACGGATCCTTATCCGTGGTGAACATATTAGAGAAGTCAGACCATTCTGTGTAGCCTCCACTAAACTCCGGCAATTTAAGTTGAGGCAATCGAGAGTGGTTTGGAACAACAAAATTAGAGCGCGGATCATCGGCTGCGGCGGAATTGAAAGTGGAGCAATGTGGAGTCTGCTGAATCTTGCTTCGATTTCCGCGCACGCGTTGAAGGGACGCTCGTAGCCGCTTAATGGTTGACTCAAAGCTTGACTCAAGATCCTCTTCAACGCTGACCTGACTCACATCCAACAAACTATCATAGATTGTTTCAAATTTCGCCTGCAAGTCGGATGCCATGCATATGTAATCTTGCAGCTCGTAGTCATCATCATCTCGAAGTCGCGCGGGATCAAGCTCAGAGGACAATCTATTGACTCGATCACTTAAATTCTTAATCTTTACTGTAAGAACTGCAGCCTGTGTTCCAACCGCCACTTGATTAGCAGTTTTCGCCTCATTTTCATTTGCACTTGCACCTTCATCAAACATTGTTAATGTAGCACACAACAAAGTTCACACAGACGAACTACAATAAGAATTTTGCGAGCACAAGTGTTTGTTCGAGCGAGACAGCGTATAGCTGGTTAAAGCGCGCAACGATTAACGGCGATTTTGCTATGGCGTCTATGTACAACGACAAACTGTATGCATATGCACAAGCATGCGGTTAAGTACAGTTATTAGAGAGACTTGGTTAAATTGATCAGTTTATGTTGAGGCTCGCAGCACATAACGCACAACTTTTTGTAAATATGCGCAATGAAATTATAAAACAAAATGCGAACAGAAGGGAAACGAAAGAGTTATAAAGATAGATCACGTCGGGGTCACCAAAATGTGTAGTTTCAAGTCTTTTTGCAACTATTTATTTAGCACTGCTTTGTGTGCAACGAAATTCGAAGTTTTATATGTATTTTGTTTTGAATGTATTTATTTACCGCACAGGGCACTTATTATAATTTATGAAACGTTATAATATTGCGCGGCAGTCATCTCGAAATAGTTGTGCCTTGCTTGCGATCAAACGAAAAACTAAACTATATTCAAATCGAACGAATTGTGTTGAGAAATTAAATTTGGTAATTGACACGCTAGCAGAAGAGTTGCTAGCAATATAGGCTGCCAATGACTCAGAAGTGGTGTCTGACGAAAGTCGACTCGCAAAAATTTGCCTCCAAAGGACAACAGTTAAAGTAGGAACTGATGGGACTGCAGGTTAAACATGATTTGGTGGGGCCAAAGAAGCACCATGATTGTTTTTAACAATCTGGGCAATATTGCGCGCAAGTCTACCTTTGCTGCCAGGAGCTGAGGGGGCTGAGGCAGTTTGGCTAACTGGGGCAGGTTCTGGTACGGGGACTAATGGGACTATTACAGTTAATAAAACAGGGGTAATAATTGGACAGTCGCGTGCCATGATCGCCGAAGAGCCATCCAAGTTCCCAAGCTACATAGAAGTAAATGGGAAGATACTTCTTGGTGTTCAAAGTGAACGGACGTACTCGCGGAATAAAATCAAAAATCGAAATTCGAGTGCACGCCCAAACGGCCAAACGCGGCTTTTGCAATCCCGCACAAAGATTGCAACGCATCAATAATTGTGACCCAATAACATACAGAGTGATTTTAGTGAACAAGTAGTGTTCGCTGTCTTGCTGGCATGCACCCAACCAGTGGCACTGTCAAAGGAGCCACCATACCAGAAAATGCTGAGATCAGCAACGCACCCACAATGAGCAACAAGGGGTCGTCTTGAACTATCGAGGTAGGCCAACTATATACTCAAGCAACTATGCCGCCAAGCACCTCAATGCTTAACAGCCGCTTAGCAACAGCTGTTAACAACAACAGCTCCAGTTTCACCCTACTACCCTTTGATGGTCTCCGACGACCCCGGTAGCAGTCCGCATGCTGGTGCTAGTGTGATTTAATAGTGCATTTAATAGATATTATCAAACCCAATTCACCCGCTGCAGCTTCATATACACATATAAATATATGACATATACATATACATATACATATGCGCAAAGTCTTAGACAGCAGCTCCCCACCTGCCGCTCGGCTAAAGCAGAACAAGACTGACATCAGTCCAGTTTAAATACATATATCCAATAGATATGCTCTCTTGGCGCCACCTGAAAACGACGAAGACATGGAGACTGATGAATCTGAGGCCGAGCAACTAAGCTCAGCCCAAGAAGACAACTTGCATGCCTCAGCGACTCCTCAGGTTGAAGGCGGCAGCCAGCCCAACGCCGTCGCCCATGCCAGCACCAGCTCCTCCGTGCCCGAAGAAAGGGCCAAAAACAATGCCCCCACTGGAGGAAAGTAGCCACCCCCATCGTCTTAAATTACATTGACGACAACAACGACGTGTGGCTCATACTATCTGAAGTAGTGGTCCTGGACAACCTGACCATCAAGTCCAACCTAGGTCGGACTATGCGACTCCTAGCCAATGATGTGCCCACATACAGGGCTATTATAAAGAAACTGGAAGAACAAAAAATCAAATTCTATTCATACCAGCTGCAGGAGGAGAAGCCCATCCGCATAGTTTATCAAAGGCCTTCACCACTCCACACTCAACCGAGAGCTCATCGATGACCTGCGGAGCCAGGGCCATTCCGCTCTCCATGTGGACAATCCGAACAGCAAAGCCACCAAAAAGCCCATGAACATTCACTTCATCAACTTGAAGTCGGTGGCCAACAACAAGGAGGCTCTTACCATCAGGAAGCTTTGCAAGCAGGTGGTCAAGGTGGAGACTGCACGAAGAAACCAAGATGTGGTGCAATGTCATAGATGCCAGGAGTATGGGCACACAGCCACATACTGCAGGAATCAATACAAATGCGTAAAATGCGGGCTCAATCATCGCACTGCCGATTGCACACGGCCCGACCCAGCTCAGACAACATGCGCCCACTGCGGTGGTAACCACCCTGCCAACTATAAAGGCTGCGAGTGGTTCACCGAATATACAAAGCGTGCGGGAGCCCCAAAGTGCGCCAAGATGAAAAATCTCCCACCGACTGAAGCGAACCGAAGCCGCAGCAATAAAGTTAATGGGTCTACACCTGTTGACTTCCCCCGTACAGCACCCACTGAACAAGTAGATGGGTTTTCATACGCCGCTTTCGCCAGAAGAGGACTAGCTGCGCTTAGCAAAGAGAACAATGTACCCAGCGCTAGCCAGCGAGAAGGACCAGCGCAAGCTAGGCTACATAGATTGCTGAGGGAACAGCAACAGGAGAGGCTGACTGCGCATGAACAGCAATAGCAGACAATGGGGAGGGACTTTCCTCTGCCATCAAGGACATGAGCCGAGAGGATGGCAGAAATGCAACAGCAGGTTTTGGGTATGCAACTACAAATCCTTAACCTTTTGACCGCGTTGCTATACAAATGAACACACCACTGAAGGTATTAATCTGGAATGTCAATGGCATTTTAAAAACACGCTATGGGAATAATTCTGCTGTTAGAAACTAGAACCAACGGTCCTACTTTCCCCAGAATCTTTGGCTTCGAGGCGTACCCTGTACACTGGACTCAAAATCGCTCAGCTAGTGGCGGCTGCGCTGTCTTCGTCCGGAGTAACTTGGTTCACTTCCCGCAATTGAGCATTGCAAATCGTGTTTACTAAAATTCGACTGTGAAAGTCTCCACTGATGCTGGTAGCGTGGACTTTGGAGCAGTCTATTGCAGGCCAAATAAGCTGACGTCGACTGATGACTTCAACGTCATACTTAACTCGGCTGAAAGCAGATATCTAGTTGGAGGTGACTGGAATGCACATCACTGGCTGTAGGGCGCAAATAGCAGCAATGCGCGCGGCCTTCAACTAGTTAACAGCCTAGAACATCGTCAAGCCAAGGTACTGGCCACAGGTTCCCACAAGATACCCGTACGGCAGCAGAGGCACTTTGTCTTGCGTAGACTTCGCTATCTACCAGGGAATCCCTGACCAGCTCATTTCAATCGCTGACGATTGGGACCTCCCGAGCAACCACCTGCCACTGGTATACCCATAACTTACGATACTCGCTCTGGCGAGCAACTAAAAACCTGAAGCACCAACCCTTGAGAACCGTCCCCTTTCTTTGCCACAGTGGAACATACTGCATTATAGACGAAGAGCAAGCTGATACCTTCGCCAGCCAGGAGGAACGGTTCACACCTTTCGATTTGGCCTCCCCAGAAGAGCTCGATGAGACTACCCGAGCGTTGGAGACTTCGCTTCAGATGTCACCACCTATAGGCCCCATCCACGTGGAGGAGGTGATCAACGTCGTCAAAGCCCTTCCCAGGGCTAAAGCACCGGGTCATTATGGAATATGCCACACCACTCTGAAGGCTCTGCCAATGCGCGCGCTCCGTTTTATAACGTTGACCTTCACCGCCATATTAAGGACGCAACACTTCCCTGCCCAGTGGAAGTTAGCGAGGATCCATATGATCCATAAGTCGGGCAAGCCGGAATATGACCCTGAGTCATATAGGCCGATCAGTCTCCTGCCGTCCTTGTCGAAGGTTTGGGAAAGGTTGATTGTCGCCCGTCTTGCTAGGCTCATGGATCAAATGGCCATTCTTTCTGATCACCAATTTGGTTTCAGGGGTGGGCATGGCGCTGTTGATCAGGTTCACAGAGTGATTAACCATATTCTTAAGGCTTACGACACTGGCACTGATGGGCTCAGAAATGCATCCACTTGCGTGAGAGCTGGGCTCGCAGGTAGAACATCAAGCTTAATGCCTCAAATTGCCAGGCGGTCAACTACAGTCCAGCAGTCTGGATAGGAGGCAGCCCCCTTCACCCTGGCATAGGTGCCAAGTATCTAGGAATTGTACTGGATAAGAGGCTTATCTTTCGGGCACAGATCGACGGCCTTTTTAAGCAGTGCCGATTTAAGATGGCCAAGGCCAACTGGCTACTAAGCCCCAATGCCACTTAGCTGCAAAAGGGCAGTTTACTACGTCGTGGTGGCGCCAACTTGGAGACACGGTATCCAGGTTTGGGGAATTGCATCTCGTACAAATCGAAGCCGGATTTGGACACTACAAAACTTTGCCTTGCGCCGAATGACCGGTGCTGACTGGTACGTCGGAAATTCTACCTTGCACAGAGACCTCAAAATGGAGACTATAGACAGCCAAGTCGAAGCATTCGCCAACCGATACAACGAACGCTTGCAGCGACACTGTAACCGGGTAGCAAGAGACCTTGCTGGGAGGTGTGTAGTCAGGAGGCTCAAGAGAAGAACCGTTAAGGACCTCATCCAACCGCGGCACAGGAGACGCCCCAGAGCCCCCGACTACCTACGTGACGATGTAGCCTTACTCAAGGAAGACGATTGTCCAGGATAAAGCCTGAGGACCCAACAAGGCTTGGCGAAATACCACCTAAGTTAACTGTGCTGTTATTAAAATGAATGCTATTTTGGATTCAATACAATAAACATATATAAAAAAAAAAAATAAGTAAATGGGCTGCTAAATAGGCAAATTTGGGTCACCGGACGGACAACGAGAACTACATTCCCTGAAAGCTATGTGTGTCCAATGGTCAGCAGTAGAGGGTATTGTAGGAATGCCATGATGCTCCCACGGACGGATTGGCCCAAGGGTACTAATTAGTTTGTGTGGGGGTGCAGTTTACGAGTCCTAGTTTCAAGTCCTTTCTGGAGTCCCTGGGTGTAAAGGTCCAATACACCGCCCCCTACTGTCCTCACAAGAATCCCACAGAGAAGACCAACAGGACCGGAAAGACTATAATAACGCGGTTTATCGAAGGCTAGCGGTCAATACAAGTGTGGCGGCCTCGACAGGATTCAGTCCCGCTTTCCTGATGCGGGATTGGAAGCCGCGATTGCCCGCCGCCCTGTACGATCAGGTGACTCCGGGGTCCGCAAATAGTGGGTTTGACCCTAGGACGAAGGCGGATAGCTTGGGGGAATACTTTGATATCACTCAAAGCAATCTTCAGCGCGCATCAAAGCACCAGGGCAGACACTACAGCCTGCGGAGTCGAGAGTGGCAACCTTCGTTGGACTCGATGGTCCTGTTACGGCAGCAGCAGCAGGGCTTCGCCGCGCGATTGCACCAAAATTCGATGGACCCTGTCGGGATACCAAGTTCATGTCGCCTAACATTTTGCGCCTTGTGAAGCTAGGCGAAGAAATGACTGATGACGAAGGAGAGAAACCAGGAGCCATGGACTCCCATGAGTAGGCGAAGAGTGAGAGAGACACCCGTCGCCTAAAATAACACCACTACTAAATGTAGATTACACTAACACTAGTAACGTAGTTAGAATAGGACATAGAATGTTAGCCGCACTGTGAGCATAGGCTTTTTACAAAGTTGAGCGGCCGAGGCAAACGCAGGGCACTTTTGCTGGTAGTCTCATGTCGAGTAGAAGTGTGTCGAAGGAGCGAAAAACAAACACATAACCCCAAATGGGCAGCTGAGCGCTAGGGCTCCAGGCAGTGCGGAGGGGCCTTAGCATATGGAAGCAAAACAGGGAAGAGTAGTAGTATAAAACGAAATGATGTGAATAAAGAAACATTTATAATTAAGCCCGCTACCAAGTCTTCGACCTAACCCCTTTCCCTTACCTAAAGTGCGGTGTGTAGTAGAACGAGGCTGCGACCCGTCGCCTGTGTGAGCAATACCGGCATTGTGTTTGCTTCGCGGCTTCAGCCCGTCGAGCTTAGACTCACCCTCAGGTTGGTCGTCGAGGAGCCCACCGTCAGAACCTGTAAAAGTAGTACGAGTCATGGTTTGTTCAAACTGGCATTAAAGAACAAAGCAAAAATCGAAATCGAACTTTTATTTTATTACCACATTTTTCTTCTACACCATTTGCTTTCGGTTCAGTTAATGTTTTAGAGGTCTTAAATCCAAACTTTCTAATCCCTACGTAGATTACATTGATTTAGATTTCGATGATACTTGGCTATTATACTTTATATTATTTATATATTTTATATTATATTATACCAGATGTGATCGAGCTCTTCATATCGAAGAAGGAATACTTAGAGCTGTTGTCTACTCTTTTGGCGAAGGGAAGGGGTATGTATGTACTGATCTGGAGAAGGTGCTCATAGAGAAGGGGCGGAAATGGTCATGGGGTGAAGAACAGGTGGATGTATTGCGTTAATTGTAGGATAGCTTGACGACTGCCCCTGTGTTGGCTTTTCCGCACTTTTCCGCCAAATTCGTCTTGCAGACTGACGCGAGTGAGTATGGCCTGACGCCGACGATAGAGGGGCAGGTGCGGGATATATTGTACGCAAGTCCGACACCGGGTGTTGCTACCTATAAGGGACTGTTTCTACGTGATAACGGATCATCTCGCACTCAAGTGGCTCAACTCAATCGAGGGCCCTTCAGGGAGAATTGCCAGTTACCAATATTGGCAGTACCATATAGTGGTATATTGAATGGATTGTTTGAAATAAGAAGAAAATAAGAGTTTAATGATCACAGCAACTTTTCTTTTGCATGTCCAAAAATGAATTAAATATCTCTTTATTTCAAGAGCTTAAGATAATCTTAATGCATACAAAACTTTGCTTATATGTATATAGAAAACTGCTGTTGCAGCAGTTAAAGTGTCTTGCACGAGAACTGTCACAACCAACAGAACAGATCGCTAGATCAGCATTGCAACAAAGTGTCACAATGCTGTGTTGGTCTCGTCTGGACAATGACCGTTTCTCGGCGGCTTAGCGGGTGGAGCCGAATCAAATATACTCTGTATGGTAGATGCGGTAACTCTCCCCCCCTCTCAGATTCTAATATTACATTTTGGTTGGATATAAATTCAGTTATAAATCTAATTTATTTTTCAGATAATATAAATTTGGGTATTATATTTAATTTAGTTAGCAGAATATTCTCTGCTATATTATCTATATGATTGTATAGTACATCTATATTAAAATATATTCTAGTAATGTACTGGAGTAGATGTATTTTTGTGTTCTACATTTAATCTAGCAACCGATACGCTGACAAGCTGCTGCAGCATCCGAACGCGGCCGCCAGGGTCCTGGCTGACCCCATCAGAGAGAGAGGCCTACGAGGCGATTTAATTTAACATCCGATCACTGTAAATAACATCCTTGTAAATATCATATAAGTTACACAATAGTAACTGCACTATATTAAAACCTATTCGCTTGGTTAAGATCAAAATCATATTGTTTTTGTAGTTTTTAATAAAATTGTTAATTATTCCCTAGACTGTCTAATTTGTCCTGAAAATTTTAAGCGTTTCTGGGGGGTCTCTGTTTTCGTTCATTTTTGTTATTCTATCTTTCATTTTATTTTCTCTTTTATTAATATTAATAGATAATCGTGTTCGTTATATGGAAAATCTCGTAGGGTGTACATTTTGTTGTTGAATGGATAGAGTTATTGTATGTTGTCAGTGTTTTGAAGAAAATGCCTTCATGGTCGCAATTGAGTCTTTCTGTTTTTCTTTTGTTTAAAATTATTCTGTATATCTCTGTTAGAGACGGATGGAGTTTATTCACTGGGGAATTACTCGAAGATTGTTGAAATGAAGTAAAATGCACTAATATGTTATATTGTGCTCAAAAATCATTAAAAAGTTTGTTTTTAAGTTCGGAAGCGAATGTAGAGAGGAAATTCCTCATAGATTTAACTATGTCTAAACTATGTCTGGTCGGAATTGTATAGCCTGCAGCAAATTTTGAGAAATTGTCGATGATGGTTTTTCTGTTAATTGTAAGTATAAATGTCTGTGTTATTATCTGCATAGGGCATGACGGGGTTTCTGTTTCGGAATATTCTAGTTTCTGTGGTTGCCTGTCGTACTTGCGTGCTTGGCATATGTCGCAATCATTAATAATATGCGAAGTTTTGGTCCTTAATAATGGGAAATATATGGATCTTCTTAGGTGAGCTGCTGTTTCGTCTATTCCCCTATGTCTGTTTGCCAAATGATATTTGCGTTTTTCTAGTTCTTGTTCGTTTGGGTCGGTTTTGTCTCTTAGTAGGGTGACACATCTAATGACCTTGTATAATTGGGTTGATAGGAAGAATTCTTTTAAAGTTTCTTCAATAGTCTTAAAGCTTTCGTCAGGCGCAAAAGTAGCGCAAGTTTTGTTAGGTCTAAGGATCTTTTTCAAGATATTAGCCTTATTGTTCTTATCGTAATGTGTTTCTGATATCGTTATTCTGATTTTGTTTTTGAAAAGCACGGAAGTCAAGATTTCAGCTTGTGTTCCAACTTTGAATACATTAAATTCGTTTAAAGGTTTGTTGGAAATGGGAATTGTATTAGCAATATTCTTGATTATGGGGGAAGCAACGTCGTAAATACTAACGTCGCCAGTGACGCGGCTAAGAGCGTTGGTCACTACGTTTTGTCGTCCTTTCTTGTATATTATCTCGTAGTCGTACGCGAGTAGCTGTAGTTTCCATCGAACCAATTTTGAATTTGGCTCCTTGAAGTTCATAAGCCAAGTCATTGGCCTATGATCCGTAACTATTTTGAATTTCTGTTCGTATAAGTAGGCCGAAAATGTTTAGTTACCAAGATTATGGCTAGCATTTCCTTTTCTACAGTTGAATAATTTACCTCTGTGTCCGATAAAGTTCTACTAGCGAAAGACACCGGTTTGTCGTTTTTGCCTTTAAGTTGTTGTGCCAAGGGTTAAGTGATTGCTGCGAAATCTTTTATGAACTTTCTATAGTAACCGAGCAATCCTAGGAAGGATTTGATTTGTCGTCTGGTTTTGGGCATAGGGAATGCTTTAATGGCAATTAGCTTGTTGGAGTTAGGTTTTATACCGGAAACGGTTACTACGTGTCCTAGGTATTCGATTTCCTTTCAAAAAAAATTAGTTTTTTCTGGTTGTAGCTTTATATTTGCTCTATTAAACCTGTCGAATACTAACTTTAGGTCGTTGACCTAAAGTTCTTGGAGTAAAGATGAAAAGAATATAATGTTGTCAAGATAGATTAAGCAACAATTGCCGTTAAGGTGTGCTAAGATGGTGTCCATCACTCTTTGGAAGGCGGCTGGGGCGTTTGAAAGCCCGACGGGTATGTCCTATTGCCGAAAAAGCTGTTTTGCTAATATCTATTCGATCCATCTTAACTTGGTGGTATCCACTTGCTAGATCTAAAGGCGTAAAGTATTTGACTCTACCTATCCTGTTTAGAACGTCGTTGATGTTTAGCATGGGATATTTATCTTAAACGGTCTTTTCGTTTAGTTTTCTGTAATTGATCATTGGTCTCCATTTTTATACCCTGAACCCATTCAAAATGGGTAAAAAGGGTATAATATATTTGTGCAAATGTATGTAACAGGCAAAAGGAAGCATCTCCGACCCCATAAAGTATCATATTCTCGATCAGCATCAATAGCCGAGTCGATTCTGTCTGGCCGTCTGTTCGTCCGTCCGTATGTAGAAACGCAAGGACCTTAGAACCTAGAAGAGCTAGAGACATGAAATTTTAGCTGTAGGTCCTCCTATTCCATGCTCAGATCGAGTTTGTTTCCGATAATCGATAGCTTACTCCGTTTCCAGGCAATCGATAAAAATCGATATCGACATCCTTTTTTTATACCCTGAACCCATTAAAAATAGGTATGAGGGTACATTGCTTTTGTGCAAAATCCAAATGTATGTAACAGGCAGAAGGAAGTATCTCCGACCCCATAAGGTATATATATATTCTTGATCAGCATCCATAGCCGAGTCGATCTAGCCATGTCCGTCTGTCTGTCCGTCCGTCCGTATGTATGAACGCGAGGATCTCAGAACCTATAAGAGCTATGAAATTTTAGATGTAGGTGCTCCTAGTGCCTGCGCAGATCGAGTTTGTTTCCGATAATCGATAACTTACTCCGTTTCCAAGCAATCGATAAGAATCGATATCGATATCCTGTTGTTTAGGCAATTTTGGTAAATAATAAGAGCAAGAGTCACCAAACTTGAAATATAGCTTCTAAAATAGAATATATATATGCATTTGATGTTGGAAGAAGAGGGTTCAGGGTATCCCCTAGTCGGGAGATCCCGACTAGAACCTCTTACTTGTTTGGGTATATATTAAGATATAAAGTCGCCAAAAGTGATACGTTTATTCTAGAATAGTATATGTATAGAGAGCGGGTGTACTCAAACATATGGGCGATCACTCTCGGAGCGGCTAAAATGCAAGATCAGCGGTAATCCGTGGTTAACGGTCTCACGCTGTCTTGGCATGCCAAAGCGGGATCATATGTGCATGTGTATGTACATAAATTTTTACGATTATATTTATGCTATGCACTTGGGTCTTTTATATTTGTTTTTACTTGCAACAAAGTGTTACAAGTTGAATTATGTATTTTATGTATGAGTACACTACAATACTGCCGATTACAGCTCGATTGTATACCCGCTTGGACTCATAGGGCCGGTAATCGCCAAGGCTAAAATATTTTTGCAGCAGATCTGGAAGGAAAAGCTTGACTGGGACGAGAGCTTGCCATCATCACTAGCAATAGCTTGACATGATCTTTGCTGCAGTTTTGAGAAGTCACAGTTTCTTAAATTTCCTCGTCTCGTGTTAATACCTGCAGCAGAGTTAGAAGTTCACGGTTTCTGCGAGGCCAGCATCGAAGCATATGGGTCCTGTTTCTACGTCCTTTCTCGACGACCATCAGCCAGCTGTCAGCTGTTGTGTTCCAAATCGCGTGTAGCTCCTCTGAAAACAATCACAGTTCCAAAGCTAGAGCTCTGTGGTATTATCTAATCTCATGCGAGAGGTATCTAAAATGAATCTATTCGATAGAAACTTCTAATGTTGGTCGGATTCTTCTGTATGCCTTTCCTGGATAAAGACCGAGCCCTGCAAGCTCAAAGTGTTTGTAGCTAATCGCGTCACAGCAGTTCAAGAGCTAACTAATGGCATGGAATGGCGCTACGTTCCTACTTCGCTCAACCCGGCAGATATACTCTCGAGAGGATCTACGCCCAGTGAATAAGATCAATAACCAGAATTGTTCTGGTTGGAAACAAATTGGACTGGCCTACTTTTTGCTTGTCAGAAAAGTCAGAACTCGAATTCAGAAAAACGGTCCGTATTGCGTCATTTTCCTTCGTTGATGTAACTGCCACTCATAAATACGTCAACTCATTTGATACAATGCAGCGTATATTCGGATATATTTATAAATTCATATACAGAAGTAGGCATCCTGGACTAACAGTATGTGATACACAACGTGGGACCCAACTCTTATTAAGGCTCGTCCAGAGAGCACACCTGTGGGAAGACATCAAATCATGGCAATCGAGAAGAGTTGTTAAGCCGTCCAGTTGTATCGCATCACTAAACCCTTTTTTCGGCATTCTTATAGATGATGGGAGCTTGGAAAACTCTTCGTTGGATTTCGAAGCTCGCCATCCAATAACTCTCCCGCATCACCATCCCATCACAGATTCAGTCATCACACGGTTGCACAATCTGGATTTACACGCTGATCCATGGGCACTTCTTACTCATATTCGGTTGCAGTATTGGCCGATTGGTGGAAGAAAGACGGTATCCAAGGTGGTTGGAAAATGTGTGAGATGCTTTCGTGCCAAGAGTCGGTTAGTAGAGCATATAATGGCTGATCTTCCCAAAGAAAGTTTGACTGCTTGTCGTGCCTTTGAAGTCTCTGGCGTTGACTATTGTGGACCATTTTTCTATAAGCCAGACGTACGAAATAATGCTCCAGTCAAATGTTACATGGCTGTCTTCGTCTGCTTCGCGACTAAAGCGGTTCACCTGGAGCTGGTCAAGGATCTGTATACGGCGTCATTCTTGAATACGCTTAAGAGGATTATATTGACCCAACTTCCAACTTCGTCAGCGCTAAGAACAAGTTTGTGGACCTCAAGCGATTACTCATCAGTCGCAATCATATTCACAGCGAAGCATCATTTTTATCATGCTGTTGGCTCTTGTGTTCTCAACTTCTAAGAGCTTCGGACTCTAGTCTGCAACATAGCATCAATAATTAACTCCATGCCATTGCTTCCTCTTTTAGAAGACCCAGCAGATCTCCAACTCATTTCTTGATTGGTGGACCCAGCTCATCGGTCGTTGAGCCTGATGTGACGCACCTTCAATTCAATCGTCTGGATGGCTGGCAACGCGTAAAATACCTCCAAAAACTGTTTTGGTCTCGCTGGCGTGAAGAATACTTAACGCTGCTTTAGCAGCGCTCCAAGTGGCGTACTCCAAAACCCAGCCTGAGCGTCAACTTAGTCCTCGTAATGGATGAAAATCTGCCGCCGTGGGAAAGGCTGGAGTCGCTCGCGTAGCACCGCAAAAGGAGAAACGAGAAGACCTGCGAACAAGCTGTGCCTATTGCCCATCAGGGAATCTGTTGAAAGCCCATGCTTTCCAACGGGGGGAGAATGTCTGGCTACGCAGCCAAAACAGCTGGAACGACCTTGCAACTGATAAGAGCAGCATCCTAATCTTACCTTAAAACACTTGCTCTGCGAAGCAATTGCGTAAATTTCGCTCTTAAGATTACATTTACATCAAGCTGGCGCTCTTCGCTGTAACGATCGTTTTATTGCCCTAGCATTACTTATGCGAAGGCCTCGATGCTGCGCGTCGAGTTAATTAAGTTCGTTCGCTTCTTGCATTTGGTACACTTCGGCCACTTGCGTTACTCAAAATTATGACTAATCAATTGTCGCTTCGCTTAAATTGGCACGTACCAATTCGGATTCGCTTGCCTATGTAAAACTATTGTTCTTAAATAATAAGCACAGATCAATTCGGGTCTGCCTGCTTTTCGTAACTTTTAACATATATAGAAACAAATTGAAACACAAGAAATAAAATAATGTTGATTGTTTCTATTTGTGAAAGCTATTGAAAAAACAATAGCGGAACAGTATTATCTTGCATATTTTTTAACATTGTACAACAACTTTCACAACAGTGGTGATCTCAACTAGTTACAAAATTAGACTTAATATGATATTCATTATTAGTCCTTGGGCCTATTCCTAAGAGTTGTCCTTGGGATTGTAGATGTGTTGGATTGTCTGAAATAAGAATGAGTTTAATGATCACTGCAAGTCTCGTAATTTTGTCCCTTAATTTCTAGAGCTTAAGCTAAGCTTAATATATACAATCATTTGTTTCTATGTGTATAGAAAACTGCTGTTAGCAGTTAAAGTGTCTTGCACGAGAACTGTCGCAACCAACATCGTGCTAAAGCGCTAGATCAGCATTGCAACAAAGTGTCACAAGTCTGTGCTGGTCTGGGCAATGACCGTTTCTCGGCAGCTTGGCGGGTGGATCCGAATCAATATGGTATGTATGGTAGTATGTATGGTAGATTCGGTAACTCACGCGATGGTCATTGGAACTGTAACAGTTTCAGTTCGATGTTTACTACCGACGAGGGAAGCTCAACAGCGTAGCTGATGCACTATCAAGGCATACACTAGAGATCTGTCGGCAGCGGTGGCTAAGTCCCTTTGCAAATGGGTCGCGAGTATGCGTGCCAGGATCGCCGAAGAGCCAGCCAAGTTTCCAGGCAACATAGAAGAACATGGGCAGCTAAATAGGTCACCGGATGGACGACGAGAACTACATTCCCTAAAAGCTATGTGTGTCTAATGGTCAGCAGGAGAGGGTATTGTAGGAATGTCATGATGCTCCCACGGTCGGACATTAAGGCGTGTGGAAAATCGTGCTGAGGTTGGCCCAGAGTTGGCCAAGTATGTCCCGCGACGCCGCCAAGTTCATGAAGTGCTGCGAAGTCTGTCAGAAGTTCAAGAGCGAACAACTCAAGCCGGCTGGTCGCATGCTGACGAGACAGGTAGCAGAGCCGATGGCAGTACTCTGCGCAGATTTCGGCGAGCCCCGTCCACAATTGATACGTTAACACGATGTTACTGGTGTCCCATGATGCGTTCTCGAAATGGATGGAACTGGTCCCACTAGGGCTACTGCGGCACACTTGCAGACAGCGTTCCGAGAGAGGGTTTTAGTAGATTCGGGTAGCCCATGTAGCTTGGCACTCCAATTTGATGGCCCCTATCGGGTTACCAATTTCATGTCGCCTAACATTGTGCGCCTCGTGAAACTAGGCGAACGAAAGAAGAAGGTGGCCAATATCTCGTAGCTGAAGCCTTTCTACTTAGAAATGACTGATGACGAAGGAGAGAAACCAGGAGCCATGGACTCCCATGAGTAGGCGAAGAGTGAGAGAGACACCCGTCGCCTAAAATAACACCACTACTAAATGTAGATTACACTAACACTAGTAACGTAGTTAGAATAGGACATAGAATGTTAGCCGCACTGTGAGCATAGGCTTTTTACAAAGTTGAGCGGCCGAGGCAAACGCAGGGCACTTTTGCTGGTAGTCTCATGTCGAGTAGAAGTGTGTCGAAGGAGCGAAAAACAAACACATAACCCCAAATGGGCAGCTGAGCGCTAGGGCTCCAGGCAGTGCGGAGGGGCCTTAGCATATGGAAGCAAAACAGGGAAGAGTAGTAGTATAAAACGAAATGATGTGAATAAAGAAACATTTATAATTAAGCCCGCTACCAAGTCTTCGACCTAACCCCTTTCCCTTACCTAAAGTGCGGTGTGTAGTAGAACGAGGCTGCGACCCGTCGCCTGTGTGAGCAATTCCGGCATTGTGTTTGCTTCGCGGCTTCAGCCCGTCGCCTGTGTCAGACGCCATCAGGTTGGCAACGCCCACGATGTTCATCGAGTGCCGAGTGCAAACTCGGCAACGCTGGATATATGCGGCTTTTCCGCCAAATCTGTCCACACGTGGAGTGGATGCATACGTTTGACAAATAACAGGGTCGCGACATCGCGGGAGTTATGTTCGTCGTCGAGGGTATAACAAGTTCCTGGTCGATGTGTCTTCTTACTCCAGATTTCACTGATGTATTTTGGTGTATATTTTCTTGTTATGTATGTATATATATTAATTAAAGAATCGACTGATGGCTTTTGGTTGTCAAAGTAGACTGAGCTTTCATTTATGTCTTAATTCTTATGTTAGCGTAATGTTTAGAATATGTTTCTCAACATAAGTCTGAGAAAGTGCGGATTTAGTAATTTTATGGCTAGCGACATAAGTGTCGCAACCACATCCTGTCAAATTGCTTCGTTTGGAGTTTTATACAATGTAAGTGTACACAAACTATGCCAATGTACTTATGCCCTCTCAGGGCAAGAGTTGAGGGGAAAAGGGTGTTCTTCTATCTGCGTCTTGGTGGTTCCTTTGGAGGGGTCGACACTGCGATACCCTCGCTGGGAGATATAGAAACATTTTTCCCCTGGACCGAAGTTAGGGCCACATCGAAGGCATGGCCTGAACGTAGATTGTTTGTGCGTATTTTATGGGATAAGTGCTGTGTTTCTTTCGGATGTAAAAGATTGTTGCTGTTACGACGCTCATTAGTAGCATCATTGAGTACATTGCCATCAGATGTGATTTGGATTCTTCTTTTATTTCCCAGATTTGTTTATGGTGCTGGAAGTTTTGGAGATTGAGTCGAGTAGATCGTGTTTCCTTCAATTTGCGGAATGCTGATGTCTATTTTATTTTATATGGTGATTTTCGAGTCGTCATAACAATCGTTGTTGATTTTTACGGTGCAGTTTTCTTATTTGATGATAATTGATTCTTCTCTGAATCTTTTATCTCTGCAATCTGATTCAATTTTTGTTGTTGGTGCGTTGAATATAAATATGACACCTTTTTCTGGCTCGAAGATTTGTTGGTGTTTGCCTAAGTTTGTAGTATTGCAAATACATGTGTTTTGTTTCAAGATGTTGCTTATACATAATCCATTTGTTGCAATTCACTCAATTTCTGAGGTTTCGCAAATACTTGTCTTATGCTATTTTTATTGTGTATTACATATTTGGGTGTTACTATGAACTGTGTTTCGTTTATAGATATTATATGATACATTTGAAATTCCTCATTGCTTAGTATAGGTACCTTTATTAAGAATATAACTGTTTGTTCTTGTTGGACTGTTTCTAGGGACAATAGTCTGTACAAGTGTTCTACAGACTGTATTTTAATGTTTTGTAATTCTATAATTTTTATACCCTGAACCCATTAAAAATGGGTATAAGGGTATATTGTATTTGTGCAAAATCCAAATGTATGTAACAGGCAGAAGGAAGCATCTCCGACCCCATGAAGTATATATATTCTTCATCAGCACCAATAGCCGAGTCGATCTAGCCATGTCCGTCTGTCTGTCCGTCCGTCCGTCCGTCCGTATGTATGAACGCAAGGATCTCAGAACCTATATGAGCAAGAGACTTGAAATTAGATGTAGATGCTCCTAGCTCCCGCGCAGATCGAGTTTGTTTCCGATAATCGATAACTTACTCCGTTTCTAAGCAATCATCGATATCAATATCCTGTTTTTTGGGCAATTTTAGTAAATAATAAGAGCTAGAGTCACCAAACTTGACATATTGCTTCTAAAATAGAATATATATATACATTTGATGTTGGAAAAAGAGGGTTCAGGGTATCCCCTTGTCGGGAGCTCCCGACTAGAACCTCTTACTTGATGTTATTTTATCAATTTCTTCGTTCGTTAATATAAACTTAGGGAGGATTTTTAATTTGGAGAGTAAGATACTGTCTGCAATATTGTTCAAATGATTTTATAGTATGTCTATATCGAAACTTATTCTGTACATATACTGTAATAGTGCGATTTGCTTACATTCTAGGGTTATATCTTTGTATATTGTGTTTTGATAATTCTTTAAAAAATTATTTATTGTTTCTTGTTCTTCGTTGATATGGGTTGATGTATTTGTAAATCTTATTGGTATCTCATTATTGAATTCTTCTTGTATTTTTATATTATTTATATAAATCTTGTTTTCCTCTTTTAGTTTTTTAATATCTCTGTCTAACCTAATATTGGCCTCGGCGTCCATGTTCCCCGTTATTGTTTTAATTACTGTACCTAATCCGTTAATTATAACTCTTGGATGCCTTTTGGTGGTTGTAAGACTTTTAACTCGATTTTCTAATTGGTTCAATTTCTCTTTGAGGACGTTTTTTAATTCGTTTGTTTCTTTTTTGTCTTCAATATTAGCTATGGCTGATCTGAATTTGTCTATGTTATTTTCATAGTCTTGTAAGTATATAACGAGAGATATGGTTTTGAAAGAGTTTACTGTTTTTGTGGATCCTAGGTTGATGTTTGCAATAGGTTGTTGTCCGGTAATTGAATGAAATTCAATATGTCCTCCATTGACCGTGGTTAAATTGTAAAGTTTGGTGATTTAATATTTTGGTCGTTTATTTTCTCTTAATTTCCTTTAATTTAGACTTGTGTATTTTTTGGTTTTTTGTCGTGCTTAGTGTTAATTTTGAGTCACTTAAGACTTTTTGTTTGCTAAATCTAGGTGTCATCTTGTTACGTCGGTTTTCAGGCTGGTTTCTATCTATGTTCAGTTTCTCTATTCTAAGCTTTTTTTCCTGTGAGACGTGTTCCTGAATTTTTGGGTATAGTTCTTGTCCAAATTTGTTTAGTTTTCTAAGGTAATCGTGTTCGTTGTCGAAATACATGTCTCTGTTGAATGCGTGTGTTCGTCCGGTGAACAGTTCGTGTGGGGTATGTTGTGTGACAAAGTGAATAGCGTTATTGTATGTAATCATGAAAATACTTCTTCAGTGCTTATTGGCGTTTTAGAATTGTGTTGCCTGTCTGTTATGATTCTATACATTTGTGTCTATGTCGAATGTAGTCTTTCTACGGGGCGTTGATCGACGACAGTTGGAATGATGTAACGTGGAGTTGTATATTGTACTGTTGTACAAAAATCTTTGAAAAGATTTGAAGAATATTCTGCTCCTTGGTCACGAATAATTTTTCTAGGTGTGCCAAATAATTGTATAAAGTTTTGGATTGTTTTTACAACATTTGTACTATCCCGTATAAGGATTGTGGAACCTGTTGCAAATCGTCAAAATGTATCTATTATTGTGACCACGTATTTTCCGTTAATTGTGTATAGGTCTGTGTGTATGATGTCCAACGGTTTTGAAGGTGTTTCAGTTTCTTGGTATTTTATTTTTGGTAGATGTCGGTCGTATTTTAATAATTTGCAAGTGTCACAGTTATTGATTGTTTGTGTGACTTTTACATTCATGTTTGGAAAGAAATATTGTCTTTTTAATTGGGTAGTGACTTCTTCAATGCCTCTATGATTTTACAAAATGTGTTATTTGCGTATTTCTTCTTGACTGTCTGTCGTTATTAGGTCTGTTGATTTATTTGTGCATCTAACAATTTTATAAATTTTTCTGGATTGTCTTGAAGATTTCGTCCGGTGCGTAAATTGCACAGGTTTTATTTATTTGGTCTTAGTATGTTCTTTAATATTTTTGTGGTCTTATGTTCGGTAAATTCCGGTTCGGTAATTTTTCGTCTAACTTTATTCCCAAAGGGCATAGTCGTGAGAATTTTGGAGTTTTCGTCTATTGAGAATATCATTTGGATATTGTGATCGTTAATCGGGTTTTCTAATATATAAAGGTGGTCGTTTAGTTTTTCTAAGTTTAAATGTGTGGTGTCTCCTGTGTTAGCACTTACCGATTCGTGATCGTAAACGTGAGCTTCTCTCTGAATTCTTCTCAATGCGTCTGCCACTACGTTCTGTGAGCCTTTTTTATAAATGACTTTAAAATATATATTATATGTTATAATTTTGAATTTATTACCGTAAAGATAGGGTCTTTAGTATTTAGTCGCCCAAATGATTGCTAGCATCTTTTTTCGACAGTTGAGTAATTTTGTTCTGTCTCGGACAAGGTTTCGTTGGCGAACGACACTGGTTTGTCCTTTCCTAATGTTCCCTGTGTGAGGACGGCTCCTATCGCTACATTGCTAGCGACAGTGGTTAAGATAAATTGTTTCGAAAAATCCGGGTATTGGAGATTTGGGTCATTGCAATAATGTTTTACAATTCTCAAAAGTATCGATGTATTCTTTGTTTATGGTTACATGTTTTTTGCCTTTTAGTTGAGCAGTCAGAGGTTTTTTAATGAATTTTCTGTAATAACCCAATTGTCCTAAAAAGGTTTTATTTCTTTTCTTGTTTTGTGGGGTGTCAATTTCTTGATTGTGTCAATCTTTTTTGGGGGTTGGTGTTATACCGTCACTAGTCACAATGTGTCCTAAGTATTCTATTTCTTTTTTTAAAAATTCAGATTTGTCGGATTGTAGTTTTAGTTTTGCTTCTGTAAGTTTGTTAAATACTTGCTTTAGATGTTCAATGTGTTCTTGGAGCGATGTTGAAATATAATGATGTCGTCTAGGTACACTAGACAAAATTTCCCTATTACGTCTTGTAAGATATTGTCCATAATTCTTTGAAATGTCGCTGGGGCATTTGTTAGTCCGAAAGATATTCTAGTGAACTCGTAGTGTCCGCCTTCGGCCGAAAATGCAGTCTTTGCTTTGTCTTTCAGTGCCATCTCTATCTGATGGTAGCCCCTTGCTAAGTCGAGAATCGAAAAATATTGTGCCCTTCCTGTTGTGTCAAGTACGTCGTTAATATTGGGCATGGGGTATTTGTCTTTAATAGTTTTTTCGTTTAACTTCCTAAAGTCTTTTTTCTCTTGGAAGGCATTTTGTTTTTTTGGTACCAACCAGACTAGAGCACTCCAGGGTGAGTGACTGTTTCTTATAATGTCTTGGTCTAATAATTTATTTATTTGTCTTTTGACCTATGCTCTTTCGAAATGTCCGTATCTAAATGGTTTTGTGTAGATTGGTATGTTGTTTGTTGTCGGAATATCGTGTTTTATAAGATTGGTCAATGTTAGTTTTTCTTGGTCGTTGTAAAATAAAGATGGATATTTGTTGCATGATTTTATAATTTTATTACGTTCTTCGAGGGTAAGGTGGTTTAATCGTATGTTGAGATGGTTTCTTCTGTCCGTTTCCCTTGTTTGGAAACTAAGGTCTATTGTAATTATTTCTATATATTCGTCCACTTTCTTACCGACAAGGGAAAGTCTTAGTAAATTTTATGAGGTTGGTCTGAATAGTTAAGCTTCCATATAACTTATGTTCCGTTGTCGATGTTTATCGGGAGTGATACTATGGCCTTAGAATTTTCCTCTTTTGTATAAATTTGTGTGATTTTATTATTTTGAATAAAAATTTGCAAGTTAGATTGGGGTGTTTGTAAATCTAGTTTTTCTGAATCTAGTTTTGCTGTTAATTGCTATAGAATGTCGATGTCCAATAGGCCGTCGAAAAAATCATGGAATTTGAGTAAGAGGAATGTTAATTTCCCATTGGTTTTGAATGGAATGGAATATGGGGAATTCAATTTTTTCGTAAAGTGAATGTCCATTTAGAACTTTTTTGATGGAACTAGTCTTTTCGGCTTAATTGTTTCTTGGGTAAATATCGGATCAAGAAAAGAACTTGATGCTCCGGTATCTACTGAAAATTATAGTGGGGAATCTATTTTAATGGGGAATCTATTTTAATGTATGAAAGTGTCGATCAGTGTTTATTCACGTCTATGTACCATGTCTGTTGCATGAGGCTTCTGTTTGAAAATTTGTTTGTTCGTTAGAATTTGGTGTGTGGTTTGTAGTCGTGTTTGCGTTTCCCTCTTTTATATTGTACAGTTGATAGTTGGTGTATCTCTGTGTCTGGGTACTAATTTTTCGGGTTTTGGCATAATTGCCGGTCTATTGGAATTGTTGTTCGAGTTATTGTTCCAATTGTTATTTGGTCGTTGCTGGTTCCTGTTTTGTATACAATAGAAAACCTTTATTCTACCTTGACCAATGTTAGAATTAGGGTTATATGGCTTGTTCTTATTATTTGTATATTCTTTTGGTTTGCCTCTTTGGTTGACTTGCTTCTATTTCCTGATGGTCTTGCCCTTTCCAAAGTGTTACGTCTACGTTTGCATTCTTGATAATAAATATTCCTATCTTGAATTGCTGCATCATAAGCGTCCTTAAGAGATGTCGTTTTCATTGCCCTCAGAAATGCTCCTAAGGGCCCTCTAACTCCTGTTACAAAAGTGTTCAAACATATTTTCATATATGAATCTTTTTTTGCTTTAATAATATTATCTTCTGATTCAGTAGTTTCTATCAGATTGAATAGAGCAACTTGTAACTCGTTTCTCTGTTTGCAAAATCGGGTCACTGACACTTTTTGCAACACAAGTTTAAACCATATAGAAGAGCTGATTCTTCGCGTTTGTCTGCAAAGTTTGTTACGAGGGTCCATTTAATCTGGTCCTAATTTAGTGGGGTTCCTGCTGATAATAGGACGTCATTGGCCTTTCCCTTTATTTCATTTCTAATAGCTCTCATTAATAGTTGTCCGTACGAACATGAATTCGTTGAGTGCCTTAATGTTCCCGTCAAAGGGTGGTAGGTAGTGAATAGCATCTGGAATTCGCATAGATGCAAACACGTCTTGGGGACTAGTCAGAGTTGGTTGGTAAGGGGGTGGTATGTTCGAAGTTGATGCCATTGTTATTGCTATTTCTTTTGTAGTAGTGTTGGGTCTAGGTATGGTTTTTTGGATACTTCTGTTATAGCGGACAATCCAGCACTTATTCTTGTTCTACTTCTTGTTAAGCTTTGCTTAACTTTTCCTAATTTAGATATTAATATTTATGTTTTGCTGTGTGTTTGTTCTTAATATAAGTGGTTATGTATATATGATATGTTTAAACTTAATTATTAATTATAACTATTGCTTAACTTCTACATCTTATTGCAATGTGTCTTATTTCTAGGTTATTTGTGTTTTTTGTGTGTGATATTTTTATACACTGAACCCATTAAAAATGGGTATAAGGGTATATTGTATTTGTGCGAAAGCCAAATGTATGTAACAGGCAGAAGGAAGCATCTCCGACCCCGAAAAGTATATTTATTTTTGATCAGCATCAATAGCCGAGTCGATCTAACCCTGTCCGTCTGTGTGTCCGTACGTCCGTCCGTCCGTCCGTATGTATGAACGCAAGGATCTCAGAACCTATAAGAGCTACAGACCTGAAATTTTAGATGTAGATGCTCCTAGTTCCCGCGCAGATCGAGTTTGTTTCCGATAATAGATAACTTACTCCGTTTCCAATCAATCGGTAAAAATCTATATCGATATCCTGTTTTTTGGGCAATTTTGGTAAATAATAAGAGCTGGAGTCACCAAACTTGACATATAGCTTCTAAAAGAAAATATATATATATGTATATATATATATATATATCGATATATATATATATATATATAATTTGATGTTGGAAGAAGAGGGTTCAGGGTATCCCCTAGTCGGGAGCTCCCGACTAGAACCTCTTACTTGTTTATTCTATTTTGTTGCCTCTTCGCAATGGTACTTGTAACGACCCCATTTTGTGTTCACCCTTATTTGATTTGATTGCGAATAAGTTGAATGCGACGTATGGAACTTGCTCTAGCAATTTCCACCGTCAGTGCGATTCGACGCATTCTTTAGTCTGAAGCCAAATAAGAGATCACATTACTAATCTTTTTTTATATTGCCTTTCTGTAATGGTTCTTTTTTAACCTTGAAGCGCATGACTTTTATTTAATGTCGAACGTTGCGGAGTGCAGCATGCTTCAGTGACCTATTCAAACCAATCGAAATTGGTTTGCGTCCAACTAGCTTTACAACGCGGTTCGATCCCGCCCTTAATTATTTAAACATGCCTTCGTTTATGTCGTAGCTTTAGACTTTATTTTATATTTCGTTTGAATTTCAGCCTTGCTATAGTTCGATACCAACGTCCATCGTGTTGGCCACGATACCATAATTCGTTCCAGCTTTGCATTGCAACGGATTTATTGGATTAGATGGGCGCAAACGTTCATTTGCTCCCTTCCAAAATGTTGCGCCTGAGTCTGAATCGAACCATTGCAGCTACGTCGCACGATATGACGTGGCCCGCTACTTGTCGCATCGCTTAATACGTCACACACAGTTATTTTGCATTTATTGTTTGTTTCATTCGTTTCTGTATTATATATTTCATTTCTTTTCTTTTTTATACCCTGAACCCATTAAAAATGGGTATAAGGGTATATTGTATTTGTGCGAAAGCCAAATGTATGTAACAGGCAGAAGGAAGGATCTCCGACCCCATAAAGTATATATATTCTTGATCAGCATCAATAGCCGAGTCGATCTAGCCTTGTCCGTCTGTCTGTCTGTCCGTCCGTCCGTCCGTCCGTCCGTCCGTCCGTATGTATGAACGCAAGGATCTCAGAACCTATAAGAGCTAGAGACTTGAAATTTTAGATGTAGATGCTCCTAGCTCCCGCGCAGATCGAGTTTGTTTCCGATAATCGATAACTTACTCCGTTTCCAAGCAATCGATAAAAATCGATATCGACATCATGTTTTTTGGTCAATTTTGCTAAATAATAAGAGCTAGAGTTACTAAACTTGACATATAGCTTCTAAAATAGAATATATATATGCATTTGATGTTGGAAGAAGAGGGTTCAGGGTAGCTCCCGGACTAGAACCTCTTACTTGTTTTTGTATAATCTCGTTTTTCATTTATTTGTATCACTACCATTTCACTTTTCATTGGTATTATTTTATTTTTTTTGTATACTTGTTTTCCTGTTTATATATCTGTTTTTCTTCTTGCCTATGAAAATATTGGCTGCTATCATGATTGGTCCGAAACCGGCTGCGCCAGTTATGCTCGTGGTCGAGGGTATAACAAGTATCACCTGGTTGAGGTGTCTTCTTATTCCAGGTTTCACTGATGTATTTTGGTGTATATTTTCTTGTTATGTATGTATAAGTTAACAGAGGTCAGCGACACCAGCTCCACATGCTGATATAGCACTGAGCCGAATGTTCTTACGAGCTAACAGGGGTCAGCAAAATGCAACATAACACCAGCCGCAGATGCTGACATAGCTCTGGGCCGGATGTTCTTGCACGACGGCAGCGCACGAGGCGCAAGCTAAGCATTCTAGCGGCCGTTGTGAAAGCACACAATAGCTTAGGTATTTTTGATCAATCTTTTGTAAATTTAGTTTTTAATGCGGCTTTCACTGAGGCACATCGGCCCAGAGACTTCGCGCGTAAATTAACTCACTCACTACGGCGTATCGGCCTAGTGTTTTAAAATTTATTATTACCCAAATAAAGTTAAATATAGATAATCCGCGAGGATTATTATATAAATCTTAATTGGCGCCCAACTAGTGGTAGTTACGATTACCCACGCGATTGCAAAGAAAATAATTCTTACAAAGCGAACATTAAGTCGCGGTCACACCGACAGTGCCGTGCAGTGAACATTACAAAAATAAAATAATAAAAATAACAAGCTAATCACTAATAATAATAATAGTGACAGTGAGTTAACAAATGTAGTTGCGCAGTGAACACTACAACAAGAAGCAGTAAGCTGCAGTAACAGTGAATTACCGATCATAATCTCGTGATTCACAAAGGTGCGCTCAAGCGCAGTGCGATTTACATATATTTTTACACCGAAGCCGCTGGAGCTCTTCGGGCAGCGGAGACTGCGGCGAAGGGAGCGACTACGAATAACAAGTGCGTGACTGCGGCGTTGGACCCGCAAACGTGGCTGGCCGTGGAAGCAGACCTGGGGACCGAGGTCCTCATTAGAGGGAGGGTGGTCCACAAGGACAACCTAAGAACTTCATATTGCGATATTTTGACAACGTCAGAGCCGAATGCGATGGAGAAACCCACACACTGCAGAGTTGCACCGCTTCACCTGGAGCCACATTTTGTCGTCTGTCATTAGAGAGTTCAAGTGCCAAAGAGCTCCATGCAGGTGGCACGGCACACTGCGAGATCCAGCCGAGCAACCTGGAAATAATCACCCATGTAGGTGACGGAATCATCATCCTCAACGGTGGGTCCGCAAAGATTCAGCTGGACAACGGCACTGAGATCCAGAGTCTCGGGTATTGCCAACTCTCCCTTGCTGAACATCACTGCCAGCCAAGATGTCCTCAGCCTCCCTTACCTTCATCGTTTGAGTGAACGTAATTTGGAGGTGATACAGCAATTCAAGAAAGACGCCGGAACTGATCAAGCTTATCGTGTGGCATTCATCATTGGAGCCATAAGCTGTGCATTAATCTGCGAAGCAGTTACGAGAAGTCGTCGCCGGGATTGGGTCGGCCGAGGACGGCCTTATACTTGAAGGGGGAGTAGTTAACAGAGGTCAGCGACACCAGCTCCACATGCTGATATAGCACTGAGCCGAATGTTCTTACGAGCTAACAGGGGTCAGCAAAATGCAACATAACACCAGCCGCAGATGCTGACATAGCTCTGGGCCGGATGTTCTTGCACGACGGCAGCGCACGAGGCGCAAGCTAAGCATTCTAGCGGCCGTTGTGAAAGCACACAATAGCTTAGGTATTTTTGATCAATCTTTTGTAAATTTAGTTTTTAATGCGGCTTTCACTGAGGTACATCGGCCCAGAGACTTCGCGCGTAAATTAACTCACTCACTACGGCGTATCGGCCTAGTGTTTTAAAATTTATTATTACCCAAATAAAGTTAAATATAGATAATCCGCGAGGATTACTATTTAAATCTTAATTTATATATATTAATTAAAGAATCGACTGATGGCTTTTGGTTGTCAAAGTAGACTGAGCTTTCATATATGTCGTTATTCTTATGTTAACCTAATGTTTACAATATGTTTCTCAACATAAGTCTGAGAAAGTGCTGATTTAGTTATTTTATGGCTAGTGGTCGGAGCGATCTTGAGCAGCTCGTGGAAAAGTAGTACGAGGCAAGGTTTGTTCAAATTGGGATAAAAGAACAAAGCAAAAATCGAAATCGAACTTTTAATTTTTTACCACCTTTTTCTAGTAGACCATTTACTTTCGCTGCAGTTAATGTTTAGAGGTCTTAAATCCAAACTTTCTAATCCCTACGTAGTTTTCATTGCTTTAGATTTCGATGATATTGGGCTATTATACTTTATATTATTTATATATTTTATATTATATTATACCAGATGTGATCGAGCTCTTCATATCGAAGGAGGAATACTTAGAGCTGTTGTCTACTCTTTAGGGGAAGGGAAGGGATTTGTACTGATCCAGAGAAGGTGCTCTTAGAGAAGGGGCGGAATTGGTCATGGGGTGAAGAACAGGTGGATGTATTGCGTTAATTGTAGGATAGCTTGACGACTGCCCCTGTGTTGGCTTTTCCGCACTTTTCCGCCAAATTCGTCTTGCAGACTGACGCGAGTGAGTATGACTTGACGCAGACAATAGAGGGCCAGGAGCAGGGAATACTGTACGCGAGTCGGAAGTTTCTGAAAGCTGGGCGAACTATTCCGGCACCGAGAAAGAGTGCCTGGCAATCATGCGGTGGATCCGGAAGTTGTCTTGCTACCTAGAGGTAGCATGTCCCGCGACGCCGCCAAGTTCATGAAGTGCTTCGAAGTCTGTCAGAAGTTCAAGAGCGAACAACTCAAGCCGGCTGGTCGCATGCTGACGAGACAGGTAGCAGAGCCGATGGCAGTACTCTGCGCAGATTTCATCGAGCTCCGTCCACAATCGAGACATGGCAACACGATGTTACTGGTGTTGCATGATGCTTTCTTGAAATGGGTGGAACTGGTCCCACTCAGGAGGGCTACGGCGGCACACTTTCAGGAAGCATTTCGAGAAAGGATTTTGAGTAGTTTCGGGGTGCCAAGCAGTATGCGTGGAACAATGGGGGGCAGTTTATGAGTCGTCGTTTTAAGTCCTTTCTGCAGTCCCTGGGTGAAGAGGTCCATTACACCGTCCCGTAATGTTCCTAAAAAAAATACCACCGAAAGGACCAACAGCACCGTAAAGACCATGATAGCGCAGCTTATCGAAGTCCATTAGAGTCCGTGGGCAGCAGAAGCCTTTCTACCTAGAAATGACTGATGACAAAGAGACGCGAAACCAGGAACCATGGACGCCAATGAGTAGGCGAAGAGTGAGAAAGACACCAGTCGCCTAACATAACTTCAGTACTAAATGTAGATTAGACTAACATTAATAGCGTAGTTAGAATAGGCTTCATAGAATATTAGTCGCATTGTGAGGATAGGGTTTTTATAACTAAGTAATGGAAAGGAGGAAAGCGATTTTTATAGAAGAAGACAGCAGGGAGAGCTGCCTCTCCAATTCCATCACACCTTATACACCCAGCGGACCAACATCCTGGAGTGTTTGGATGGTATAGTCATGCTAATGGCCGTCGAGGCGACGACCATGTTCGCCGAGGCCCCATTCTCGAGGAACGGGAATTCCCCCTTTAGCACCGAAAACTGACTCGTCACCGACGGAGGTAGCGCCCAACGACTCAATACCCGACACGGAAGCCGAACAGCGCCGCCGCAACTCTGACCCCGTCAAGAAAAGGGACCAGCTGGCGGCTAAGTACACGGTGACCTATGGAGGTCGCCCCGGCCAACCGATTCCCCCGGATCAGTCTCCAATAAAGTCCCCGAGGTGGGTAATGAGGCCCACTCCAGCCCCTCGAAACGTGGAGGGGCAAATGCAGAAGAAGGCCCTGTCGGAAAACGCTGACAGAGCTGCCATCGTCGATAAGCTTCCACCCGGGGCAAGCGCCGCCGATGTGGGAGCCAACAGCAACCCAGCGTCGAGGGGACGCCGACACCGGTCCCGAAGAAGCCTCACCCGGAGCCCAAGATGTCAGGAGGCCCGAAGCTACGCATGCCGAGTTTGCCCCGCGAACACCAAGAGAGCGCTTCTCAACCAGGGAAGGATATCCGTAGTTGCGGGTCCGTGGCAACTCCCCCAATAGGATGCTCCGAGCCGAAGGGAGCACCGGTTGCTGTCTGCCAGATGGATGTGGTGGGGCAGCGGATCGAGGACGCGATGACGCCGCTCGTGCCTGCGACATGCGTAGAGGTACCCGTCACTACCCACCAGAAAGAGATGGAGGATGCGTGGCTCGGACATGAAGACGCGATACCGCCGCTAGGGCCCACTATACACGTGGAGGCACCCGTCGCCGGCCGACATAATAGGTTAGGAGAGGTATGCGTTGCGCCCCAAGCCAAGGGGAACGATCGAGGCTCTCTCTATAGGTGCCACCGCGGCCCCCACCGATAGCAAGTTGTCGGTGGACTTTGTAGACCTATTCGTAGGATTTTAAAATCGATAGGATATAAGCATTTCTAAACAGATTGTATTAGAATAAGAATGAAGTTAACAACGGCAAGAGCCACGTAGTCATGAAAGGCATAATTTCAGTTTGAATTTAACCGCCGGCCGCCGCGGCAAACGCTGATCAGTTGCTCAACACCGTCTTCGAGAGTGCAACTTCAATTCGGTCGCGAGGAGCGAAAGTTCCGAGGCGAAGTTGCGAAAGCTCGTGACGACTCGGCAGCGAGCGTGCTGGCACTTTTACTGGTAGTCTCATGGTCTTTGTCTCAAGTGTGTCGAATTAGAGAAAAACGGAGACATAACCCTAAATAGACAGCGGAGCGCTAAGGCCCCAGGCAGTGCTACTGAGCCTTAGCATAGGGAAGCAGAACTGGGTAGAGTACATTAGAGTAGTTGTATAAAGTGAAATAAAGAAACGTTTATAATGAAGCGAATTCTTTTTGCACAAATAATATTAACCTCGGGTACCGTGGCTAACTTGTCTTCCACCTAACCTCGTCTTCGAACTGAGCCTCGGAGCAATTTTGAGCAGCTCGTGGAGGAGCCACCGTCGTACCCTGTAAAAGTAGTACTTGTTTTTGTATTTGTTCGAAGCACTTACTCCCGTCTACGCCCACCCGCCCTCTACGCCCACCAGCCTAGCAAATTAACAAATGTCCTGTAACTTGCTGTCCCTGATGAGACTGAGATTGCACCCCTGCCAGTAGCTCCTTTGCATGGTATATTGTAAAAGACTTTTTATAGGCAAAAATTAAAGCCGCAAGTATAAGTATAAAAAAATCAAATTTCCCTTTCGAGATGTAAATTTCTTCTTTAAAAAAGAGATTAAGTCAGAAATATTGACAATCATCTATTGTTAAGTATCGTGGCCTGCACATATTAGCATTAAAGAACAAAGCAAAAATTAAAATCGAACTTTTTTATTACCACCTTGTTCTATTTACTTTCGTTGCAGCTAATATTTTAGAGGTCTTAAATCCAAACTTTCTAATCCCTACGTAGATTACATTACTTTAGATTTCGATGATATCGGGCTTGCTACGAAAATCGGGCATTTTAGACTCTTCAGTGTTTCTCAAATCAAACCACTCCAATTATACCACTACTACTACAAATTTGGTCGAGCTCTTCATATCGAAGGAGGAATACTTACAGCTGTTGTCTATTCTTTCGGTGGAATTAATTAATCCTCCCATCTTGGAGATCGAATTAGTGGTTATAAGTGTCATTCGGTAATTCCTGCGTTTTTATTTCATACTAATACATACTGTTCTATATATCCGTTAATCTAAACTATCTGTCCGTTATTACATGCATTTCTTCCCTATCTTCTGATAAATCAGGAGACACATCGCTCTCTCGCAATAAAAACTCCTTTCATCCAACTTTAGATTTGGTCATTGAACTTCCAATCCGTATGCCTATCAACGCAGTACGACAAACGGATCAAATTTGTTGTTTTCAAATGGCTTATTTTAATAAGCTCAACGATCTTATTAAGATGAGCTTATACATTAACGTGAATTCCAGATGCTATAACAAATTTAACAAGTAAGTAACAAATTTAACAAGGGGATACCCTGAACCCTCTTCTTCCATCATCAAATGCATATATGTATATATTCTATTTTGGAAGCTATGTATCGTTTGGTGAATCCAGCTCTTATTATTTATCAAAATTGCCCAAAACACAGGATTTTTCGACATCGATTTTTATCGATTGCTTGGAAACGGAGTAAGTTATCGATTATCGGAAACAAACTCGATCTGCGCAGGAGCTAGGAGCACCTAAATCTAAAATTGCAGTCTCTAGCTATTATAGGTTCTGAGATCCTTGCGTTCATACATACGGACAGGCAGACAGACGGTGCTGATCAAGAATATATGTATATACTTTATGGGGTCGGAGATGCTTCCTTCTGCCTGTTACATACATTTGGATTTTACACAAATACAATATCCCCTTATACCCATTTTTAATGGGTTCAGGGTATAAAAATGAAATGAAAATATACATATGAATTAATACGCGAAAAAATCGTTAAACTATCTGTTTCAGAATATAACAGCCCACTCTTGCTGATACCTTAGAAACCTTTACCAGGTTCGACTGACAAAAGATAGCGACTAGTGGTAGATTATCGTCAGATTAATAAAAATTAATAGCGGATAAGTTCCCACTTCCAAGAATAGAAGATATTCTGAATCAACTAGGACGAGCAAAATATTTTTTATGTCTCGACCGAATGTCTGGATTCCACTAGATTGAACTTCATACAGATTCTGGAAATAAAACGTTTCACGTGATTACCATTAAGATTAAAAATTGCGCCAAACTCATTCCAAAGAACGATGACAATAGCATTATAAGATCTTGAACCTTTTCAAGCTTTCCTATATGTGAATAAACCTAACAAATGTTTTTGATGTGTGTCGGAAATACAACCTTAAGCTACATCCAGAGAAATGATAATTTTTCATGCACGAATTAACTTTTCTAGGTCACAAGTGCACGGACAAGGGTATTTTACCAGATGACTAAAAAAATACGATGCCATTGGGAAATATCCAGTCCCAACGGACGCAGATAGCGCTAGAAGATTTGTTGCATTTTGCAATTATTACAGACGTTTTATTAAAAACTTCTCGGATTATTCTCGTCACATAACACGTTAATGCAAAAAGAATGTAAAATTCGAATGGACAGCTGAATGTCAGTCAGCTTTTGAATAAAATAATAAAAGAGAATTAATTAAGCCATCATTGCATCGCAAGTAAACAAGCGTGGGGAACAGATCTTATACAAGAACACAATGGTCCACATCTGCCAGTAGCATACGCCTCAAGAACCTTCACAAAAGGCGAGAGCGCAAAATCAACAACAGAACAAGAGTTAGCAGAAATTCACTGGGTAATTAAACATTTTCGTCCATACCTTTACCGCAAACATTTCATAGTAAAAACATATCACAGACCGTTAACTTATTGATTGATTGGGATGTATGGCTCCAATATTTTGTTTACTGTTTCAACACGACCCCCTCTATGTCAACATAACTACTGTCCATATGAGTTAATTTTCGGCAAACAAAGTAATTTGTCATCGTATTTTATTTAAGTAAGTAATATAAGTCCATTATACAATATGGAAGACTATGCTAAGGAAAGGAAATATAGATTAGAAGTAGCATATAAACGAGCAAGAGTAATGCTCGAAAAAAATAAAAAGAAGAATAAACAGTCATACTACTTAAAGGTAAATGACATAAAAATATCAATAGGAGAAAAGGTCCTATTAAGAAACGAAACAGGTCATAAGCTAGATTTTAATTTTATTGGACCATAAAGTCACTGGTATAGAAGATAGAGATCATATAGTAATATCAGATTCTAAAAATAAATAACAAAAAGTACATAAGGATAGGCTAAACATTTTTCATACATAATCATTTTTGTAGTATGGCCATACAAACAAAAAACAATAATAATATTAATAACATACATATACATGTATATATATATACATATATATGTATATATAACCATATAAATATAACATTTTTAGATAAGAACATTTATTGCTTTCTAAAATGTTCCTTTATTCAAAAAAAAAAAAAAAAAAGAAAAGGAAAACTCTTTTAAATATTATTACATGAAAATATATGTTCGCAAGCGTAATAAAAACCAATTTAAATTTAAATATATACACATTTATTAACACTATAAAATATAAAATAACTTCATAATATTACGATATTTAGACAAATTGTGCTAAATAGGTCATTGGACTAGACGCTTGTTCAACTAAGTTGCCAACGGAACCTGGCACCTGCATGCCTGCGTCGAGTGATCGCCGCAAGAACGGACACGAGGCGCCAAGTCAGCGTTCTGTTGCCATCTCTGCCGCGAGCAGAGAGCAGAGAGCGCCTATGCTCCGGCGCTGCGGCGAGCCGTGGGTTATGTTGTCGGGAGCTGAATTATGCCTAAGTTAGTCCTAAATTGGAAACTCAAACGCTCAGTTGAGCTTAATAAATAATTGTATTTTATATCGAAACCCGGGATTTGTTACTGGCGCTCAACGGTTGAAGTACCCGCGATTAAAATCGAAAATTATTAATAATTGCATCGTAGTGCCATCGTATTCCATAAAAGACAAAACTTAAGGAAATTTCAACATTTGACCAGCGAAGGCTACAATCAACGAAAAACTACATCACTGCGCTGCACCCCGCATCGGCCACCAGCTGCTAGTATTCTGTCAGACGAGGGAATAAGAAACTCATGTAAGTGAAGTGCTCATTTTGTTTGTTTGAAATAAAAAATAAAAGTTGGCTAGCAACGTGTGTCCAGAATTAGAGTGAACCAGTTGAAAAAATTTCTGTTTATTTTAACTTGGTTAAAAACTTAATGTGTGTAAAAATTTGTACAATACAAAAATTTGCATAAGGTTTTTATAAATCAAAACATTTTTTAAAAACCAAAAAATGTTGTGTGAAATTTTTAAAAATAAAAAAAATTTTTTTTGTGTAAAATTTTTTATATCTACAAAAAAAAAAAATAATAATAAAATAAAAATAATAAAAAAGTTATTTTTACAAATCCCGTAAAAACATATAAAAAATCATATTAAGGTTCATTGTTTGTCAAATATTCTGGGACTTGATGTTTAGAGTTGAAAGACAGACAGACAGTAGTGACGAAGAACTGATATCTTCATACCAAGAAAACAGGACAAATAACAATATGAGTGAACAACAACTAAAAGATCTGGAAAAGCAGATGTGTGCAAGCCTTGCCTTTCAAACACAGTTATTTAAGCAAAAATTAGCATTAGTCACCCAACAGTTAAAATGTCTTAGGACGGTCTCGCCGGAAGTATAAATATACCAAGCTTCTGAAATTAGCCAAGGGAAAAGTTGCGACGAACCGCTAGACATAGTAAAGTCTAGTCTAGTCTAGTAAAGCGGCTATCACAGCCTACAAAGTTTGTGAATCCTACAATGGGAGCAAAATAGGAGGCCCAGCAGATGCAGTGCTTCCACCTTTTAATACAGTACTTAATTTTAGAGCAATTATTGCAAGATTAGATTTCACATATGCCGACAAGACACCGGTACATGTGGTACAACAGAACCTTAGTATCCTAAGACAGGGTGATTTGCCCCTCTGGAAATACTATGACGAGGTGGAACGAAACTTAACTCTACTAACAAATAAAACACTCATTACTTATGATCCAGCCTCAGCAGCGAATTTAAACAAAAATATAGACACACGTTCGTTTCGGGACTTAGAAAGTCAATTAAATGGGCCGTTTTTCCGGCTCAGCCGCGCGATCTGCCAACAGCCGTAGCATTAGCACAGGAGGTAGAATCAAGTAATGAACGAGGCATTTTTATGGCAAATTATGCAAAACACACTAAGGAAAAATCTCAGAAATCAAATGGTCAACGTTCCCACGGCTCACGTCAGCAGGAAAACGATTGTAGCTCCCTGCTTCCGTACATAACACGTAGAGTAGCAGGGTCTATCATTAAGCTCCTTATTGATACAGGGGCATCCAAAAATTATATAAAACCCTTTGGCATACTATCATATTTTGTACACGTTGACACACTTGAGCAAAATTGAGCAGAAATGCCCCATTCACTTATTTAACGTAAAAACATATTTCTTTATTTTGAAAGAACTTAAGGAATTCGACGTAATTGGCCCCGACTTATTAAAACAGGTAAATGCAAATATCGACCTAACAAAAAAGGTTTTAAGGTACGATCACGGTTCGGAAACGATAAATTTCTCTAAATGCCAAAATGTACATTTTATACAAATAGATGATGCGGACGTTCCCACCGCAGTCAGGGAATCTTTTAATAAAATGATAGACTAGACGATTAAGGCATTTGCAGACGTTAATGAGTCCCTACCCTACAACATAAACAACAAATTGTATCCAACCCAATGGACGTATCTGAATTTGTCAATGCAGAAGTTAAACAACTTCTAGCGAATGGCATTATAAGACCGTCCAAATCGCTTTACAACAACCCTCTGTGGGTCGTCGACAAAAAAGGTGTCGATGAAACAGGCCATAAGCTCAAACGATTGGTAATCGATTTCCGTAAATTGAACCAAAAGACAACAGACGACAAGTAACCGAGCCCAACCATTTCGACAATACTGCCTAACATGGGTGACGTCCAATATTTCACAACATAGAATTGGCGGAAGAGGACAGAGAAAAGACTGCATTTTCTGTTAATAATGGGAAGTATGAATTTTGCAGACTCCCCTTTGGGTTAAAAAATGCTCCAAGCATATTCCAGAGAGCAATAGATGATGTTCTCCGGGATCAGATTGGGAAACTTGTTACGTCTATGTAGATGACGTAATAAAATTTCACAAAAAATAAGGAAGACCACATAAAACACATTGAATGGGTCTTGAAAAACCTTCGTGACGCAGGCATGAGGGTCTCCCAAGAAAAATCTAAGTTCTCAAAAAAAAGAGCGTAGAGTATTTGGGATTTACTGTGAGTAGTGTGCTAGTTATTATAGGTGCTTTATAGCCGGATTTGCCTCTATCGCGAGACCCCTAACGAACGTCTTAAAAGGCGAAAACGGCAAAATTAGTGCCAACCACTCAAGAAAAGTTAACTTTGAATTGGTTCTAAACCAGCTCGAAGCTTTTAACAAGCTGAAAGAAGTATTAGCTTCCGAAGAAGTGATACTAACGTATCCTGACTTAAAAAAGGCTCGGAGCTGTGTTGTCTCAGGGCGGACGCCCCATTACCATGATTTCGTGAACATTGCGCGATAATGAACTTAGCTTTGCTACAAATGAAAGAGAACTTCTATCCATTGTATGGGCTTTAAAAAGCCTCCGAAATTATTTGTACGGAGTCAGAAACTTGAATATCTTCATGGATCATCAACCTCTTACATTTGCAGTGTCAGACAAAAACCCAAATGCGAAAATAAAACGCTGGAAAGCCTTATTGACGAGCATAACGCCAACATTATTTACAAGCCAGTCAAAGAGAACTTCGTGGCAGACGCCTTGTCCCGCCAGAATGTAGATTCCCTTGAAGACTCTATAGATTCAGACGCTGCCACAATGCACAGCGAAGAATCTCTGACATACACTATCGAGGCAACTGATAAACCGGTTAATTGCTTCCGGAATCAGGTAATCGTTGAAGATAGTGACATACCCACAGTAAAAACAGCTATTCTTTTCAAGGAAATAGGCACATTGTTAATTTCTCTGACCGAAACACTCTCTTGCAAGCTTTGCAAGACGTAATAAAAACAGATGCCGTCAATGCAATACTTCGTGAATTGCCTATCCTAGCTTTTATTCAACACAGGCTAGTCGAAATGTTCCCCTCCACAGTGTTCAGATATTGCAAGAATATTGTCACGGATATAACCAACAACACAGAACAAAGATAAATCGCCACTGTACAACATAATCGAGCTCATCGCGCAGCTCAAGAAAATGTGAAACAGGGATTATTTTTCCCTAAAATGAGGCGATTAGCAACAGAAATAGCCGCAAATTGCAGAATATGCGCTATGGGGAAATATAACCGTCATCCCATCAAGCAAACAATATTCAAAACCCCAATACCGTCATATGCAGGCGAAATACTGCATGTTGATATTTATTCCACAGATAGAAAATACTTTTTGACTTGTGTTGACAAATTTTCTAAGTTAGCAGTGGTGCAAGCTATTCAATCACGTGCAATCGTAGATATTAAAGCACCGATTTTACAACTAATAAACCTGTTTCCGAAGACAAAAACAATATATTGCGATAATGAAAAAAAGCTGAACTCGGAAACCATTAGATCAGTTCTGACAAATAATTTTGACATTCAGATTTCAAATGCGCCTCCCTTACATAGTACCTCTAACGGATAGGTCGAGCGTTTTCATAGTACGCTTGGAGAAATAGGTCGTTGCCTGAAATTAGAAAAACAGTTAATAGACAATGTGGACATAATTCTCCTTGCGACTATAAAATATAACAGATCAATACACTCCGTGACAGAAAAAAAAAAACAATACAAGTTATTAACTCAACTGATGAACAAAAACAGAGCCCACAAAACCTATCAAGTAGGGGAGAAGGTATTGTTGAAATCAAATAAAAGATTAGGAAATAAAATCACCCTTGTGCTCAGAAGAAATATTAGAAGCTGATCTGGGCACAACGGTTCTTATAAAAGGGAGGGTGGTCCATAAGGACAGCCTTAAATAATCCCCTTACTAAATGTTTTTTTTAAATTTACATTACCTTTTTTTCACTACCTAATATTTTTTTGTATTTCTTACCTGGTTTAAAACTTAGATATATCACACTTTATTTTTGTTACAGCTTAAGATATTTGCTCGGACTTAAACTGACGTTAATGACTTTAACGACTGCAACATCAAGACTTACTGACTACTCTCACGCTGACTAAATACCCGTAACGGACGGAGACGTGACTATTTGGGACGAGTACGGCTACCTAGGACATACAACGAACATTACGTCATACGAAACCTACACCGACGAGACTAGAAAGACACTGGACTTATTCACAAAGGACCATGTGAAGAACCGACTCAACACGGACCTCGGACCTTACCACAGACACGCTCGCAGCATAAACTTGCTGGGAACTGCACTGAAGGTAGTGGCTGGTACACTGGACTTTGACGACTGGGAACAGATTAAGTTTCGGCAAGGACAGTTAATAGAAAACGAAAACAGACAAGTTGAAATAAATACCAAATTTCAAACACGACTTAACGAAATTACAAAGACTCTGAACACAACCATTTTAGCCAAAAATAGAATAATTATAACTAACTTGGAAGACCTAATATTATCCATAACACTAGCAAAAGTAAATATAATCAGCCCTCTCATTCTGGACAGCGTAGACATCAAAGAAATAGTAAATGAGCACTTCACAAATGTTAGAGTAGCAGACATTTTAGGTGTAGCCAATATTAAAGCCTTTCAAAATACCGATATGTAACACTTTTTGATCAAATATCCTAAAACTAAGTTAGTCTGTAAAAAATTAATGTTTTTCCCGTTCAGCGTAAAAATATTTAGATTTAGAAAACAGCACGGTAGTCGATTGCGGTGCGCAAATCTTCGCCGTCTCTGGGTGCAAAGCCGCTACAAGCTCCACTTCCTGCAAGAGGTTGCAGAACACAACTTGCGCCCAACAACTGGTGTCCGGCTCCATTGCACACTGTGCCACTCGCCCTGGTCATCTAGAAACGATAACAGTGGTTGCCGATGGCCTTATTGTTATCAATGACGCGACCATCAAGGTCGAAGATAATAATTGCATCAGTCAGCTAGTAGGCACACACCTGGCAATCTACGACGACTACATTACCTTGAATTTCACACGATACGTAAACCGTCGAGGCGTCCTGAGGAAAAAACCTGCGGTGTCCGTCACGTCACAAATCAAGGTGGCCAGCCATCGTGAACACCTGTGTTTGCCTCTTCTCCATGACCTTAGTCTGATAAATCTTCAACGAATCGACGACCTCCAATCTGAGCTGATGTCAAAGCCGCTGTTGAGCTGCTGTCATACTCTCGCCCTTGTCTTGTTGTGCTATCTCGGCATTTGGATAGTTCGTCGACACCTGGCCCTTAAACGCCGAATAGAACAAACGGCACATTTGGGGAAATCCGAGGACGGCTCCCACTTAACCGCGGGAGGAGTTAACACGCAAGACAAATCGTGCTGATCAGGTCAGTGGACCAGACGCTTGTGCAACTAAGTTGCCAACGGAACCTGACACCCGCATGCCTGCGTCGAGTGATCGCCGCAAGAACGGACACGAGGTGCCAAGTCAGCGTTCTGTTGCCAGCTCTGCCACGAGCCATGGGCTATGCTCCGGCGCTGCCGTGAGCCATGGGTTATGTTGTCGGAAGCTGAATTATGCTTAAGTTAGTTCTATATTGGAAACTCAAACGCTCAGTTTAGCTGAATAAATAATTGTATTTTATATCGAAAACCGGGATTTATTACTTGTATAAGTATATAATATAACCGCTCCGCTGCTGGCGTCGCTGACAGTTCGCGCGAACTTAGCTTAGTAGTACCTAAGTAAAACGATATTCATGAACGAAGGGCAAACCAATAAAGTTCTATGTAGAGCAGCAGCTCCAATGAATAAAAAAACTTACTGCCACTTACAGCGATAAGCGCGCCTTACACGTCATAGATCAGGAACTGGGAACCCTACGACAGGGAAACATCAATATTTAAGAATACTAGGATGACGTTGAGAAAAAATTGACATTACTGACCAATAAAGTCACGATGACATACGATCCAGTACTGGACATGGGTATGCGTGAAAAGTTAGGGTCTGATGCTCTAAGGGTTTTCATATAAGGATTAAAAAGAAACTTGACAGATGTACTCTACTCTTCGACACCACTTGATCTACCTTCAGCCTTGGCGATGGCAAAATAGGCGGAATCGAACCACGATAGGTATGCCTTTGCGGTAAACTTTGCGAAGTCCTTAGAGGACAAAACCAACAGACAGGATCAAAAGCCTTAGGCTAGGTCAGCCAGACAGCAGGAACAAAGGGGTGCAGCAGCCGCCTCTGGTTATATCAAAAGCCCAGCCTACGCAAGGTAGGGTGGACAAGGAGGTACCTAGCAGGCCCCTGCTAACAACCAGAGGGCGGAGCTCATGGAGGTCGATACTGCTCTAATTTTAGATGGCAGACTTCATTCCAAAATGAATGACTTCAAAGAATGACTTCCCGCAAAAGGTGGTCAAGCTCAAAAAAGAGGCAAAAACTCCGAACGAATGACAGGTCAAAGACGACAAAGGGTGGATCACATGTCACAAAATGACGGGTCCGCCGCCACGTACGTCAAAGCTGCTTCCTCTGCAGCCACTGAAATTGCCGACGAGCAGGACAGCGATACTGACTGCGTCAATTTTTTAGGGGAGGGTCCCTGCTGCCTTTTATACAAAAGGAAGTAGCGGGGAAAACATTTAAATTTTTAATAGACACTGGGGCTTGTAAAAACTACATTAAACCTTGTAGATAATTAAAAGAGGTAGTTCCCACTCAGAAACCATTTACTGTAAAATCCAATCATGGCTCCGATACAATCCGAGAAAAAGTGTTTTTAACCTATATTTGGGGTCACAACTCAATTTGTCCTCCTAAGTAGCTTATCCACATTTGACGGGTGAATTGGCCTCGACCTTGTAACACAGGTACAACATCAATCTCAGCACTGGCTCAGAAAAAATCTTGTACTATGAGTGCAAAGATGTTAATTTCACGAAATTAAAAGGCTTAGAGGTAGCCCCAATGGCTCCGTCAGCAAACACCGATCGAGAAAAATTCCGATTGATCTAAGCGAGGCGCAAAGGCACTCATTTGGGAATTTAAGAAACATTTTGGCGTCGGAAGACGTCATGTTACTTTACCATGACTTTAAGGCGCCATTTGATTTAACAACAGACCTCAAGTCATGGCATAGGGGTAGTTCTCTCTCAAAACGGTCGTCCGATAACAATGATCTCGAGGACTCTAAATGATAGGGAAGTCAACTACGCGACAAACAAGCGAGAGTTACTTGAGATTGTCTGGGCCTTGGGAAAGCTCCGACGCTACCTGTACGGAGCAAAAGGCATAAATATATTTACCAACCACCAACCACTTGCATATTCGGTTTCCGAAAAAAAAAAAAAACAATTCAAAGATTAAGCGTTGGAAGGCGTTCATTGACGAACACAATGCTAACGTCTTTTACAAGCCTGGCAAAGAGAACCACGTCGCTGAGGCCCTGTCACGACACGATTTAAATGCTCTAGAAAGTCAGTCCACAAAATCTGACGTGGCGACAGTACATAGCGAAGCATCGATAAAGTCCACTTACAAACCCTTGAACTATTTTAGGAACCAAAATCATTATTGAAGAGGCAAAATTTCCGTTAACACGGAGATTTGCGACTTTGAAGACAAAAATGCGCCACTCAATCAGCTTCACAAACCAAAAGGCGTTATTCAACGTCTTAAAGAAGGTAGTAAGCCCAGACGTTGTAAATGCCTTACACTGCAGTTTACATGTACTGGCACAAATTCAGAATGAGTTGGTGATAGCATTCCCAACCACCAAGTTCAGACATTGTAAGAACCTCGTTGCAGACATTTTTAGTTTAGACGAAATGCTTAAAATCACCACTGTGGAGCACAATCGTGCATATAAGAAAGCATAAAACAAATTATGGGCGAATATTATTTTCAAAACATGACCAGACTAGCAAACGAGGTGACCTTGAACTGCAAGGTTTGTGCAAAATCCAAATATGACAGACAAGCAGCCCTTGGGTAAAATTCCAATTCCCTCATTCACGGCGAGCTTTTGCATATCGACATATATTCGACAAACAAGAAGTTTTTCCTCACCTGCTTAGACAAATTCTCAAAATTCGCCGTTGTACAACAAATAGCATAATGAACAATTGAGGATGTAAAAGTTGCATTCTTACAACTAATGAACATCTTCCCACACCATTCCGACGTTTCCATAAGTAACGCACCCCAACGCACGTCCAACGGGAAAGTGGAGCGCTTCCACTCCACGCTGAGCTAGTTAGCAAGAGTCCTGGGGATCCACAACTATATATTCCGTTACGAATAAAAAACCCAATGACATAGTTCATTCTGCCACTGCCGAAGTACAACAGGCGGCAAGAAACAGGTTGCAGAAAGAACAATTAATCGAGCGTTGTCGGGTTAACGAGAATAGATAGAGAAGGACATGCGATGGAGATGGAGGAGAAAAAGTCCCCCTGTACGTTGAGGAGAGGGTCGAAGCGGACCTGGGGACGTCCTTATTGAGGGGAGGGTAGTCTATAAAGACAATATTAAAAAGGTACCGCACGCACGTTCTTACCCCAGCTTTTGGATAACATTTCTACTACTGCTATGTGTAGCTTTGGTAACTCACTCTCGGGTCTCGCACTATTCACATTCTGAATATATTACAATTGTGGATGGAGAGGTGGTTATTTGGAGGCAGTACGGTTACTTGAGGCACACCGTCAACCTGTAAGTATTCGTCTATGCTTACAGAGACTAGTAAGATAATTGCATTATTTCCCGATAACACATGCGGAAATTGTAAGATACAGACACAGAACACATAAATACACTTTTGTCCGCTTTAAGAGTCCACGACAGAAATGCAAAATGTTTGGACCTCATTGGCACAGCGTTAAAAGATGTGGCAGGGACACCAGATGCGAGGGACTTAGACCAGATTAGATCCATAGAGTAACCGGCTCTAACAATAGGCATATTGTCATTAATTCAGAAACACTCAATCAAATATATAATATCACAAATACCATTAACGAACTTTTAAGATATACCAAAAAAGAGGAAATAGACTCAGGTGACCTCTTCGACCTGTTATTAACAAGAAATAGAATTCTGATCACTGAAATAATTAATTTACTCCTAACCATTGCGCTTGCTAAATAAAACACTAAAAACTCGGTCATTCTGAATCATAGCAATACTAAAGAAATCTTGGTCGATCAACCCATAGAAGTATCTGAATCTAGCATTTTAGAAGTATCAAAGATCAAAATCCTACAATCCGAAGATGTAATACATTTTATAATTAGTTACCCTAAGATTAGATCTGCATGTAAAAAGGTTCCCATATTCCCGGTGGCACACCACGGCAGAATTATGCAGCTCCCTAACCACAAGACCGTGGCCGAATGCGTCAAGGTTATAGCGGTTACCAACTGTGCGGTGTCGACCACGTCAACGTTCTGCGAACTAGCGGAGAACAGCACATGCGCCCAACAACTTCACTCGGGAGAGGTGGCCCACTGCACAGATGGCACAGAGCACATATAGTGTTACAGAGCTACTTATCAACGGTACTTTCCTAATAACGCTAGAGACAACACCCACCATAAACGGGACACGGAACATCAATCGAAATAGTATTCCCCAGGGGTGGCAATGCCGCCCATATTGAATATCACCGGGCATGACGGTATACTGAGCATGTCGTTCCTACACCGATTAAGCTCAGACAATTTGGCTTACATCAGAGAACTCAGAGACGAAGCCACCGGAAGATCGACCTTAATGATTGACATGCTGGGGATCACCGTCATCATCGTATGCGTTCTCATCTTTCTCAGACGACGTCAAAGAATTAGCAGATTAGCTTCGAGGTGATTGCGGGCATTGCCACAGCCGAGGACGGCAATGTCTTGAGAGGGGGAGCAGTTATCCACTGATCACATCCACCGTTGTGCTTGCATTGTTACATGGTTGTAGCCTTTCATAAACAGTGGTCAGTGGCCACAGTTCTTGCGAGCGTAACAAGATTTGCCTTGCACATGCTGCAAGGTCAGCACTTTTGGGCAACTATGACGACAGCAGTCCAGCCGCTCGACCTTTGTTCTGCCAGCCGCGCTACCAGCTGCTCTACCACAACTTTCTGGGTTTATGATAAGTTCAATTTTCAGTTATGAGTTAAATTTTAATTTGATTTTGAAGAGAGCACGACGTGCCTCGTAATAAAAAATCAATTATAATTCTCATCGCTTTATTGCAAAGTCTCCGACTGGCTCAAGGCAAACCGCGAGGACATCGTTTTGTCCTCGACACACCCAACCTGGATAAATTGCACATACACATGCACATATATACATACAGAGCTGCGCACATAAGTAACATGATGCCGATTGGCAGGCCTCAAAGTCGCATTTCCGACAGTCAACGAACTGGGCCAAAATCCAAAACTCTTCAAATGTTGGCGAAGAACAAAAACGGCAGAACAAGTCAGAACGGGTATTTGGTCACAGGCGGCAACGTGTCAACAATATAACCCAACAAAACGCAAATACTGATCAGCAGTACACAGCCGCAGCCACGGAAATCCAAAACGATTTCGATTCAAATGACGGAAACAACATGAAGAATTTTTTAGGGAACGCTCCCAAGTGCCGTTTATCGAACGACAGTTGGCTAGCAGAAAACTAAAAATCCTGATAGACACCGGGGTGGCAAAACGACACCCCATTCACTGTGAACTCCATACATGGGTCCAGTGAAATAAAAAAAACGTTCAATGTCAATTCTTGGGCAAATCGACCCCTTTTTTATTTTAGACGCCCTTAATACATTTGATGCCATTGTAGGTTTCGATCTGCTAACTCAGGCGGGTGCCACTTAAAATTTTGAAAACAATTGTATATTCAAGGGTAACAGGAGCGAACCACTAAAATTTCACTCGTACGATAATATGAATTTCACTCGATTTAACGGCATAGTAGTCCCCGCAAATGTGAGGGATGACTTCAGGAATGATGGTAAAAAGAATTCAAGCATTTTCTGCCTCTAACGAAGCGTTGCCATTCAATACGTCAGTAATCGCCACAATTTGTACCGTGGATAATGACCCGATATATTCAAAACTCTACCCATACCCAAATGGAGTGTCGGATTTCGTCAACAACAAAATCTCACAAATATTGGAGGGCGGTATTATAAGACCGTCGAGATCAGCGTACAACAGCCTGGCCTGGGTTGCTGACAAAAAGGGGTTTGACGCCGAAGGCAACATAAGCAAACGACTTGTCATTGACTTTAGTAAATTAAACGAGCGAACTGTTGCCGACCGTTACCCAATGCCAAGTATACCAATGATCCTAGCGAATCTGGGGAAAGCTAAATTTTTCTCAACTCTCGACCCAAAGTCCGGATATAATCAGATATACCTAGCAGAAAACGATCGAGTAATATCATCGCTCTCAGTAAACGATGGAAAATATGAATTCTGCCGATTGCCGTTTGTCTTGAATAATGCTGGAAGCATCTTTCAAAGAGCAATTGATGACGTTCTGAGAGAACAAATAGGAAAATGTTGCTATGTTTATATAGACGATGTGATCATATTTTCCGAAAATGAGCATGACCATGTCCGGCATATCGACGTAATACTCCAACGGTTATACGAAGCAAACATGAGAGTGTCAAAGAGAAAAAACTCAAACATTGTGCAGAATACTTGGTTTTATCGTGGCCAGGCGTGGAGCCAAAACTGATCCCGAGATGATCAAAACGATACAAGAATACGCCGGGCCGACAAACCTATATACGGTCAGATCACTCCTGGGCCTAGCTAACTACTATAGAGTCTTCGTAAAAGATATCCCATTGATAGCTCCCATAGAGTTCGACGACACGCAACATGATGCGTTCGAGCGTCTAAGGAACATTTTGGCATCGGAAGATGTCATACTTATGTACCCTGATTTTAAAAAAACTTTCGATTAAGAGCGCACATTAAAACAATGTGAAACTCATTGCGCTACCAACGAAAGAGAACTCTTAGCTTTTGCTTACTACCTGTATGGTACCAGAGAAATTCACGTCATCACTGACCACCAACCACTTACACGTGCAGTGTCTGAAAAGAGCACTAACGCAAAGATCAAAAGATGGAAAGCATTTATAGAAGAGCACAATGTCGAAACATTAATGCTCTGTAAGATGAGCCCCTATCTGATGTAGCCACCATCCAGAGTGAGCAGTCACTCACTTTCACAATAGAGACTACCGATTAACCCATAAATGGTTTCAGAAATCAAATGATCCTAGAAGAGAAACGATATGCGCTACACCAAAGAATCATTGTGTTTGGCAACAAAATGCGCCACATAGTGCATTTTTCTGACAAGAACCATCTAATTGAAACATTCAAAACTACTGTTAGTCCAGACGTGGTTAACGCAAATCACTGTGACCTACCGTTAGCTGCCGTGCAACATAAGTTAATAACACTGTTTCCGTCGAAGAAGTTTCGACAATGCAAAAGCATTGAGCACAATCGAGCGCACAGGGCAATACAGGAAAATGTAAAAAATATCAGGCGGGGCAATTATTTCCCGAAAATGACCAAAATAACCAACGAAATACTGCTAAACTGTAGAGTGTCCACGAAGGGAAAATACGACAGGCTCCCAAAATAAGAAGAGCTGGGTGCAACACCTATTCCATCTCACATTAATAGTGATCTGGCAATCTGCCAGATGATTCAAGATCAATAAAAATATTAGCCATACAACACAAGCAAGTCCCAGAACTAATACTGAATATTATAGAACCCTGCATTCAGTAACCGGACAGAGACCTTTGGATGTTATCCATGCAGCCTCAGACAAGTTACGCCAAACTATCAGAGATAAGATAGTAAAGGCATAACAAGACCAGATTTACAGGTGCAACCCGGACAGACAAAACAGGGTATTTGACGTAGGCGAAACAATCTACATTAAGGGCAATAAGAGACTAGGTAACAAACTATATCCTTTATGTACTGAAGAAAAGGTACAAGCTGACCAAGGAACAATAGTTCTTATTAAGGGGACTTTTCTAACGCAAACTACATTCCCATTCTCGACGGGAACATTTTTTTATGGGAACACTTTCGTAAGACAGGCGAGTAGCCTCAGTACTTTCTTTAAGATGACACCTAAAAAATGTCAGAATTTTTCCCCCAATCTCATATGCGAACATTGTTAGAAATAGATGAAGAACATTGAAAAACTTTTGTTCGCTCTAACAATTCACCATAGAATGGCTATGAGCTTACATTTTTTAGGCACAGAAAAAATAGTGGCTGGGACCCCAGATGCTGCAGACTTCAAGACAATAATAACGACAGAAACTCAGTTAATAGACTCACAAGTCGCCTTGAACCTCCGCGGAGATCGGTCGTGTTTTCTGTGCACTCCCGTGCGTGTGTATGTTCAGTGCATCCCAGGCAAAAAACAAACAAAAAGTGACAGTGACACTAACTAAGCCCGCCCCAGGGCTTAATCAAATCGCAAACAAATCGCGCCTGCAGAGCGCGAAAAAAATAATTGTGCTGCCTCTGGCAGCTAAACTATATATATATATAAACATATATAAACATTTAAATTGTATTTTTTTTTGTTTTTACACAAAAGTGCAACCGCGTGCGAGCGTAAGAGAGCAAGCTTTTGCTAAGCTCAAACTGCGCTCAGCTGATCGCCTTAACTCAGCCGTAGTGTGTGTGTGTGCGTGTGAGTAAGCAGAGCTTTCGCGAGAGAGCTTTTGCCTAGACTCACTAACACAAGTAAAGCACTAGCCAATAGGAGAACAATCAGTGCTGGCAAGTCACTGACCGTGACTGTGCTGACACTTTCCAGTCACCGTTTCGCTCCCCGTTCACCAAAGTCACTTTTCACAAAAATACTGGAGATTTTTGTAAATAAGTGCAGCTAAAAAATTTTGGTCTACATCTCGCCTAATGGCGTCCAACAAGCCGAAACCACTCATCCCTGACTATCCTGCGTCACCTATATACAACCCGTCGGATAATGTGCTACCGCCATACATCACGCTGTGCGGGGGTACTACGCTACTCACCACGTCGTGCATCACCACAACTGCCTGCTCCCTAGGAACGACTACGGTAACGTCGTCCCTTGCACATGGCATCAGCTCCCAAGGCCCCGCAATCCCGTCCATTCCTGGCGCGAATCCTGCTACAAGCCCGGATCTCCACGCGTTTTTGAATAATTACCCGCCCAAGACTGCACGTACTTGGCAAGGCCAATGGTTTAAGGCCACAAAAAGAGAAGGTGGCAATCTCTCCCCCCGTATCGCCCGTAAGAAGGCGAGCACCACCGAAGCCAAGAAAGCCAGCCAAAACCGGTTTGCGGCCCTCTGTGACGAAGAGGAAAGCGCCATGGACACGGAAGCAGAGCTAGCCACCAACAAGGAAGCTTGCGCCGACGAGGATGTAGATGATAGGCCATCCACCTCGCACGCAGCTCGCGCAAGGGCCAGCAGGCAACAAACTGCAAATAAAAAGCTTGCCGCACACCCGCAACCCACCCAATGAGCGGCCTGCCTCTAAGGTGCCGAGAATAACTGTGCCAAACGTCCTCAGTTTCACCAAGTTCTGCAAGGAACTAGACAGCATCCTAGGCGCGGACACTTACACCGTCAGATCGCTTAATTCTGGCGACTGCATCGTCCAATGCCGCAACTCAGACGAATACCGAACGCTGGCAAGGCACCTTCGCGAGAACGGCTGCCTGTTTCACCACCACCAGCTTGCAGAAGACCGGCCGTACCGCATAGTTCTACGAAATATCCACCACGAGGTCGCATCCGAAGATATTTCAGCGCAATTGGCAGAAAAGGGGCACCACGTTGTCCGCATATATACCCCGCGTAGCAGAGTCAATAACGAACCTCTAAATATGAGATTTGTTGACCTGACGAAAGCGGAGAACAATAACCTTGTCAAATCAATAACAGTACTATGCAGGCACAAAGTTTCGTGGGAGAAGCCTCGCAAGACGTCGGGCCCTGTACAATGCAACAGATGCCAAGAGTACGGGCACACAAAATCTTACTGCTCGAGACACTATGTGTGCAAGGAGTGTGGGGACAACCATCCAAGCAACGAGTGCACACTTGGCAAGGACGAGAATCGGTGTTGTCACCACTGTGGAGAAGCACACGCAGCAAACTTCAAAGGCTGCAAGAAGTACCTGCAATATGCTTTCCAGCAGAAAAACCAGCACAAGGCAAATGGCAGAGATGCAAGCCGCTCCAGAGATCCCCGCCCCAAAACAGCCGCTCCTGCCTGCAGCTTCGTGCCCGGCCAACAATCCTTTGCCAGCGTCCTCCGCGGTACCCAGCCCGCAGAGCGCAGTGCCCGCTCATCATCTCGCAGAAGGAACACTGGCAGTACTCCCAGCCAATCACAACCTGTTGCCGACAACTGCCCCAACTCAGCCCTTGAGCTCATGATGAAGCAAATGTTCGCCAGATTCGACCAACTGATGTCTCTCATACAGACTCTTTTACAAGCGCTAATGCACACTAGCGCCAAAAATAACAGTGCCTAAAATGAGCTCCCTCAGGATAGCACTATGGAACGCCAACGGAGTCTTTTCGAAAGCGAATGAGATCACAGCCTTCATCGAACTCCACCACATCGATGTGTTTCTCCTCACGGAGACTCACTTCTGCTCTCGAATCACCCTCAGAGTGCCAGGCTACACTCTCCACACCGCCAACCACCCAGACAACAGCCAACATGGAGGAGCAGCAATATTGATCAGGTCGTCCTTGTCGCACCACCCACTTGAGTCATCCTGCCACTGGCATATGCAAGCTGCTGCTATCCGGCTCGGATCCAGCAGAGGCGACTTCAATCTCGCCTCTGTATACTGCCCTCCGGCCTTGAGAGTGACTGAGGCACACTTTCAAGCCCTCTTCGACCAGCTTGGCCCCAAATTCCTGGCAGGAGGAGACTGGAATGCCAAACATCGCTGGTGGGGAAACTACCGCATGTGCCCCCGAGGGAGAACGCTCTTCTCTGCCATTGAGAACGAAGGCATCGAAATCGCCACTGGAGAGGCAACGTGCTACCCATATAGGGCTACTGCAACACCAAGTGCACTTGACTTCGGGCTCTACAAGGGATTCAGACAGGAACAGCTGCGAATGCGAAGCCTCCTTGACCTGACGTCGGATCACCTCCCATTACTGATTGAGCTCGAGGAGACTCCCAAGTGGGAAGTTGGAATCCGCAAAATACTCCCGCCGCGCTCTAACTTGGAAGTATACCGGGCCTGCCTCGAGGACACATTAGAGCTCAACGTCACCATAAATACAGCAAGTGAACTGGAGAGCTACGTTGACCACCTCACAGCGAAAATTACGGAAGCTGCTAGACGTGCAGCCCCGCAAACCCTGCCTCACACTCGTACCTTCAGAAGGTCCCTACTAAGCCCTGAAGCCAGGAGTCTCCTTGCCGACAAAAGACGTCTAAGGAAGCCAGGAGTCTCCTTGCCGACAAAAGACGTCTAAGGAGGCTGATCCGCAACGGAGACCTCTCCACCAAGGCAGATATGGTAAGCGCGTCCAACCGGCTCAGACGACTTCTGGCTAGGACTCGAACGGAAAATCTAGACAGCTTCCTCGAAGCAACTGGGCATGACGGCAACAGCACCTTTTCAGTGTGGAAGCTCACCAGAAGCATTAAGAGGCAAACATTTTTACCTCCCCAATCACGGATCACTCTGGCCTCTGGCTCCGATCGGACGAGGAAAAGGCCAATGCGTTTGCTGACTACTTGGAGACAACCTTCAAGCCATTCGACTTCGCAGACGTTGCACAGCGCCGTAAAGTAGCCGAGTCACTGGACGCTCCACTGCAGATGGCTCTCCCGATAAGAAGCATCTCCCCCGCGGAAATCGGGACACAGCTTGAGCTAAAGAAGACCCCAGGATGCGATGAAATCGACAACAGAGCAGCTAAGACTCTCCCACGCAAAGGAGTCATGGCGCTCGCCATAATTTTCAACTCCATGCTCCGCCTTGGCCACTTTCCGAAGCAATGGAAACATGCGAAAATTGTGATGATCGCCAAGCCCGGTAAGCCGCTAACTCAACTTGAGTCCTACCGCCCTATAAGCCTTCTGCCGACGCTCTCAAAAGTCTTTGAGCGACTTCTGCTAAGCCGTCTCTTAGAACTCGACGAGGTCACGCGCCTGGTCCCGGATCATCAGTTTGGCTTCAGAAAGTCTCACTGCTGCCCCGAGCAGGTCCACCGGGCAGTAAAACATGTACTAGAAGCTTTTGAGCAGAAGCAATACTGCGTCGGCGTTTTCCTCGATGTCAAACAAGCGTTTGACAAGGTCTGGCACGATGGTCTTCTGTTCAAGATCAAACTGATACTCCCAGCGCCATACTTCAGCATCCTTAGCTCCTTTCTGGCAGGACGCACCTTTAATGTGGCCGTTAAAGACCAAAGGTCGGCAATTAAGGGCATCAAAGCAGGTGTCCCACAAGGCAGCGTCCTCGGTCCGATGCTGTACACGCTGTATACGGCGGACCTGCCCACACAAGGACAAGGCAATGAAGACCTCAGCCCTGCGAGACTGCTGGTGGCAACATATGCGGACGACACTGCCTTCCTAGCCTCCCACAAAAATCTGCAAACTGCTACAAGTGCAGTGCAGGACTGGCTGCTGCAGATCGAAACCTGGACAGCTATGTGGAACATCGCTATAAACTGTGCCAAGTCCGCCTGCGTCACTTTTACGCTGCGCCAAGACAGCTGCCAGGGGCTACGGTTCGATGGAGGAACCATTGAGCAGACCAACTCTTTCTGCTACTTGGGTGTCCACCTGGATCGAAGGCTCATATGGGGGCCTCACATCGCAGCAACGAGAGCAAAATGCCTGAGAAGACTACTAAAGCACGATTGGCTACTAAAGCTACAAAGCAAGCTGCACATATCCACGAAGACACTGCTTATCAAAACGATGGTAACGCCTATCTGGACATATGCGATCCAAGTTTGGGGCACGGCATCAGCACACCAGCTTCGTCGCATAAGAGTGGTCCAAGCCAAGGCAGCACGCAAGGTAGCTGGCCTGCCATGGTACGTAACAACAGACGCCATCCAACGCGATCTCCGCCTAACAAAGGTCGGAGATCAGCTCAACTTCTTCAGCAGCCGATACTCCGACAAATTGGTGCAGCATCCGAACGCGGCCGCACGGGCCCTGGCTGAGCCCATCAGTGAGAGGCGCCTCCGAAGGCTACACCCCGACGACCTACCAACGAGGCGCATCACTTAAACATCCTTTCCCATTATTGTTATATATTTTTAAGTCTGTAATTATCATTTAAGTTATTAAATAATAACTATACTCTATACCCTTAACTCCGCTTGGTAGAGATCAGAAGACACTGATCGATTCCAGCGCAAAATAAAAAAAAAAAATAAAAAAAAAAAAAGTTAATAGACTCAAACAATAGACAAGTGCTCATTAATAAAGAAATGCAGAAGCAGATTAAAAAACTCACAGACACAGTAAACAAAATAATCCAATCAAAAAAGGGTAAACTCTTAGACACCCCACATTTATTTGAAACACTTATGACTCGAAATGGGATGATCATTACATTGCTTGCAAAATCAAATATAATAAGCCCCACCATTATCGATACAAACAAGTAAGAGGTTCTAGTCGGGAGATCCCAACTAGGGGATACCCTGAACCCTCACGCGCTACGCGCTTTTTTGCTTTAGTAGTAACAAAGATAAATAAAAAAAAAAAAATACGTTCCCTTGACAGATTCGAACTCGCAACTAACCGCACTACTTGTCGCCGTCTCTACTCAATAGCCACACCAGCCAAAAAAAAAAAAAAAGTTTCCCTGGTAGGTCTCGAACTCGCGACAGACAACACCACTTGCCCGGTGGCGGTCTTCTACTTAACAGCCACACCCATAATTCAGTCTTAGAGAGAAAAAAACCAATTAAAATAGTAGCACAGAAAACAAAACTATCGCAATTATAATGCTGTTGATGAATACGAAGCAGACGCGCATGAATGTGTGTGTGTACATGCATACAGATATTCTTCGAATTTGCGCTGGGGCCGCAAACACGTGTTTCTTAACCGATCTTCATGAAATTTTCTACAGTATATCTTATTGTACCATAGAATATTTGTGTATTCTCGAAAAGTAAATTGCATTAAAATTGAAGCTTAAATTGGTGGGCAATAGAAGTTGGGCTATTAACTTGATTTATAGCTATGAGGTAGTAGCGGGGATGTGGCGATAGGTATAAAATGAGAGATACTTGATATATATATACTATTCTAGAGTAAACATGTCACTTTTGGTGGCTCTAGCTCTTATTATTTACCCAATTTGTTCAACAAATAGGATTTCTATATCGATTTTCATTGATTGCTTGAAAACGGAATAAGTTATCGATTATCGGAAACAAACTTGGTCTGCGCATCGACTAGGAGGACCTACAGCTAAAATAATTATAATTTTATAATTACTAAGATCCTTGCGTTCATACATACGGACAGACGAATGGACGGACAGACGGATAGACAGACATTTTACATTAACATTTTGCACAAATACAATATACCCTTTTTACCCATTTTTAATGGGGTCAGGATATAAAAACAAAGGAATTAGACATCACATTGAAATAAATGTGCCAGAAGTTCTATATTTATCAGCTGAATTTGATCTAAGCCAACTTAAAGATTTAGACGAGTCTTAACCAATATTAGAATCAGAAATTGACAGCGACATAGAAACGCTAGAAGAAAATACAGATTCAATCATGGCAGAACAAGTAACCATCCGTTTAATTATCTACCGGAAACTATGTTATTCCACACGACTTTCACATAGTCGGAGAAGATTTCCCAATACCTAGCGATGGCATTATTGGTATAGACTTCTTTAAAAAGCATAACTGCCAATTAGATTTCACACAAACATGTGATTCTCTAATACTTCGGCCCAATAATTTAAATTACCCAATAAATTTACCAATAATTCACACTTGTGATAATAATGCCACAATACTTCCAGCTCGTTCTGAAGTAGTCCGCAAAACTAACATCTTTTCACCACAAAGCCATTATTGAAATAGCTCAAAACCAGGTAACTAAGAAATAATGTTAATATGCAGAGTGCAGCGATAGTTCACGCACGCCCTTAAATAACATACACTCTTAACAGTTGCTCTTAATAAATGTAAAGACCACTGTTAAGCGTTGATCTTGTCGTTGCTCATCTTAGTAGCAGCAAGCCTCTCCGATTTTTGTAAGCAGCAATTGATATCGAGCTCTGCAAAAAGACAGAAGCAATAAAAGTGTAAAGGAAAGAAGATCGTTTTATTATATTTTGTCACCAGAAAAGAGAATCGGTCGGCAGAAATTCCTAAATTCCTTACGAATTATTCATTGGCGCCGGGCAGGTACATAGTTTAGGATTTGCAGTACTTGGCAAAAGTGCAATATTGGATCCTGACATCTCTTGGATTTCGGACAATATTAAGGAAAGTTTGGAAAGCCTTATAATGAAAACTCAGGTATTTCGTGCCTAAAATTGATAATAATAATCCACAACTTGTGTGTGTAAATTTGCTGCTGTAACCTGCAAAAGGCAAAAGAGTATTCAATTTTTGGCACACATTAATGATTTTTATATAAATAAAAATAAATATAAAAGCAAGTGAACCGCCCTTAACTCATATTTAAAAAAAAAACAACAAGTAAGAGGTTCTAGTCGGGAGCTCCCGACTACGGAATACCCTGAACACTCTTATTCCAACACCAAAAAAATTAAAACAAGTAAGAGGTTCTAGTCGGGAGCTCCCGACTAGGGGATACCCTAAACCCTCTTATTCCAACACCAAATAAATTAATAACAAGTAAGAGGTTCTATTCGGGAGCTCCCGACAAGGGGATACCCTGAACCCTCTTCTTCCAACATCAAATGCATACATATATTCTATTTTAGAAGCTATATGTCAAGTTTGGTGACTCTACCTCTTATTATTTACCAAAATTGCCCAAAAAACAGGATATCGATATAGATTTGTATCGATTGCTTGGAAACGGAGTAAGTTATCGATTATCGAAAACGAACTCAATCTGCGCGGGAGCTAGGAGAATCTACATCTAAAATTTCAAGTCTCTAGCTCTTATAGGTTCTGAGATCCTTGCGTTCATACATACGAACGGACGGACATGGCTAGATCGACTCGGCTATTGATGCTGATCAAGAATATATATACTTTATGGGGTCGGAGATGCTTCCTTCTGCCTGTTACATACATTTGGATTTTGCACAAATACAATATACCCTTGTACCCATTTTTAATGGGTTCAGGGTATAAAGATAAGTTCCCTTGGCAGGGCTCGAACTCGCAACTGACCGCATTACTTGCTATGCCTCTACTCTGCAGCCACACCAGCAATTAAGTATTTATGGTAAAAAAAAGGAACTAAAATAACATTACAAAAAAAAGATGCAATTACCATGTCATAGAATGCGAAGCAGACGCGCATGAATGTGTGTGTGTAAATGTATACAGAAATTCTTAAAGCTGCTGCCCCATTCAATTGCGCAGTTGCATATAACTTTGGTTTTTCTTAACCGATCTTTATGAAATTTTCTACAGTATATCTCTCTGAAAAAGTCAATTGCATTTAAATTGTGGCTTAAATTGATTGGCAATAAAAGTTGGGTTGTTGCCTTGATTTATAGCTCTGTGGTGTTAGCGGGGAGGCGGTGATAGGCATGAAATGAAAGATACTTGATATATATATAATATTCTAGAAGCAACATATCTTGTTTGGTGACTCTAGCTTTTATTATTTACCCAATTTGCTCAATAAACACGATGTCGATATCGATTTTTATCGATTGCTTGAACACGGAGTAAGTTATCGATTATCGGAAACAAACTCGATCTGCGCGGGAACTAGGAGCATCTACATCTAAAATTTCAAGTGCCTAGCTCTTATAGGTTCTGTGATCCGTGCGTTCATACATACGGACGGACGGACAGACAGACAGACGGACATGGCTAGATCGACTCGGCTATGGATGCTGATCAAGAATATATATACTTTATGGGGTCGGAGATGCTTCCTTCTGCCTGTTACATACATTTGCATTTTGCACAACCACCTCCCCGCTACCACCACAGAGCTATAAATCAAGTTAATAACCCAACTTTGATTGCCAACCAATTTAAGCCACAATTTAAATGCAATTGACTTTTTCAGAATACACAAATATTTTATGGTACAATCAGATATACTGTAGAAAATTTCATAAAGATCGGTTAAGAAAAACCAAAGTTATATGCAACTGCGCAATTGGATTGGGCAGCAGCTTTAAGAATTTCTGTATACATGTACACACACACATTCATGCGCGTCTGCTTCGCATTCTAACAGTATGGTAATTGCGACTTTTGCTGTAATGCTATTTTAGTTCCTTTTTTATCATAAGTCATTAATTATTGGTGTGGCTGCTGAGTAGAGGCATAGCAAGTGGTGCGGTCTGTCGCGAGTTCGAGCCCTACCGGGGAAAGTACTTATTTTTTTGCTGGTGTAGCTGTTGAGTAATGCAAGTAATGCGGTCAGTTGCGAGTTTGAACCCTGCCAAGGGAAATTTTTTTGTTTAATTTATTCGGTGTTAGAATAAGAGGGTTCAGGGTATTCGGGAGCTCCCGACTAGAACCTCTTACATGTTTTAATTAAATTGTTCAAACTGTCCACTCTTAATGATGGAAATGATAAAAACGCCAAGTCTAGTTTGAAATTAATAGCGACTTTACAAAAGCATGATAAAGCTCTAGGAGATATTAAGCGGTTAAGGACCACGTTTGAAGAAAAAACAATTTCATTTGATTAGATACAACTTCAATGTCGATTGGAGTTGCTTGAAGGGTATATTGAAAAGATAATGAATATACAAGCTGACGTCGATATATTGAACCCTCTAAGACAATAGTGTATTTCTACAGAAGCATTATATTTATCGGCTATTAAGAGAGTAGAACGTCCCAGTCATCACGATTTATCAGCGTCATTCAGTCAACATCATACGTCACAGTTACCCAAAATGCGGTTGCCAAAGTTCGGTGGAAAGCATTCAGAATTTAAAAATTTTATTTGTCTTCTTAAAAGTCTGGTGCTCATAGATTCCACATTGTCCAATGTCGAGAAATTTAACCATTTAATTTCTTGCTTGTCTGATGAGGTATTAGGACATGACAACAAATGCGTCACATTTTTGGATACGATTTCTCATCTCTTTAAAATTCCTCACATGACAAAACCTTCAGCCTGAAGTCTTAGAGGTCTTATAGACACCATATCGGCATTATATTCGTCTCTGCAGTCTCTTGGCGATGGCAAGGATATTGTAAGTGCAATGTTAATTCACTTGGCAATGTCAAAAGTAGACCAGGCAACAAAATCTCGATTCGAAGAACAGCTTGACTATGGTAATTTGCCATCTTGGTGAGATTGCATTGCTAAATTGAATCGGCGCTATTAACATTTAGCTGCCGAATAGTCAACTAGGGTCAAAACGAAACCAAGGCAAGTGGTTAATAAGGGACATATCAGGTCATTCTTTTCGTGTTCTAAGGGTGATCAGAGAACAGGTACCAAATGCAGCTAATGTTCAGTCGCTGATCATAGTCTCGCAAACTATCAATCCTTTCTACCCGTTTATCAACGCTTTGGGTTTGTGAAGCAACACAACTTGTGCATCAACTGTTTAAAACAGGGGCATGCAGTGAAAAAATGTGTCCAGCCTGCGAGAGCGCTTTTAAATTCCGGATCGCAAATAAACTATATGTCAGAGGACTTAGCACAACGTATACGTCTACGTCGTGAAGATGCCCCATAAAAAATTGCCACAGTGGGAGCCACTGCTTCGACCATCAAACACAAAGTCCACACATCGGTTTAATCCCCTTGAATTCTCATACGTTTGGGGCTGATTTTTGGATTCTGAATTCTATCTCTACATTTAAACCTGGTCAGAAGATTCACTCCTCACAGTGGAATATACCTCCAAATATTGAACCACCGATTCCACAAACCTGCAAGAGTAGACTTGCTTTTAGGTGCTGAAAAGTTTTTCGACCTCCTTTGTGTTAGCTAAATATGCATAGCTGTCTCCTGATGGATGGATTGTGTCAGGAAAATATTCGCAAGGCACATCTTCGGAAGCACAAGTTAGCACTGTCTCAATTGATAGTGACAATAGTTCTCTAGACACTCTAGTACAACGATTTTGGGAATTAGAACAGATCCCAGAGTTCCAGAACTGGAATCTAACAGATTTGAGGTCAAATTGCCATTTAAAACGAGTACAAAAGTATTGGGATTGTCCTTTGAGACTGCAAAACGTCGGTTTTTGGATTTAGAGCGCAGACTCGAGAAGGATGACGTACTGCGAAATATGTTTAACGATTTTATGAAAGAATATCGTGACCTTGATCTTATGTCACCGCTAACGTCAACTTTTCCAGGACTGCATTATAACATTCCCCATCAATGCTTCCTGCGTCTTGATAATATAACCACCAAATTGCGCGTAGTTTTTAATGCGTCAAGCAAGGCGTCAACGTCAATCTTATTAAACGAGACTTTGATGGTAGGTCCAACTATTCCGAGGGAGCTATCTTTAACCTTTGCACGATATCGGTTGCATAAGTATGCTCTGACAGCCGACATTTCAAAAATGTATCGACAGGTAGACACCGCCAAGGAGGATCGAAAACTTCAGTTAATTGTATGGGGGCAATATAAATCAGAAAATTTACAGACGTTTCAATTATGGCACTGCCTCCGCTCCCTTTTTAGCCATACGTTGCCTATTTGAACTAGCAGAACTCTACGCAGAATCGCACCCAATTGCTTCTCATGTCATCAAAAACGATTTTTATGTGGATGATATGCTAACAGGGGCAAATAGTTTACAAAAGCTCGAGATTATTCGCAAACAAATTGGAGGTGTCTTAAAACTTATGAGTTTCAAGTTAGCCAAATGGGCCACAAACCATAAGTTTGCTGAATGGAAATAGTGAAGAAAAGTAGCTACAGTTTGATCCTTCGGCATCTGTTAATAAACTTGGAATAAGGTGGTATCCTAAAACTGATGCGTTCACTCTCTGGAGGACTCGTATAATTCATTAAAGACAACTAAGCGCAATATTCTCTGTTTAATCCATTAGGATTGTTGTGTCCTTTGATAATTAGAGCAAAAATTTTACTCCAAGACGTGTGGCGGATGAAGTTGGATTGGGAAGAAGTAATTCCCATAAGTCTACACACAACCTGAGAAAAATTTAAAACAAACCCAATTAGAATTACATAAAATTTCCATCCCTCGATTTGCTTTCCAATCCAGATACCAGAACGTAAAAATTCATGGATTCGCTGATGCTTCTAGCCGTTCATATGGCAGTTGCATCTATTTGCGCAACCACGATATGGGGAAAATAGTTGCGAAGTTATTCAAAGTCTCGTGTGGCCCCCCTTAAAACGAAATCGATGCCACGCCTAAAATTATGTGCTGCTCATCTGCTGGCAACATTGTGGTCTCGCATGTCTCTTTGAGGAATATGAGGTGGAGAGCATTATTTTTGGTCAGACTCTCGAGTCACCCTTTACTGTCTTAAAAGAGAGCCCAGCTCATTAGCAATTAATGTAGCCAACAGAAAAGCAGACATACAAGAACTTTCTGTTGGTGATCACTGGCGGCATGTGCCGTCAGAAGCGAATCCAGCTGATCTTGTTTCTAGAGGCACAGATGTGGGCGATTTGGTTTGTCCGCTCTGGTTTAACGGTCCTGAATTTCTAGGACAAGTCCCAAGTGAATGGCCACAACTCCATCAATTTGAAATATCACTGGAAATGCAATCATCTGAGAACAAGAAGACAGTGAGCGTGCATTCCGTAGCATTGCAGAAATCTAATGAATGTTGACGCTAATCGAACGGTGCTCCTCGCTCACTAAATTGGTGAGTATCGTGGCATACATCAAACGTTTTCTCAAAGCGAAAAAACGTTGTCGCGAATCAGTTTTCTCGACACAGGAGCTGCGAATCGCGTTTTTAAAATTGGTGCAAGTGGTGCAAGTGTCAGAGCTTGGTCACGAAGTGGTTCAACAAAAATCAAAATCCTTAGCCCCTCATCTTCAACGATTGAACCCATTTGTACATGAAATTGGAGAAAAAGAATCCAATTTAAAAATCATTCGAGTTGGTGAAAGATTGCTAAAGGCACCTATTCTATATCTTCGAAACATCCACCTAAAGAATTACCATGCCGGCGTTAAAGCTATGGTCTCAATTCTACGACAGCAAATATGGCTTATTAATGCTCGAGAAGCATGCAACAAAGTTGTTAAGGGATGCGTGCACTGCTACCGATACAAATCAAAACTGCAGGGCCAAATTATGGGCAATTTACAAGCTGATCGACTGCGTAAAGCTCGCCCATTCTTAATTTGTGGCGTAGATTTCTGTGGCCCATTTTATGTGAGCCTTAAGATTCGAGGGAGAGCCCCAATCAAAACGTATGTAGCCATCTTTGTTTGTTTTGCGTCTAAGGCGGTTCGCCTGGAACATGCTGCTGATCTTTCCACTGACTGTTTTCTATCCATATTTAAAATGTACATCGGCAGACGAGGTCTCCTTCAGAAGGTCTACAGCGACAACCCCACCAACTTCGTCGGAGCAGCGAACGTCCTGAAGAGCCTTCAGGTGGCGTTCAACGGCCAGAAGCAACAAATGCAGAAATACGCAGCGGAGCGAGGCGTCGAGTGGGTGTTCATCCCACCGAGGGCGCCCCATTTCGAAGGTCCGTGGGAGGCCGCCATGAATGCCGCCAAGAATCGTCTGGTTCAAGGAATCGGCAACGCCAGATTTACACACGACGAGCTGAGCTCGCACTTAATAGAAGTCGAGGCGCTACTCAACTCGCGCCCTATCGCTTCACCAGGCAACGTCAACGACGCGGAGGCCCTAACACCAGGCCACCTGCTAATCGGGCAGCATCTTCTTTCGCTGCCGCAAGAATCCGGGATAGACGAAACCAACAGCAAGGCGAACTTCGCGTATTTGAAGCGGTCACGAATGCTGTTGGCGCTCAAGCAGCAGTTCTGGCGGTCTTGGTCCAGCGACTACCTAACCACCCTACAGCAGCGCAGACAATGGGCCTAGAACTTGCCTAACTTAGAAATTGGATGCCTCGTTCTGGTACACGAGGACAATACTCGAAAGCGGATAACAGGGCGCGGATAGCAACCACGGTCGGCGAAGAAGGTAAAGTGCGCGGGGGGGAGATACGCACCCCGACCGCAGTCATGAAGAGCCAATACTCAAGGCAGTGCTACCAATAGTTTAAGCCCTTAGGTCTTGAAACGTTGAAACAGCTCAAACCAAGTAACTAAGAAATAATGTAAACAAGCTGAGTGCAGCTTGTTAGTTACGATAGTTACGCACGCACTTAAATAACAGACGCTCTTAACAGTTGCTCTTAATAAATGTAAGCACCACTGTTAAGCGTTGATCTTGTCGTTGCTCATCTTAGTAGCAGCAAGCCTCTCCGATTTTTGTAAGCAGCAATTGATATCGAGCTCTGCAAAAAGACAGAACAAATAAAAGTGTAAAGGAAAGAAGTTCGGCTTATTGTATTTTGTCACCAGAAAAGAGAATCGTTTGGCAGAAATACCCAAACGACGTTCAAAAGTTAAATTAATTAACTTATTAAAAAATTGTTGGATTGTTATCCGTGAAAACCCTCACGAATTATTCAACCATATTTTCATTCCAAATCAAGAAATTGATAAAGAAATCTTCATCGGAAATACAATTTCCAATAATCAACCAACTTTTGTCCGAATATTAAACACCACAAGTTCAGTAAAAATAATAAACCTAAATGACATAAAATTAAATTTGGAAAGCTAAGTGAATATGAAGTCCATGAAATTAGCAAAGATCGCCAAGAAACGGTGATGGAAAAACTTAAAAAGAACTTTCCCCTATTATTTAAAACACAAGTACACAGACATATTCGGACTCGATACCGAATCAAAAACAACCAATCATTTTTATAAACAAGAACTAAGACTTAAAGATACTGTACATTAAAAATTACAGAATTCCTCATACTCATAAAGAAGAAGTTAATTGTAGTATGTATACCCAGCATATTGTAGTGTATAAGTTAACAGAGGCCAACGACACCAGCTCCAGATGCTGATTTAGCACTGAGCCGGAAGTTCTTACGAGCTAACAGGGGTTAGCAAAATGCAACATAACACCAGCCGCAGATGCTGACATAGCTCTGGGCCGGATGTTCTTGCACGACGGTAGCGCACGAGGCGCAAGCTAAGCATTCTAGCGGCCGTTGTGAAAGCACACAATAGCTTAGGTATTTTTGATCAATCTTTTGTAAATTCAGTTTTTAATTCGACTTTCACTGCGGCACATCGGCCCAGCGACTTCGTGTATAATTTAACTCACTCACTGCGGCGTGTCGGCCTAGTGTTTTACAAATCATTATCCAAATAAAGTTCAATCAAGATAGTCCGCGAGGACTAATTATTTAAAATCTAATTTATACATATAAAATATACTTTGCGACACTTTGTCGCAATATGCATTAATAAATATATAAAGCCAACCAAACATAAACATATAAACATTCCAGCGCTCTTGAAACTCGATCATCCACTTATATGCAGACCGATAGAGGCGCATGAGAAACACTGAGCTTGCACTTTGCCGCCAGCGACAGTGGTTGCGCTATACATATATATTATGTTTATGCCTTCTGCATTTTCATTAAAATTGTTGCCGATTATTCTCGTAAAAAGGATGTAAAATCCGAATGGACGGCTGATTGCCAGCATGCCTTTGAACATCTTAAAGCGGCATTAATGAATCCAACTTTACTGCAATACACCGATTTTAGCAAAGAATTTTGCATAATCACAGATGCTAGCAAAGAGGCATGTGGAGCAGCTTTAATTCAAAATTATAATGGTCTTCAAATACCTGTAGCCTATGCATCTCACAGTTTCACTAAAGGTGAATGTAATAAGTCAACCACAGAACAAGAGCTAACAGCAATTCATTGGGCAATCACTTCAAACCATATGTGCATATATGGTAGACATTTCACTGTCAAAACAGACCACAGACCGTTAACTTACCTATTTTCAATGGTTATCCCACATCAAAATTAACCAGAATAAGGCTTGATTGAGAAGAGTACGAGTTAACAGTAGAGTATCTTAAGGGCAAAGACAATTATGTATCAGATGCGTTAACAACCATCAAAGAATCAAAAGAAATTACGGGAAATATTAAGAAAGTCACTACCAGATATCCAAGTAAACAAAAATCCTGCGCAGGAGATAAAGAAATAGAATTGCCAGGGCAATCTATAGAAAAAGCTTCAAAGCCCAACGTATACGAACTCATCAAAAATGACGAAGTACGTAAGGTAGTGGCCTTGCAAGTAAAAAATAAGCTATGTTTCTTTAAACATGATAAAAAATTTACTGCAAGATATGACGTTAGCGATTTGTATACTAATGGAATTCTTGACTTAGGCCAGTTCTTCCAAAGGCTTGAAATGCAAACCGGTATTTATCAAATCAGCCAACTCAAAGTGGCATAATGGGAAAATATCTTTGAACATGTTTCAATTGATAATTTCAAGAAAATGGGCAATAAACTATTGAAAGAATTAAGAGTAGCGCTACTCAACCCGGTGACCCTAATAAAAGAAGAACAAGTAAGAGGTTCTAGTCGGGAGCTCCCGACTAGGGGATACCCTAAACCCTCTTATTCCAACACCAAATAAATTAATAAAAAAAAGTTCCCTTGGCAGGGCTCGAACTCGCAACTGACCGCATTACTTGCTGTCGACTCTACTCAACAGCCACACCAGCAAAAAAAATATAATACTTTTCCCGGTAGGGCTCGAACTCGCGACAGACCGCACCACTTGCTATGCTTCTACTCAGCAGCCACACCAGCAATTAAGTACTTATGATAAAAAAAGGAACTAAAATAACATTACAAAAAAAAGATGCAATTACCATGCTATTAGAATGCGAAACAGACGCGCATGAATGTGTGTGTAGATGTATACAGAAATTTTTAAAGCTGCTGCCCCATTCAATTGCGCAGTTGAATATAACTTTGGTTTTTCTTAACCGATTTTTATGAAATTTTCTACAGTATATCTCATTGTACCATAAAATATTTGTGTATTCTGAAAAAGTCAATTGCATTTAAATTGTGGCTTAAATTGATTGGCAATAAAAGTTGGGTTATTAACTTGATTTATAGCTCTGTGGTGGTAGCGGAGAGGTGGCGATAGGTCTGAAATGAAAGATACTTTAAATATCTATAATATTCTAGAAGCAACATATCATGTTTGGTGGCTCTAGCTCTTATTATTTACCCAATTTGCTAAAAAAAACAGGATGTTGATATCGATTTTTATCGATTGCTTGGAAACGGAGTAAGTCATCGATTATCGGAAACAAACTCGATCTGCGTGAGAACTAGGAGCACCTACATCTAAAGTCTCTAGCTCTTATAGGTTCTGAGATCCTTGCGTTCATACATACGGACGGACGGACGGACGGACAGACAGACGGACATGGCTAGATCGACTCAGCTATTGATGCTGATCAAGAATATATATACTTTATGGGGTCGGAGATGCTTCCTTCTGCCTGTTACATACATTTGGACTTTGCACAAATACAATATACCCTTATACCTAATTTTAATTGGTTCAGGGTATAAAAACGCAGTGAGTAGAGTGTGATGACTGCAAAGCGAATCGGCGTGGTAAAAAGACTCAAGGCCAGAAAGGCAGAATTGTTGAAGCTGTTAAACAGAAAAATGTCATAAGTTGGGACAACTCGGTCAAATTACATGCCGAAGTTGAACACATAAAAAATTTACTATCAACCCCAAAAAGGCACACACCAGCCGAGCACACATCCACCTACCCTGTTATTAAAAATTAATGAACTCTTCACCCAAATTAAAGAAGATTCCGAAGCTGAAGAAGACCTGCCCCAATAACTGCGAGGGACCGTTAAACTCACCTCACTGTGAGTAAAAAAAAAAAGTTTCCCTGGTAGGTCTCGAACTCGCGACAGACAACACCACTTGCCCGGTGGCGGATTGGGAAGTTGGATTGGGAAGAAGTAATTCCCATAAGTCTACACACAACCTGAGAAAAATTTAAAACAAACCCAATTAGAATTACATAAAATTTCCATCCCTCGATTTGCTTTCCAATCCAGATACCAGAACGTAAAAATTCATGGATTCGCTGATGCTTCTAGCCGTTCATATGGCAGTTGCATCTATTTGCGCAACCACGATATGGGGAAAATAGTTGCGAAGTTATTCAAAGTCTCGTGTGGCCCCCCTTAAAACGAAATCGATGCCACGCCTAAAATTATGTGCTGCTCATCTGCTGGCAACATTGTGGTCTCGCATGTCTCTTTGAGGAATATGAGGTGGAGAGCATTATTTTTGGTCAGACTCTCGAGTCACCCTTTACTGTCTTAAAAGAGAGCCCAGCTCATTAGCAATTAATGTAGCCAACAGAAAAGCAGACATACAAGAACTTTCTGTTGGTGATCACTGGCGGCATGTGCCGTCAGAAGCGAATCCAGCTGATCTTGTTTCTAGAGGCACAGATGTGGGCGATTTGGTTTGTCCGCTCTGGTTTAACGGTCCTGAATTTCTAGGACAAGTCCCAAGTGAATGGCCACAACTCCATCAATTTGAAATATCACTGGAAATGCAATCATCTGAGAACAAGAAGACAGTGAGCGTGCATTCCGTAGCATTGCAGAAATCTAATGAATGTTGACGCTAATCGAACGGTGCTCCTCGCTCACTAAATTGGTGAGTATCGTGGCATACATCAAACGTTTTCTCAAAGCGAAAAAACGTTGTCGCGAATCAGTTTTCTCGACACAGGAGCTGCGAATCGCGTTTTTAAAATTGGTGCAAGTGGTGCAAGTGTCAGAGCTTGGTCACGAAGTGGTTCAACAAAAATCAAAATCCTTAGCCCCTCATCTTCAACGATTGAACCCATTTGTACATGAAATTGGAGAAAAAGAATCCAATTTAAAAATCATTCGAGTTGGTGAAAGATTGCTAAAGGCACCTATTCTATATCTTCGAAACATCCACCTAAAGAATTACCATGCCGGCGTTAAAGCTATGGTCTCAATTCTACGACAGCAAATATGGCTTATTAATGCTCGAGAAGCATGCAACAAAGTTGTTAAGGGATGCGTGCACTGCTACCGATACAAATCAAAACTGCAGGGCCAAATTATGGGCAATTTACAAGCTGATCGACTGCGTAAAGCTCGCCCATTCTTAATTTGTGGCGTAGATTTCTGTGGCCCATTTTATGTGAGCCTTAAGATTCGAGGGAGAGCCCCAATCAAAACGTATGTAGCCATCTTTGTTTGTTTTGCGTCTAAGGCGGTTCGCCTGGAACATGCTGCTGATCTTTCCACTGACTGTTTTCTATCCATATTTAAAATGTACATCGGCAGACGAGGTCTCCTTCAGAAGGTCTACAGCGACAACCCCACCAACTTCGTCGGAGCAGCGAACGTCCTGAAGAGCCTTCAGGTGGCGTTCAACGGCCAGAAGCAACAAATGCAGAAATACGCAGCGGAGCGAGGCGTCGAGTGGGTGTTCATCCCACCGAGGGCGCCCCATTTCGAAGGTCCGTGGGAGGCCGCCATGAATGCCGCCAAGAATCGTCTGGTTCAAGGAATCGGCAACGCCAGATTTACACACGACGAGCTGAGCTCGCACTTAATAGAAGTCGAGGCGCTACTCAACTCGCGCCCTATCGCTTCACCAGGCAACGTCAACGACGCGGAGGCCCTAACACCAGGCCACCTGCTAATCGGGCAGCATCTTCTTTCGCTGCCGCAAGAATCCGGGATAGACGAAACCAACAGCAAGGCGAACTTCGCGTATTTGAAGCGGTCACGAATGCTGTTGGCGCTCAAGCAGCAGTTCTGGCGGTCTTGGTCCAGCGACTACCTAACCACCCTACAGCAGCGCAGACAATGGGCCTAGAACTTGCCTAACTTAGAAATTGGATGCCTCGTTCTGGTACACGAGGACAATACTCGAAAGCGGATAACAGGGCGCGGATAGCAACCACGGTCGGCGAAGAAGGTAAAGTGCGCGGGGGGGAGATACGCACCCCGACCGCAGTCATGAAGAGCCAATACTCAAGGCAGTGCTACCAATAGTTTAAGCCCTTAGGTCTTGAAACGTTGAAACAGCTCAAACCAAGTAACTAAGAAATAATGTAAACAAGCTGAGTGCAGCTTGTTAGTTACGATAGTTACGCACGCACTTAAATAACAGACGCTCTTAACAGTTGCTCTTAATAAATGTAAACACCACTGTTAAGCGTTGATCTTGTCGTTGCTCATCTTAGTAGCAGCAAGCCTCTCCGATTTTTGTAAGCAGCAATTGATATCGAGCTCTGCAAAAAGACAGAACAAATAAAAGTGTAAAGGAAAGAAGTTCGGCTTATTGTATTTTGTCACCAGAAAAGAGAATCGTTTGGCAGAAATACCCAAACGACGTTCAAAAGTTAAATTAATTAACTTATTAAAAAATTGTTGGATTGTTATCCGTGAAAACCCTCACGAATTATTCAACCATATTTTCATTCCAAATCAAGAAATTGATAAAGAAATCTTCATCGGAAATACAATTTCCAATAATCAACCAACTTTTGTCCGAATATTAAACACCACAAGTTCAGTAAAAATAATAAACCTAAATGACATAAAATTAAATTTGGAAAGCTAAGTGAATATGAAGTCCATGAAATTAGCAAAGATCGCCAAGAAACGGTGATGGAAAAACTTAAAAAGAACTTTCCCCTATTATTTAAAACACAAGTACACAGACATATTCGGACTCGATACCGAATCAAAAACAACCAATCATTTTTATAAACAAGAACTAAGACTTAAAGATACTGTGCATTAAAAATTACAGAATTCCTCATACTCATAAAGAAGAAGTTAATTGTAGTATGTATACCCAGCATATTGTAGTGTATAAGTTAACAGAGGCCAACGACACCAGCTCCAGATGCTGATTTAGCACTGAGCCGGAAGTTCTTACGAGCTAACAGGGGTTAGCAAAATGCAACATAACACCAGCCGCAGATGCTGACATAGCTCTGGGCCGGATGTTCTTGCACGACGGTAGCGCACGAGGCGCAAGCTAAGCATTCTAGCGGCCGTTGTGAAAGCACACAATAGCTTAGGTATTTTTGATCAATCTTTTGTAAATTCAGTTTTTAATTCGACTTTCACTGCGGCACATCGGCCCAGCGACTTCGTGTATAATTTAACTCACTCACTGCGGCGTGTCGGCCTAGTGTTTTACAAATCATTATCCAAATAAAGTTCAATCAAGATAGTCCGCGAGGACTAATTATTTAAAATCTAATTTATACATATAAAATATACTTTGCGACACTTTGTCGCAATATGCATTAATAAATATATAAAGCCAACCAAACATAAACATATAAACATTCCAGCGCTCTTGAAACTCGATCATCCACTTATATGCAGACCGATAGAGGCGCATGAGAAACACTGAGCTTGCACTTTGCCGCCAGCGACAGTGGTTGCGCTATACATATATATTATGTTTATGCCTTCTGCATTTTCATTAAAATTGTTGCCGATTATTCTCGTAAAAAGGATGTAAAATCCGAATGGACGGCTGATTGCCAGCATGCCTTTGAACATCTTAAAGCGGCATTAATGAATCCAACTTTACTGCAATACACCGATTTTAGCAAAGAATTTTGCATAATCACAGATGCTAGCAAAGAGGCATGTGGAGCAGCTTTAATTCAAAATTATAATGGTCTTCAAATACCTGTAGCCTATGCATCTCACAGTTTCACTAAAGGTGAATGTAATAAGTCAACCACAGAACAAGAGCTAACAGCAATTCATTGGGCAATCACTTCAAACCATATGTGCATATATGGTAGACATTTCACTGTCAAAACAGACCACAGACCGTTAACTTACCTATTTTCAATGGTTATCCCACATCAAAATTAACCAGAATAAGGCTTGATTGAGAAGAGTACGAGTTAACAGTAGAGTATCTTAAGGGCAAAGACAATTATGTATCAGATGCGTTAACAACCATCAAAGAATCAAAAGAAATTACGGGAAATATTAAGAAAGTCACTACCAGATATCCAAGTAAACAAAAATCCTGCGCAGGAGATAAAGAAATAGAATTGCCAGGGCAATCTATAGAAAAAGCTTCAAAGCCCAACGTATACGAACTCATCAAAAATGACGAAGTACGTAAGGTAGTGGCCTTGCAAGTAAAAAATAAGCTATGTTTCTTTAAACATGATAAAAAATTTACTGCAAGATATGACGTTAGCGATTTGTATACTAATGGAATTCTTGACTTAGGCCAGTTCTTCCAAAGGCTTGAAATGCAAACCGGTATTTATCAAATCAGCCAACTCAAAGTGGCATAATGGGAAAATATCTTTGAACATGTTTCAATTGATAATTTCAAGAAAATGGGCAATAAACTATTGAAAGAATTAAGAGTAGCGCTACTCAACCCGGTGACCCTAATAAAAGAAGAACAAGTAAGAGGTTCTAGTCGGGAGCTCCCGACTAGGGGATACCCTAAACCCTCTTATTCCAACACCAAATAAATTAATAAAAAAAAGTTCCCTTGGCAGGGCTCGAACTCGCAACTGACCGCATTACTTGCTGTCGACTCTACTCAACAGCCACACCAGCAAAAAAAATATAATACTTTTCCCGGTAGGGCTCGAACTCGCGACAGACCGCACCACTTGCTATGCTTCTACTCAGCAGCCACACCAGCAATTAAGTACTTATGATAAAAAAAGGAACTAAAATAACATTACAAAAAAAAGATGCAATTACCATGCTATTAGAATGCGAAACAGACGCGCATGAATGTGTGTGTAGATGTATACAGAAATTTTTAAAGCTGCTGCCCCATTCAATTGCGCAGTTGAATATAACTTTGGTTTTTCTTAACCGATTTTTATGAAATTTTCTACAGTATATCTCATTGTACCATAAAATATTTGTGTATTCTGAAAAAGTCAATTGCATTTAAATTGTGGCTTAAATTGATTGGCAATAAAAGTTGGGTTATTAACTTGATTTATAGCTCTGTGGTGGTAGCGGAGAGGTGGCGATAGGTCTGAAATGAAAGATACTTTAAATATCTATAATATTCTAGAAGCAACATATCATGTTTGGTGGCTCTAGCTCTTATTATTTACCCAATTTGCTAAAAAAAACAGGATGTTGATATCGATTTTTATCGATTGCTTGGAAACGGAGTAAGTTATCGATTATCGGAAACAAACTCGATCTGCGTGAGAACTAGGAGCACCTACATCTAAAGTCTCTAGCTCTTATAGGTTCTGAGATCCTTGCGTTCATACATACGGACGGACGGACGGACGGACAGACAGACGGACATGGCTAGATCGACTCAGCTATTGATGCTGATCAAGAATATATATACTTTATGGGGTCGGAGATGCTTCCTTCTGCCTGTTACATACATTTGGACTTTGCACAAATACAATATACCCTTATACCTAATTTTAATGGGTTCAGGGTATAAAAACGCAGTGAGTAGAGTGTGATGACTGCAAAGCGAATCGGCGTGGTAAAAAGACTCAAGGCCAGAAAGGCAGAATTGTTGAAGCTGTTAAACAGAAAAATGTCATAAGTTGGGACAACTCGGTCAAATTACATGCCGAAGTTGAACACATAAAAAATTTACTATCAACCCCAAAAAGGCACACACCAGCCGAGCACACATCCACCTACCCTGTTATTAAAAATTAATGAACTCTTCACCCAAATTAAAGAAGATTCCGAAGCTGAAGAAGACCTGCCCCAATAACTGCGAGGGACCGTTAAACTCACCTCACTGTGAGTAAAAAAAAAAAAGTTTCCCTGGTAGGTCTCGAACTCGCGACAGACAACACCACTTGCCCGGTGGCGGTCTTCTACTTAACAGCCACACCCATAATTCAGTCTTAGAGAGAAAAAAACCAATTAAAATAGTAGCACAGAAAACAAAACAATCGCAATTATAATGCTGTTGATGAGTACGAAGCAGACGCGCATGAATGTGTGTGTGTACATGCATACAGATATTCTTCGAATTTGCGCTGGGGCCGCAAACACGTGTTTCTTAACCGATCTTCATGAAATTTTCTACAGTATATCTTATTGTACCATAGAATATTTGTGTATTCTCGAAAAGTAAATTGCATTAAAATTGAAGCTTAAATTGGTGGGCAATAGAAGTTGGGCTATTAACTTGATTTATAGCTATGAGGTAGTAGCGGGGATGTGGCGATAGGTATAAAATGAGAGATACTTGATATATATATACTATTCTAGAGTAAACATGTCACTTTTGGTGGCTCTAGCTCTTATTATTTACCCAATTTGTTCAACAAATAGGATTTCTATATCGATTTTCATTGATTGCTTGAAAACGGAATAAGTTATCGATTATCGGAAACAAACTTACTTACAAACAAACCTACAGCTAAAATAATTATAATTTTATAATTACTAAGATCCTTGCGTTCATACATACGGACAGACGAATGGACGGACAGACGGATAGACAGACATTTTACATTAACATTTTGCACAAATACAATATACCCTTTTTACCCATTTTTAATGGGGTCAGGATATAAAAACAAAGGAATTAGACATCACATTGAAATAAATGTGCCAGAAGTTCTATATTTATCAGCTGAATTTGATCTAAGCCAACTTAAAGATTTAGACGAGTCTTAACCAATATTAGAATCAGAAATTGACAGCGACATAGAAACGCTAGAAGAAAATACAGATTCAATCATGGCAGAACAAGTAACCATCCGTTTAATTATCTACCGGAAACTATGTTATTCCACACGACTTTCACATAGTCGGAGAAGATTTCCCAATACCTAGCGATGGCATTATTGGTATAGACTTCTTTAAAAAGCATAACTGCCAATTAGATTTCACACAAACATGTGATTCTCTAATACTTCGGCCCAATAATTTAAATTACCCAATAAATTTACCAATAATTCACACTTGTGATAATAATGCCACAATACTTCCAGCTCGTTCTGAAGTAGTCCGCAAAACTAACATCTTTTCACCACAAAGCCATTATTGAAATAGCTCAAAACCAGGTAACTAAGAAATAATGTTAATATGCAGAGTGCAGCGATAGTTCACGCACGCCCTTAAATAACATACGCTCTTAACAGTTGCTCTTAATAAATGTAAAGACCACTGTTAAGCGTTGATCTTGTCGTTGCTCATCTTAGTAGCAGCAAGCCTCTCCGATTTTTGTAAGCAGCAATTGATATCGAGCTCTGCAAAAAGACAGAAGCAATAAAAGTGTAAAGGAAAGAAGATCGTTTTATTATATTTTGTCACCAGAAAAGAGAATCGGTCGGCAGAAATTCCTAAATTCCTTACGAATTATTCATTGGCGCCGGGCAGGTACATAGTTTAGGATTTGCAGTACTTGGCAAAAGTGCAATATTGGATCCTGACATCTCTTGGATTTCGGACAATATTAAGGAAAGTTTGGAAAGCCTTATAATGAAAACTCAGGTATTTCGTGCCTAAAATTGATAATAATAATCCACAACTTGTGTGTGTAAATTTGCTGCTGTAACCTGCAAAAGGCAAAAGAGTATTCAATTTTTGGCACACATTAATGATTTTTATATAAATAAAAATAAATATAAAAGCAAGTGAACCGCCCTTAACTCATATTTAAAAAAAAAACAACAAGTAAGAGGTTCTAGTCGGGAGCTCCCGACTACGGAATACCCTGAACCCTCTTATTCCAACACCAAAAAAATTAAAACAAGTAAGAGGTTCTAGTCGGGAGCTCCCGACTAGGGGATACCCTAAACCCTCTTATTCCAACACCAAATAAATTAATAACAAGTAAGAGGTTCTATTCGGGAGCTCCCGACAAGGGGATACCCTGAACCCTCTTCTTCCAACATCAAATGCATACATATATTCTATTTTAGAAGCTATATGTCAAGTTTGGTGACTCTACCTCTTATTATTTACCAAAATTGCCCAAAAAACAGGATATCGATATAGATTTGTATCGATTGCTTGAAAACGGAGTAAGTTATCGATTATCGAAAACGAACTCAATCTGCGCGGGAGCTAGGAGCATCTACATCTAAAATTTCAAGTCTCTAGCTCTTATAGGTTCTGAGATCCTTGCGTTCATACATACGAACGGACGGACATGGTAAGATGCAATTACCATGTCATAGAATGCGAAGCAGACGCGCATAAATGTGTGTGTGTAAATGTATACAGAAATTCTTAAAGCTGCTGCCCCATTCAATTGCGCAGTTGCATATAACTTTGGTTTTTCTTAACCGATCTTTATGAAATTTTCTACAGTATATCTCTCTGAAAAAGTCAATTGCATTTAAATTGTGGCTTAAATTGATTGGCAATAAAAGTTGGGTTGTTGCCTTGATTTATAGCTCTGTGGTGTTAGCGGGGAGGCGGTGATAGGTATGAAATGAAAGATACTTGATATATATATAAGATTCTAGAAGCAACATATCTTGTTTGGTGACTCTAGCTTTTATTATTTACCCAATTTGCTCAATAAACACGATGTCGATATCGATTTTTATCGATTGCTTGAACACGGAGTAAGTTATCGATTATCGGAAACAAACTCGATCTGCGCGGGAACTAGGAGCATCTACATCTAAAATTTCAAGTGCCTAGCTCTTATAGGTTCTGTGATCCGTGCGTTCATACATACGGACGGACAGAGAGACAGACAGACGGACATGGCTAGATCGACTCGGCTATGGATGCTGATCAAGAATATATGTACTTTATGGGGTCGGAGATGCTTCCTTCTGCCTGTTACATACATTTGCATTTTGCACAACCACCTCCCCGCTACCACCACAGAGCTATAAATCAAGTTAATAACCCAACTTTGATTGCCAACCAATTTAAGCCACAATTTAAATGCAATTGACTTTTTCAGAATACACAAATATTTTATGGTACAATCAGATATACTGTAGAAAATTTCATAAAGATCGGTTAAGAAAAACCAAAGTTATATGCAACTGCGCAATTGGATTGGGCAGCAGCTTTAAGAATTTCTGTATACATGTACACACACACATTCATGCGCGTCTGCTTCGCATTCTAACAGTATGGTAATTGCGACTTTTGCTGTAATGCTATTTTAGTTCCTTTTTTATCATAAGTCATTAATTATTGGTGTGGCTGCTGAGTAGAGGCATAGCAAGTGGTGCGGTCTGTCGCGAGTTCGAGCCCTACCGGGGAAAGTACTTATTTTTTTGCTGGTGTAGCTGTTGAGTAATGCAAGTAATGCGGTCAGTTGCGAGTTTGAACCCTGCCAAGGGAAATTTTTTTGTTTAATTTATTCGGTGTTAGAATAAGAGGGTTCAGGGTATTCGGGAGCTCCCGACTAGAACCTCTTACATGTTTTAATTAAATTGTTCAAACTGTCCACTCTTAATGATGGAAATGATAAAAACGCCAAGTCTAGTTTGAAATTAATAGCGACTTTACAAAAGCATGATAAAGCTCTAGGAGATATTAAGCGGTTAAGGACCACGTTTGAAGAAAAAACAATTTCATTTGATTAGATACAACTTCAATGTCGATTGGAGTTGCTTGAAGGGTATATTGAAAAGATAATGAATATACAAGCTGACGTCGATATATTGAACCCTCTAAGACAATAGTGTATTTCTACAGAAGCATTATATTTATCGGCTATTAAGAGAGTAGAACGTCCCAGTCATCACGATTTATCAGCGTCATTCAGTCAACATCATACGTCACAGTTACCCAAAATGCGGTTGCCAAAGTTCGGTGGAAAGCATTCAGAATTTAAAAATTTTATTTGTCTTCTTAAAAGTCTGGTGCTCATAGATTCCACATTGTCCAATGTCGAGAAATTTAACCATTTAATTTCTTGCTTGTCTGATGAGGTATTAGGACATGACAACAAATGCGTCACATTTTTGGATACGATTTCTCATCTCTTTAAAATTCCTCACATGACAAAACCTTCAGCCTGAAGTCTTAGAGGTCTTATAGACACCATATCGGCATTATATTCGTCTCTGCAGTCTCTTGGCGATGGCAAGGATATTGTAAGTGCAATGTTAATTCACTTGGCAATGTCAAAAGTAGACCAGGCAACAAAATCTCGATTCGAAGAACAGCTTGACTATGGTAATTTGCCATCTTGGTGAGATTGCATTGCTAAATTGAATCGGCGCTATTAACATTTAGCTGCCGAATAGTCAACTAGGGTCAAAACGAAACCAAGGCAAGTGGTTAATAAGGGACATATCAGGTCATTCTTTTCGTGTTCTAAGGGTGATCAGAGAACAGGTACCAAATGCAGCTAATGTTCAGTCGCTGATCATAGTCTCGCAAACTATCAATCCTTTCTACCCGTTTATCAACGCTTTGGGTTTGTGAAGCAACACAACTTGTGCATCAACTGTTTAAAACAGGGGCATGCAGTGAAAAAATGTGTCCAGCCTGCGAGAGCGCTTTTAAATTCCGGATCGCAAATAAACTATATGTCAGAGGACTTAGCACAACGTATACGTCTACGTCGTGAAGATGCCCCATAAAAAATTGCCACAGTGGGAGCCACTGCTTCGACCATCAAACACAAAGTCCACACATCGGTTTAATCCCCTTGAATTCTCATACGTTTGGGGCTGATTTTTGGATTCTGAATTCTATCTCTACATTTAAACCTGGTCAGAAGATTCACTCCTCACAGTGGAATATACCTCCAAATATTGAACCACCGATTCCACAAACCTGCAAGAGTAGACTTGCTTTTAGGTGCTGAAAAGTTTTTCGACCTCCTTTGTGTTAGCTAAATATGCATAGCTGTCTCCTGATGGATGGATTGTGTCAGGAAAATATTCGCAAGGCACATCTTCGGAAGCACAAGTTAGCACTGTCTCAATTGATAGTGACAATAGTTCTCTAGACACTCTAGTACAACGATTTTGGGAATTAGAACAGATCCCAGAGTTCCAGAACTGGAATCTAACAGATTTGAGGTCAAATTGCCATTTAAAACGAGTACAAAAGTATTGGGATTGTCCTTTGAGACTGCAAAACGTCGGTTTTTGGATTAAGAGCGCAGACTCGAGAAGGATGACGTACTGCGAAATATGTTTAACGATTTTATGAAAGAATATCGTGACCTTGATCTTATGTCACCGCTAACGTCAACTTTTCCAGGACTGCATTATAACATTCCCCATCAATGCTTCCTGTGTCTTGATAATATAACCACCAAATTGCGCGTAGTTTTTAATGCGTCAAGCAAGGCGTCAACGTCAATCTTATTAAACGAGACTTTGATGGTAGGTCCAACTATTCAGAGGGAGCTATCTGTAACCTTTGCACGATATCGGTTGCATAAGTATGCTCTGACAGCCGACATTTCAAAAATGTATCGACAGGTAGACACCGCCAAGGAGGATCGAAAACTTCAGTTAATTGTATGGGGGCAATATAAATCAGAAAATTTACAGACGTTTCAATTATGGCACTGCCTCCGCTCCCTTTTTAGCCATACGTTGCCTATTTGAACTAGCAGAACTCTACGCAGAATCGCACCCAATTGCTTCTCATGTCATCAAAAACGATTTTTATGTGGATGATATGCTAACAGGGGCAAATAGTTTACAAAAGCTCGAGATTATTCGCAAACAAATTGGAGGTGTCTTAAAACTTATGAGTTTCAAGTTAGCCAAATGGGCCACAAACCATAAGTTTGCTGAATGGAAATAGTGAAGAAAAGTAGCTACAGTTTGATCCTTCGGCATCTGTTAATAAACTTGGAATAAGGTGGTATCCTAAAACTGATGCGTTCACTCTCTGGAGGACTCGTATAATTCATTAAAGACAACTAAGCGCAATATTCTCTGTTTAATCCATTAGGATTGTTGTGTCCTTTGATAATTAGAGCAAAAATTTTACTCCAAGACTTGTGGCGGATGAAGTTGGATTGGGAAGAAGTAATTCCCATAAGTCTACACACAACCTGAGAAAAATTTAAAACAAACCCAATTAGAATTACATAAAATTTCCATCCCTCGATTTGCTTTCCAATCCAGATACCAGAACGTAAAAATTCATGGATTCGCTGATGCTTCTAGCCGTTCATATGGCAGTTGCATCTATTTGCGCAACCACGATATGGGGAAAATAGTTGCGAAGTTATTCAAAGTCTCGTGTGGCCCCCCTTAAAACGAAATCGATGCCACGCCTAAAATTATGTGCTGCTCATCTGCTGGCAACATTGTGGTCTCGCATGTCTCTTTGAGGAATATGAGGTGGAGAGCATTATTTTTGGTCAGACTCTCGAGTCACCCTTTACTGTCTTAAAAGAGAGCCCAGCTCATTAGCAATTAATGTAGCCAACAGAAAAGCAGACATACAAGAACTTTCTGTTGGTGATCACTGGCGGCATGTGCCGTCAGAAGCGAATCCAGCTGATCTTGTTTCTAGAGGCACAGATGTGGGCGATTTGGTTTGTCCGCTCTGGTTTAACGGTCCTGAATTTCTAGGACAAGTCCCAAGTGAATGGCCACAACTCCATCAATTTGAAATATCACTGGAAATGCAATCATCTGAGAACAAGAAGACAGTGAGCGTGCATTCCGTAGCATTGCAGAAATCTAATGAATGTTGACGCTAATCGAACGGTGCTCCTCGCTCACTAAATTGGTGAGTATCGTGGCATACATCAAACGTTTTCTCAAAGCGAAAAAACGTTGTCGCGAATCAGTTTTCTCGACACAGGAGCTGCGAATCGCGTTTTTAAAATTGGTGCAAGTGGTGCAAGTGTCAGAGCTTGGTCACGAAGTGGTTCAACAAAAATCAAAATCCTTAGCCCCTCATCTTCAACGATTGAACCCATTTGTACATGAAATTGGAGAAAAAGAATCCAATTTAAAAATCATTCGAGTTGGTGAAAGATTGCTAAAGGCACCTATTCTATATCTTCGAAACATCCACCTAAAGAATTACCATGCCGGCGTTAAAGCTATGGTCTCAATTCTACGACAGCAAATATGGCTTATTAATGCTCGAGAAGCATGCAACAAAGTTGTTAAGGGATGCGTGCACTGCTACCGATACAAATCAAAACTGCAGGGCCAAATTATGGGCAATTTACAAGCTGATCGACTGCGTAAAGCTCGCCCATTCTTAATTTGTGGCGTAGATTTCTGTGGCCCATTTTATGTGAGCCTTAAGATTCGAGGGAGAGCCCCAATCAAAACGTATGTAGCCATCTTTGTTTGTTTTGCGTCTAAGGCGGCTCGCCTGGAACATGCTGCTGATCTTTCCACTGACTGTTTTCTATCCATATTTAAAATGTACATCGGCAGACGAGGTCTCCTTCAGAAGGTCTACAGCGACAACCCCACCAACTTCGTCGGAGCAGCGAACGTCCTGAAGAGCCTTCAGGTGGCGTTCAACGGCCAGAAGCAACAAATGCAGAAATACGCAGCGGAGCGAGGCGTCGAGTGGGTGTTCATCCCACCGAGGGCGCCCCATTTCGAAGGTCCGTGGGAGGCCGCCATGAATGCCGCCAAGAATCGTCTGGTTCAAGGAATCGGCAACGCCAGATTTACACACGACGAGCTGAGCTCGCACTTAATAGAAGTCGAGGCGCTACTCAACTCGCGCCCTATCGCTTCACCAGGCAACGTCAACGACGCGGAGGCCCTAACACCAGGCCACCTGCTAATCGGGCAGCATCTTCTTTCGCTGCCGCAAGAATCCGGGATAGACGAAACCAACAGCAAGGCGAACTTCGCGTATTTGAAGCGGTCACGAATGCTGTTGGCGCTCAAGCAGCAGTTCTGGCGGTCTTGGTCCAGCGACTACCTAACCACCCTACAGCAGCGCAGACAATGGGCCTAGAACTTGCCTAACTTAGAAATTGGATGCCTCGTTCTGGTACACGAGGACAATACTCGAAAGCGGATAACAGGGCGCGGATAGCAACCACGGTCGGCGAAGAAGGTAAAGTGCGCGGGGGGGAGATACGCACCCCGACCGCAGTCATGAAGAGCCAATACTCAAGGCAGTGCTACCAATAGTTTAAGCCCTTAGGTCTTGAAACGTTGAAACAGCTCAAACCAAGTAACTAAGAAATAATGTAAACAAGCTGAGTGCAGCTTGTTAGTTACGATAGTTACGCACGCACTTAAATAACAGACGCTCTTAACAGTTGCTCTTAATAAATGTAAACACCACTGTTAAGCGTTGATCTTGTCGTTGCTCATCTTAGTAGCAGCAAGCCTCTCCGATTTTTGTAAGCAGCAATTGATATCGAGCTCTGCAAAAAGACAGAACAAATAAAAGTGTAAAGGAAAGAAGTTCGGCTTATTGTATTTTGTCACCAGAAAAGAGAATCGTTTGGCAGAAATACCCAAACGACGTTCAAAAGTTAAATTAATTAACTTATTAAAAAATTGTTGGATTGTTATCCGTGAAAACCCTCACGAATTATTCAACCATATTTTCATTCCAAATCAAGAAATTGATAAAGAAATCTTCATCGGAAATACAATTTCCAATAATCAACCAACTTTTGTCCGAATATTAAACACCACAAGTTCAGTAAAAATAATAAACCTAAATGACATAAAATTAAATTTGGAAAGCTAAGTGAATATGAAGTCCATGAAATTAGCAAAGATCGCCAAGAAACGGTGATGGAAAAACTTAAAAAGAACTTTCCCCTATTATTTAAAACACAAGTACACAGACATATTCGGACTCGATACCGAATCAAAAACAACCAATCATTTTTATAAACAAGAACTAAGACTTAAAGATACTGTGCATTAAAAATTACAGAATTCCTCATACTCATAAAGAAGAAGTTAATTGTAGTATGTATACCCAGCATATTGTAGTGTATAAGTTAACAGAGGCCAACGACACCAGCTCCAGATGCTGATTTAGCACTGAGCCGGAAGTTCTTACGAGCTAACAGGGGTTAGCAAAATGCAACATAACACCAGCCGCAGATGCTGACATAGCTCTGGGCCGGATGTTCTTGCACGACGGTAGCGCACGAGGCGCAAGCTAAGCATTCTAGCGGCCGTTGTGAAAGCACACAATAGCTTAGGTATTTTTGATCAATCTTTTGTAAATTCAGTTTTTAATTCGACTTTCACTGCGGCACATCGGCCCAGCGACTTCGTGTATAATTTAACTCACTCACTGCGGCGTGTCGGCCTAGTGTTTTACAAATCATTATCCAAATAAAGTTCAATCAAGATAGTCCGCGAGGACTAATTATTTAAAATCTAATTTATACATATAAAATATACTTTGCGACACTTTGTCGCAATATGCATTAATAAATATATAAAGCCAACCAAACATAAACATATAAACATTCCAGCGCTCTTGAAACTCGATCATCCACTTATATGCAGACCGATAGAGGCGCATGAGAAACACTGAGCATGCACTTTGCCGCCAGCGACAGTGGTTGCGCTATACATATATATTATGTTTATGCCTTCTGCATTTTCATTAAAATTGTTGCCGATTATTCTCGTAAAAAGGATGTAAAATCCGAATGGACGGCTGATTGCCAGCATGCCTTTGAACATCTTAAAGCGGCATTAATGAATCCAACTTTACTGCAATACACCGATTTTAGCAAAGAATTTTGCATAATCACAGATGCTAGCAAAGAGGCATGTGGAGCAGCTTTAATTCAAAATTATAATGGTCTTCAAATACCTGTAGCCTATGCATCTCACAGTTTCACTAAAGGTGAATGTAATAAGTCAACCACAGAACAAGAGCTAACAGCAATTCATTGGGCAATCACTTCAAACCATATGTGCATATATGGTAGACATTTCACTGTCAAAACAGACCACAGACCGTTAACTTACCTATTTTCAATGGTTATCCCACATCAAAATTAACCAGAATAAGGCTTGATTGAGAAGAGTACGAGTTAACAGTAGAGTATCTTAAGGGCAAAGACAATTATGTATCAGATGCGTTAACAACCATCAAAGAATCAAATGAAATTACGGGAAATATTAAGAAAGTCACTACCAGATATCCAAGTAAACAAAAATCCTGCGCAGGAGATAAAGAAATAGAATTGCCAGGGCAATCTATAGAAAAAGCTTCAAAGCCCAACGTATACGAACTCATCAAAAATGACGAAGTACGTAAGGTAGTGGCCTTGCAAGTAAAAAATAAGCTATGTTTCTTTAAACATGATAAAAAATTTACTGCAAGATATGACGTTAGCGATTTGTATACTAATGGAATTCTTGACTTAGGCCAGTTCTTCCAAAGGCTTGAAATGCAAACCGGTATTTATCAAATCAGCCAACTCAAAGTGGCATAATGGGAAAATATCTTTGAACATGTTTCAATTGATAATTTCAAGAAAATGGGCAATAAACTATTGAAAGAATTAAGAGTAGCGCTACTCAACCCGGTGACCCTAATAAAAGAAGAACAAGTAAGAGGTTCTAGTCGGGAGCTCCCGACTAGGGGATACCCTAAACCCTCTTATTCCAACACCAAATAAATTAATAAAAAAAAGTTCCCTTGGCAGGGCTCGAACTCGCAACTGACCGCATTACTTGCTGTCGACTCTACTCAACAGCCACACCAGCAAAAAAAATATAATACTTTTCCCGGTAGGGCTCGAACTCGCGACAGACCGCACCACTTGCTATGCTTCTACTCAGCAGCCACACCAGCAATTAAGTACTTATGATAAAAAAAGGAACTAAAATAACATTACAAAAAAAAGATGCAATTACCATGCTATTAGAATGCGAAACAGACGCGCATGAATGTGTGTGTAGATGTATACAGAAATTTTTAAAGCTGCTGCCCCATTCAATTGCGCAGTTGAATATAACTTTGGTTTTTCTTAACCGATTTTTATGAAATTTTCTACAGTATATCTCATTGTACCATAAAATATTTGTGTATTCTGAAAAAGTCAATTGCATTTAAATTGTGGCTTAAATTGATTGGCAATAAAAGTTGGGTTATTAACTTGATTTATAGCTCTGTGGTGGTAGCGGAGAGGTGGCGATAGGTCTGAAATGAAAGATACTTTAAATATCTATAATATTCTAGAAGCAACATATCATGTTTGGTGGCTCTAGCTCTTATTATTTACCCAATTTGCTAAAAAAAACAGGATGTTGATATCGATTTTTATCGATTGCTTGGAAACGGAGTAAGTTATCGATTATCGGAAACAAACTCGATCTGCGCGAGAACTAGGAGCACCTACATCTAAAGTCTCTAGCTCTTATAGGTTCTGAGATCCTTGCGTTCATACATACGGACGGACGGACGGACGGACAGACAGACGGACATGGCTAGATCGACTCAGCTATTGATGCTGATCAAGAATATATATACTTTATGGGGTCGGAGATGCTTCCTTCTGCCTGTTACATACATTTGGACTTTGCACAAATACAATATACCCTTATACCCAATTTTAATGGGTTCAGGGTATAAAAACGCAGTGAGTAGAGTGTGATGACTGCAAAGCGAATCGGCGTGGTAAAAAGACTCAAGGCCAGAAAGGCAGAATTGTTGAAGCTGTTAAACAGAAAAATGTCATAAGTTGGGACAACTCGGTCAAATTACATGCCGAAGTTGAACACATAAAAAATTTACTATCAACCCCAAAAAGGCACACACCAGCCGAGCACACATCCACCTACCCTGTTATTAAAAATATTTCAAAGGAAAAATTAATGAACTCTTCACCCAAATTAAAGAAGATTCCGAAGCTGAAGAAGACCTGCCCCAATAACTGCGAGGGACCGTTAAACTCACCTCACTGTGAGTACACCTGTGCTGCCAGCACCGGTGCCCTAACTTAGAAGAAGCAGCCTGCGCAGCTAGCACCGGCGCCGTCTGACGCATCAAGCCAGACCACGGATAAGAGAGTCGACAGCGCTTCCAAGATTAATAAGCAAGACCACGGATAAGAGAGCCGACAGCGTTTCCAAGAGCGCACAACATAATAATTGTTTTTAAATTGCACTGTGATGCATAAATAATATTAATTTAAAAACTGATGTACAATTGAGCGGCATAAAAGTTGCCCGATTAGAGTGTGGCCTGAAAACCATACACAAACATAGGCAGGAAAATATGTAAACAAAAGTAAAAGTAAATTAAAACAATTTTTACATTTAAACTAATATATTAAACACAATTTAAAATTTTAAATTCATACATAAGTACATAAATGAATAACAACGGAATTAGCAAATCTTTTGAAAATACTAAATATATAATAAATATATCACCCCCTAAAATGGGTTCAATAGATACAAAAACAGTGGACTTCACTGGCAATGTTATCAATAACGTAGCAGTAGAGAATCAAGACCTGACTATTAAAACAACGTTATTGATCATAATAGACATAATAATGACCTCCAATATATTGTTCTAAATTTACAAAGTACACAATAATTGCGTTGTTGAACAAAAATTAGTAATTATGGAGCAAACTAATATTGGATTTACAAACACTGCATCAAAGATTATGCCGGACTTCAACGGTAAAGCTGAAAACCTACATAGTTTCATAGATGCATTGAAAAGTATAAAAACAACACAGGGCGCACATTAAATCTTAGCTGTGTCTTTAATGAAAACAAAACTAAAAGGACCAGCTAGAAATATAATAAGCAATGCAAATACGGTAGATCAAATAATCACCAGACCCAAAGATAACGTAAAGGGTGAGTCAATTGACAATATATCTGCAAGATTATTGAATCTTTCGCAGAAAAGCAAGACACCTAACGTCTATACTCAGGAAATAGAAAAATTAGCTAAGTCTCTAGAAGGAGCATATATTGAAAAAGAATATACCCCAGAACAAGCTAAATCATTAAGTACCAAAAAGGCTGTAGCAGCAATGAAGGAAAATTGCCTTAATAAAGATGTTAAGACAGTTATGCGTTCTCGTCTTTTCAACAATATGGACGAAGCAATAGCTTCATTCATTGAAACATCCAATGATATAGCCGAAGAAACTAATACTATTATGTATTACCAAAATTACTCACACTGCAGTGAAAATCGCGGTTGTGGTAAGTAAGGCCGTAACTATAACAGAGGCGGCCAACGGCACAATAATAATAATTTTAACAATACCAACTCTAGAGGCGGCTCGGGAAAGGGCGGATCAAATAGAAGCAATAGGACTAACAATCAAGTAGAAGTTACACAAGGTAACTCAGAAAACGCACAAACCCCCTTGAGCAACTAAACATAAAAGTTTTTAATGTAAGTCTTAGTCTCAGCATCATAATAAAAATACATAACCAAAAAAATAATAAAGCAATCACATTACTAGTAGATACTGGAGTTAACATATCGATTCTAAAAGATAATAGCTTATGTTCTGGATTCAATCAAGATGTCAAAACAAATTAAACAGGAATTGGTCAGGGAACAATACAATCTAGACTAGCTACAATTGATTGACTCTTTATTTCATAATCAGTCACGACTTCCAAATAGTTCATAATGAATTTCCCGTACCATGTGACGGAATTCGAGGACTTGACTTCATTCGAAAATTCAATTGCAAATAGATTATCACAACGATGAATTAATACAGAAACCGCAATCACTTAAATACCAAATAATGTACCAATATTACACAATGATATTGACAATTCAATATTATTACCAGCAAGATAAGAAGTAATAAAAAATCTCACTTCAAGCATATAAAGATACTGTATTAATACCAAATCAGGAAATTCACCCTGGGGTATTAATAGCTAACAGCATCGTAGCAAGTAATAGTGCAATAGTTCGTATTTTGAATACAACAAGTGAAAATAGAAATATCAAAAATCCAAAAATTAAATTCGAATCAATAGAAAATTACGAAATTAAATCATTAAGTAATCAATAGAACAAATGAAGTGTAAAAACAGAACTTACTGAATTATGTACCAAATACAGTGACACATTTGGTCTATATTCAAGTAATAACTTTTACAAGCAAAATTTAAGGTTTGCAGACAAAACTCCAATATACATAAAAAACTATAGAAATGCAGAAACAGAAAAAACGGAAATAGATAGACAGGTAGAAAAATTAATAAAAGATGGTATAGTCGAACCATCAACATATATCTGAATATAATAGCCCAATTCTCTTAGTTTCTAGGAAATCACTTCAAAATTCGAAAAAAACAAAATGGCGTCTAGAAGTGGATTATCGGCAAATAAATGAAAAACTTCTAGCAGATAAATATTCATTACCTAGAATAGAAGAAATACTAGATCAACTAGGAAGAGCGAAATATTTTTCGTGTCTGGACCTTATGTCTGGATTCCACCAAATAGAACTAGGAAATAAATCTAGAAATATAACATCATTTTCTGCGAGCACTGGTTCATATCGTTTCACGCGATAACCCTATGGTCTAAAAGTTGCACCAAACTCATTTATGAGAATGATGCAACTTGCTTTTTCTTGTCTAGAACCACCGGTTATCGGTTGCTCCGAACAGCAGATGTTCAAATATCTTACGAATTTATTTGAACTTTGTAGAAAACACAATCTTAAACTAATTCCATAGAAATGTTCATTCTTTATGCACGAGGTAACATTCCTAAGCACAGACCATGGCATCCTTCCGGATGCTAAAAAGTATGATATAATTAAAAACTATCCAACTCCAACAGATGCGATAGTGCACGACGTTTCGTCGCTTTTTGTAACTATTATAGAAGATTCATTAATAATTTCGCACAAAACTCACGACATTTGACAAGACTATGCAGGAAAAATGTCCAATTTCAATGGACTAAAAAATGTCAAGAATCATTTAAATATCTTCAAAATGCATTAATGAAGCCAACATTATTGCAATACCCTGATTTTAGCAAAGAATTTTGCATAGCCACAGATGCAAGTATACATGTATGTGGTGCAGTACTATCACAAGACTGCAATGGTGCACAGCTACCAATTGCGTATGCATCGAGATCCTTCACACATGGAGGAAGTAATAAATCGACTACAGAACAGGAATTAGCAGCAATAAAACATTTCAGACCCTATATCTATGGAAGGCATTTCTTAGTAAGAACAGATCATAGACCACTAGTATATTTATTTTCAATGAAGAATCCTTCTTAAAAGCTGACATTTTTTTTTTTTTTTTTTATTATTAAGTTTAGCTTTATTTTAATTTTTCTGTTATTATCTGGAACAACTTAAATTAAATTTGTATGAATATTTACAATCTACTTATTCTACTGGTAAGTCTTATATACAAATTTACAGTGTCAACTATATAAATCGATCTGGGAGATCTATTGGGTGAGACCTTCGTAGTCTCCTCCGCGTTCGGAGTCCTCCAATTCTGCGCCTATTCAGAAGACGCCTAGCCAGTCGATTAGGATGACTTCTCAGTCGCGCTATATAATTTGCGGCCTGTATATTTATTATGTCCCCGACTTTGGGCACTCCTAAGTCTTTTTCCAAGTCGGAGGTTCTCATATACCAGGGGGCACCAGACAGATATCGGAGCGTTTTTGCTTGGAGCACCCTGATTTTTGAAAGACTGGACTTTGCAGCAATGCCATATACCTGGATACCATAACGCCAGGCGGGAGCTATGCAGGATTTATAAATGGTGACTTTATTTTTCAAAGATAGCGCATTTCTACTGTTCAGAAGCCATCTTAGTTTTCTTATTCTGTTCTTTAGGGTTACTGAAACACTTGTGATGTGCTTGTTAAAGTTCAAGCGTCTGTCTAGGTGCACACTTAAGTATTTGTGGCTGTTGAAGTGCGTCACCAATTGGCCGCGCAAGAAAACTCCCGGACACATGTCCCTCCGTAGCGCATAGGTCACATTGGCGCATTTATTTAAATTAATGCCAATATTCCAGCGCTTGGCCCACATTTCAAATTGGTGGAGATATTGCTGCAGGACGTCGGTAGCTTCGTAGACACAATCGTTTCTTGACAAGATGGCTGTGTCATCTGCAAAAGTGGCGATTGTAAGGTCGTGGGGGTCCGCGACTTCAATTGTAGAGCCAGTGGGCATATCGTAGGTAAAGAGGGTGTAGAGCGTGGGCCCTAGCACACTCCCTTGAGGAACGCCAGCCCCGATGGCCTTCATGTTTGACTCAACTCCATCGAGTACTACCGAAAATGACCGGTTTGTCAAATAATTCTGCACAATTAAATATAGTTGAGGTGGCAGTAAGGGCTTAATTTTGCAGAGTAGCCCATCATGCCAGACTCTGTCGAAGGCTTGTTTTATGTCTAAGTACGCTGCCACTACGTACTCTTTGGCTTCGAAACCCTCGAGGATAAAATTCACCACCCTATTTAGCTGTTCCGGTGTGCCATGAGATTTTCGGAACCCAAACTGAAAGGGGGGAATTTTTTCTTTAATTCTGTCCAAAGACAGCAGTCTCGTAAGCAGACAACGTTCGAATAGTTTTCCGATCGTGGGCAACAAACTAATAGGCCTGTATGAGTCTAGGGACGAGGGGCTCATTCCAGCCTTATAGATCATGCATATTCTCGCCTTTTTCCATTGGCTTGGAACATGCCCCAATCTCAATACCGCATTAAAGATTAACACTAAAAATAGGACTGCTCTGACCGGCAATGCCTTTAGTGTTATGTTGTCGATGCCATCATCGCCAGGAGCTTTTCTTGTCTTAAGTGCTGCTATGTGGTCTGATACTTCGTTGACAGTGATTGGAGCAACTGGGAGGCTTAGCTGGCCTGGGCTCTCCAGTGTGAGTTGAACCCTTCTGTTCATGCTTGCCGAACTTGTATTAAAAGGCTTGAAGCGATCTTCCAAGTCTTCGGCAAATGCATCAGCCCGTTCCTTTGGGGATCTGGCCCAAGATCCATCAGGCTTTCTGATCGGAAATTTGGGGGACACTTGCTGTTTGTGCCTTCTCGTCAGTCTCCATAGGGAGTGACTTGAGGATTCATCTGGAGAAACATTTTCCAAAAAACGGTCGGTTTCCCTTTGTCTATTCAGCTGCAGCAGCTTTTTGACACGGTTCGACACTCTACGGTAGATCCTGTCCACAATTGGATCTCCGGTTCGACAGTACTGCCTTCTAATCCTTCTCTTAATCAGCAGTAGTGTATGGATTGCTGGCGGAAGTCTCACTTGTGGTCGTGAGCTTTCTGATCGGCTTACTGGCGCAGAAATGAGGGCTGCCGAGTGAACCTTGTTCAGGAATAGCGCATATACATCTTCGATGTCTTCTGGTGCAAGTATTTCCAAGTTTAGGTCTAGAGTTTCCTCTAGATCTCGTCGAAAAGCAGCAATGTTGGCTCCAGGAGGCAGCAGACGACCTTTAATTGTTTTGCCCTTTGGAATACAGTCGTAACCAACTACTAGTGGGATATGATCAGAGGATAGCTGAAACTCAGGCCTTATACTTAAGCCATCTGGGTGAAGTCCGTTATAAATAAAGAAGTCAATGGCACTCGGCGTGTAACTTTGGGCAAACGGGAAATGAGTGGCTTGCCCAGTCGCTAGTATTTCAGATGATGAGTTTTGCACCGCGTCCAGTAAGCAGGTGCCTCTTGCGTTAGCTCTAAAGCAACCCCAGCATCTGTTTTTTGCGTTAAAATCGCCTCCTATAAGGAACATTCTTCCTAGTCCGCTAAAAAGTTGCTGGAATTCCATTGCTGACCACGACAGTTGCGGCGGGAAATATGCCGAAGCAATGGTTAATTCACCCCTGCTAGTTGCAATCTGGATGCTGGCCATTTGCAATTTCTCCATCCTTACCGGTTCATTTTGGAAATATTCGATCTCCTGCTTAATAAGCACCGCCGCTCCTCCTCTTGCTCTATCGCTAGGATGATCCGCTTTGTGAATTTTGTAGCCTGGAATAAAGATGGATACACCGGTCTGAAGCCAGGTCTCTGTAATTAGCATCACGTCAATATTATGTTCAGTTAGGAAGTGCTTAAGCTCCTCCACATGCCCAGAGATACCACGGGCATTCCACAATCCGAGGCTTAGTGAATTGTGCATCATTTTTTGGCGTTCAATAGACTCAGACACATTTGTTTTAGGAACTGATTCGTCTCCTGAAGTTCCTTAAACATAGCTTGTAGAGTGTCGACTTTCACAGTGAGTGCTTCTATTGCAGCCTCCAGCCTTGAACTATTGTGGGGTGGGGTATCTTGGTGCTTGGGGGTAGGGTTCCTAATTGACGTCTCTTTATTGAACTTTTCCAGCCCAGTACGCAGAGTATCGGCATACGAAATATTTCCTCGCACTAAGGTTGCTGGAATGTGTTGCTGACGGTCTTTTTTGCCACTGACATTACTTTTAAGTCCTAGACTTACTTTTGGTCTTCTTTCTTGCGTTCTAGCTTTGAACACATTGCACCCCTTATGCCAAGCCTCATGGTTTCCACCGCAGTTGATACAGCAAAGATTCTCAACCAAGGTTTCTTTGCATTGAGCTGTTGGATGATTTTGAGCACACTTTCCACAGGTATAAGGCCTCATACAGTAGTTTTTTGTATGTCCAAATCCTTGGCATCTGTGGCACAGGATGGCATTCAAATTTTTCTTTGGTATTTCAACCAAGACTCTTTGTCGCCCTATTTGCTTGATTTTCAGCGCATCCTTATTATTAGGCTCGCGAGCCAAATCAATGAAAAAGAAATTATTTTGTATTAGTTCCTCAATAGCTTCACCGTTTTCCTGTTGTTGGGCCTTACGAGGACGAGGATTGTGGATACGAAGGACATTGTGTCCATATCGCATAAACTCCTCTTTAATGCTATCTTCAGGGGTGGTGCTAGCCAAATTGCGGACGATAATCCTGAAGGCCTTGTCTTCCTTCAGTTGGTATGTAAAGTGATGTGCATTATTTTCTTTGAGAAACTGCACTAGGCTTCGATATGAATTCGAGTTTTCAACGTGAACTCTTACTTTTCCTTGTGTTCCAACGTGGAGGGTATAACTATCTGACCCAATGACTGTATCAAGCTCTGCCTCCATCTGGGTCACATTATTTACATTTTCAATGAAGATGGGGGGTGGCTTCCTGGATCTGGGTACTCTGGCTTCTTTTTCCGCATTCAGCTCTACTTCCATCTCTTCTGCCAGTGCCTCGGCATGGGCTATTTCCTCCTCTGTAGGATCATCGTTCTCTTCATTATCCAGTATTGCAAATTGGTTTTTTGAGTTTATTGGGATCTCCTTTAGACGTCTGTCCATCGATATCTGAGATGCAATTAACCTCCCTTTTTTACCATTTGCTTTTGGAAAGCTTGAAGGCAGCTTACGTTTTATTTTGGTCGTCATCCAGCTGAGTGATTTAACTGATGACTTTCCTAGTTCATTGATATTACTTTCTGGTGCGCCTGCAACTACACTTTTGTAGTTAATTTTTGGGATGGTGCACACTCCTCCACTTGAAGTTGTGACAGTGTAGGTAGACGCGTAGATGGAGTTTGTCGACGTCAATGTGCATGTCGTTGCTGCAAAATTGCTACTACTGCACTTAATTGCAGTATTTGAAGCACTTACAGTATTTAGGGAAATCATTTCACGAATTTCCGCAGGTGTAGCGCCAGCAATTCTCATCATTTTAGCGAATTCTGGTCGCAGCTCTCTCGGTTGAGAGGGCGTGGATGCACTAACATCCATGCCCAATGTTGTTTGGCTCAATGTTGTTTTTTTCTTATTAATTTTTCACGAAAATTATAAATTTAATGGTACACAATTTTTATTTTTTTTTTTGATGAAAATTTACCTCTGCGTTTGACAAGCAGTGTTGTAAAAGTAAAAGCTGACAAGAATGAGATAAGACTTACAAGAGTATCAATTTACTGTAGAATACCTCAAGGGGAAGGACAACCACGTCGCGGATGCATTATCTCGCATAAATGTAGAAGACTTAATACAAAATAAACAGAAATATATTGATGGTCCTAACATGATCATCAAAAAGACAGGGAAACATCTGCGAAAAGTGTTTGTTACCCATGTTTGGGGCAACAACCCCATTTTTCCTGTTAAATGGTCTTTCGTCATTTGACGGAATAATTGGTCTCGATTTGTTAACACAGGTGGGAGCAAACCTATGCCTTAAAACCAACCGGATTAAATTTGGGATGGATCTGAGCCAATCCACCCACACAGTTGCGCGACAAGTCAGAAAGGAAAGAGAGGGCAAAAACTTTTGCAGACTCTAACGAGTCACTGCCATACAACAAATCGATCGTCGCCACTATTCCAACGACCAACGATGACCCAATCTACACCAAACTGTACCCATACTCAATGAGCGTGGCAGATTTTATAACCAAAGAAGTTGCCGAACTGCTCAAAAACGGCATTATTAAAAAATCAAGATCCCCATACAATAACCCGATATGGGTAGGATTGGAGGAAAGAAAAAACGCCTTGTCATCCACTTTAGAAAACTGAACGAACATACAAAGGCTGACAGATACCCCATGCAAAACATTTTAATGGTATTAACCAATCTAGAAAAAGCTAAGTACTTTACGACATTAGATCTGAGGTCCGGCTACCAACAGATTATTTTTACGGAACGAGACATTCCAAAAACTGACTTTTTTGTTAAGGAGGGGAAGTATGAGTTTTTTCGGCTCCCTTTCGGATTGAAGAATGCGGGCAGTATCTTCCAGAGAGCCATCGATGATGTTCTGCTCGAACAAATCATTGTTTTGTACCAAAACGGGGTACGCCACGTCAATCAGGTTGACTGGGTATTAAAAAGACTCCTAGGAGCAAAAATAAGGGAGGCGCAAGAAAAGACTTCGGGTTTATTGTAACCAGCAAGACTCCTGATAAAGTCAAGGCCACTCAGGAATATATTGAACAGGAAAACCTTTAAGCGGTACGTTCCTTCCTGGGACTGGCAAGCTTCTACAGGTGCTTCGTAAAAGACTTCGCGTCCATTGCGAAACCTTTGTCCGATATCCTTAAAGGGGAAAACGAGTGTGTATCATGAGTCAAAAAAGTTCCGATTGAGCTGAACGAAACACAGCGGCATGTCTTCGAAAATTTCAAAATATCTTTGCTTCAGAAGACGTTAAGGTTTTATACGCAGACTACAAGAAACCATTCGATTCAACGACAAATGCGTCGGCGTATGGTATAGGCGCGGTTCTTTCACAGAACGGCCGCCCGACAACAATGATATCGCGAACTTTAAGAGATAGATAGGTAGACTATGCGATTGTGTGGGCTTTGGGAAAACTCCATCATTACCTCTTAGGGGTAAGAGACAATAATATTTTCACAGACTACAAGCCTACGCATTTGCCATTTTAGAGAGAAACCCAAATTCTAAAATAAAGTGTTAGAAGGCGTTTATTGATGAGCACAACGCAAGCATCTCTGATACACACGATCGAAGAAGCAGACAAATCTCTAACCTGCTTCAGAATCCAAATTATTTTGGAGACCCAGGGAAAAATCATCAGCGGCAGCAAACATTTAAGACGCCCATGGAACAAATTAAAATCGATGGAAAATTAAAATGTTCTGAGTGAGTAAGGTGTTACAATTGCGTCGCGAATGTATCATATCGCATCACACTTGATGAGTATAGGGCAAGAAAATTAACAGTCAGTGCCCCGGCCGTTAATTAAATAAGAGTTAAAAAACTTAGAAATCGTGATGACATACAGCTGCGTATAATACAACGCAAAGCTAAAATTTGCAAACTATTATACAATAGCAACAAGCTCCCGACTAAGGATATTGCTAATAGACTAGCAGAGGAGCAAGAATTACTTGAAAAAGAATCAAAACGAAGAAAAGCACAAAACAAAACACCTTCTCCTCAACCAATTAAGAATATAATTAATACAAATAAAATTCCGCCGCCAGAAAGAAAGCAGCTACCAACACAAACCAGGATGTGCCCCGAAGACTGCCCCGAAGACTGCGCCCGAAGACCACTTTTCAACCCGACCTGTGCGATGACCTGCACCGGCAACGCTAACCGCCCAAGGACAACCAACTAAGGCAGTAACTTCAGCTTCAATCAGGATTTAGATTAAAACAAAAAAAATATATAATTTTAATTTTACCTTGTGCATCAAGGTAAAGTATGACCACTAACCATACTGTGCATAGACATACCAAACAGCCTTATTTTTATCGAAAACCGCTAGATCGCAACGAGGGAGCCCCAAGGGTGCCTGCGACCGTTTTAGTGTGCCCTGACAGAGTAAGACTGCTAAACGCCGTGCTGTGCAATACCTCGCACTGTACACTCTGCACATGCATAAACACATATGTATGTATTTGGGCTGTAGGATTTAAAACTGGCATACATACACAAGAAAAGCATCGTCGTGCTCTGAGCGAGATGCGGCTTCATACTGAACGTTCGGCTTTCGAGGCCGCCGTTCGGCTGCCATTCTCAGCAGTCTTACTCTGCCTGGGCACACTAAAATGGTCGCAGCTATCTACAAACATACATACATATGTTTGTGTTGTGAGGATGTGCGCATAAGTAGATCACGGCGTTTGTCGCGAGCCAGAGGTTATTTTTTTCAATTGTGTGCCTTTTGTACCTGTGTTAACAAAAGGCACAAACATTCAAAATGCTATCATGTAATGCTTCGTCCAGTCAGGCATAATGATAATAATCTGATCTATTTTTATACCCTGAACCCATTAAAAATGGGTATAAGGGTATATTGTATTTGTGCGATATCCAAATGTATGTAACAGGCAGAAGGAAGCATCTCCGTCCCCATACAGTGTATATAAGTTAACAACTAAACATATAAAATACATTCTCACAGTCATACATTGTTATTTCTAAGTACGCAACACACAATCATAAGTATTTGGTTGCCCCCAGCAACAAATACAACAACACACAGCCTTAAGCATTTTGGTTGCCCTCAGCAACAAAGTAGTACTCTTGTAAACAATGCTGACCCGCTGCCAAGAGTTCTGCGCACAGCAACTGAAAACGGACACCCGTGCTGCTTGCGCAAGAATGCTGAGTCGGCATGCCGACTCTAGCGTATGGCGTGATGCATTGGCTTCACAGGGCAAACTTAGGCTTGAACATTTCGGTAGCCTTTAGTCTCAATCTAGATCGCAACATTATAAGACGAGTGAATAAGTAAACTCCGGCATTGCCGTCAATAAACATTATTTGTGTTATCAATCATAGTTGACCACGTCCAAGACGGGCAACTGGGAAAGTTCCCACAACCTAATCACATCGTTCCAATAGTCACCTGTTGGATTCATCACCACCTCGCAAGGAGAAGAATCACCTGTTGATTTCATCACCACCTCACAAGGAGAAGAATCACCTGTTGATTTCATCACCACCTCACAAGGAGAAGAATCACCTGTTGATTTCATCACCACCTCACAAAGAAAAGAAGTCACCACCGACTGACCAACCACACATCGTCGCCAGACAACGAAGTTACGACGGAAGACTTAATTGGCGCCCAACCAATAAATAGGAACCCATACCATGTAAGTTCATAAGTGATTTCAGTTTGGAAGAAATTATTCACGAACGCCACGTACCGATACGTGTGATTTTTATAAATAAAAAAAAAGTGTAATTTTTTTTTTATTATTATTAAGTTTAGCTTTATTTTAATTTTTCTGTTATTATCTGGAACAACTTAAATTAAATTTGTATGAATATTTACAATCTACTTATTCTACTGGTAAGTCTTATATACAAATTTACAGTGTCAACTATATAAATCGATCTGGGAGATCTATTGGGTGAGACCTTCGTAGTCTCCTCCGAGTCCTCCAATTCTGCGCCTATTCAGAAGACGCCTTGCCAGTCGATTAGGATGACTTCTCAGTCGCGCTATATAATTTGCGGCCTGTATATTTATTATGTCCCCGACTTTGGGCACTCCTAAGTCTTTTTCCAAGTCGGAGGTTCTCATATACCAGGGGGCACCAGACAGATATCGGAGCGTTTTTGCTTGGAGCACCCTGATTTTTGAAAGACTGGACTTTGCAGCAATGCCATATACCTGGATACCATAACGCCAGGCGGGAGCTATGCAGGATTTATAAATGGTGACTTTATTTTTCAAAGATAGCGCATTTCTACTGTTCAGAAGCCATCTTAGTTTTCCTATTCTGTTCTTTAGGGTTACTGAAACACTTGTGATGTGCTTGTTAAAGTTCAAGCGTCTGTCTAGGTGCACACCTAAGTATTTGTGGCTGTTGAAGTGCGTCACCAATTGGCCGCGCAAGAAAACTCCCGGACACATGTCCCTCCGTAGCGCATAGGTCACATTGGCGCATTTATTTAAATTAATGCCAATATACCAGCGCTTGGCCCACATTTCAAATTGGTGGAGATATTGCTGCAGGACGTCGGTAGCTTCGTAGACACATTCGTTTCTTGACAAGATGGCTGTGTCATCTGCAAAAGTGGCGATTGTAAGGTCGTGGGGGTCCGCGACTTCAATTGTAGAGCCAGTGGGCATATCGTAGGTAAAGAGGGTGTAGAGCGTGGACCCTAGCACACTCCCTTGAGGAACGCCAGCCCCGATGGCCTTCATGTTGGACTCAACTCCATCGAGTACTACCGAAAATGACCGGTTTGTCAAATAACTCTGCACAATTAAATTAAATAAAATTGAGGTGGTAAATAAGTTGAGGTGGCAGTAAGGGCTTAATTTTGCAGAGTAGCCCATCATGCCAGACTCTGTCGAAGGCTTGTTTTATGTCTAAGTACGCTGCCACTACGTACTCTTTGGCTTCGAAACCCTCGAGGATAAAATTCACCACCCTATTTAGCTGTTCCGGTGTGCCATGAGATTTTCGGAACCCAAACTGAAAGGGGGGAATTTTTTCTTTAATTCTGTCCAAAGACAGCAGTCTCGTAAGCAGACAACGTTCGAATAGTTTTCCGATCGTGGGCAACAAACTAATAGGCCTGTATGAGTCTAGGGACGAGGGGCCAATGGAAAAAAAAGTGTAAAGTAAAGTAAATATTGCTGCTTTCTTCTGCCAGCATTTCATTCCTTTAAATCATTGCATACTTTTATAAAAATTGTTGCATACTTTTACTAAAAATCTTTGCATACTTTTACCAGCGTTCCTTGTCAATAAAGCATTGCATACCTTAAACGAATAATTATTGCATACTTTCGGCAGCATTATATTTTTTGCTGCATACCCTTAACAATTTTTTATAATAAATATTGCATACCCCAAGATACACCAGTTTCCGTATTGCCAACAGTTTTACCTGCCGATCTTTCTCGATCGGCCTAAGTTTTGAAAAGTGCCAACCATAAGCCAATGAGTTGGAATTATAGGGAGGTAAAAGTTGAATATAATAGTGACGATAGCTGAGAGGGGGAAATCAATTGCTCAGTAGATCCTACACCTGCAGATACCGTTGTAACTGAAGAAATGGAGCCGGCTCAAGTTCAGACTCTCATTGAGGGTGCCATCAGGCAAGCTTTAGCGCAACAACAAAATCAGTTTCAAGCACAAATAACCGCTTTAGCTTCACAGGTACAGAGTTTGCAGGTGGAAGCGCCGCAAATCGTCACATACGAGAAAATATCCGTCCATCCTAACACCAAATGCGATATTCCCTTAGACATTATTAAATCTGTGCCGGATTTCTCCGGCGTACAGGATGAGTATGTAGCGTGGAGGCAAGCAGCCATCTACGCATACGAACTATTCAAGAACTATCCAAAGAGCACTGCACACTACCAAGCGGTAGCGATCATTAGGAACCAAATCAAAGGCCCAGCTGGAGCTAGGCTAGATTGCACATACTCGGATAAAACATCCTTGCGCTTGCTGAGACAATATTTGGAGTTAGTAACGCAGGGCGAAATGTCCCTGATGCAATACTACGATGACGTCGAAAAGAAACTCACGCTCGTAACTAACAAAATTGTAATGTCTCACGACCAAGAAGGCGCCGATTTGCTCAACCGGGAGGTCAGAGACGACGCCTTGCACGCCTTTATCTCCGGTCTTAGAAAGCCGTTGAGAGCGGTTGTGTTCCCTGCACAACCAAAAGATCTACCATCCGCACTGGCCCTTGTCAGAGAGGCAGAAGCTAGCATTGGGGGAAGCATGTTCGCAAACTCTTACGCTAAAGCCTTGCAAGACCGAGCGCAAATTGCTGAAAGTAACAAAAACCGTGCCTAAGGCAAACAAACCAGATTTAACAAAGATGAGCAAAATCAGGAGAGAAACCCCCATTTTGTGAAACGCCAAAGGGGCGGTCCCCAGCCTCAGGCCCCTAAAGACTATCAAACCGAGGCTCCACAGCCCATGGAAGTTGACTCTTCCTCCAGATTTAGACAAAAAACCGACTACAGCAAGCGTCAGGCTAATGAGTCCAACGCACCAAAACGCAAGAATTCGTCAGACCGCTCAACAGGTTAAAGACGACAACGCGTTAACAATGTCGTACAATCAGATTCCAAAAAAGCCGTAACAGAATTCGAGAAGGCGGCCAAAGAGGCAGTTGAAGAACTAGAGAGTGAGAACGAGTACGCACCTGGTGACGACTCGATTAATTTTTTAGGGAACACTCCCGGCTTCCGTACATTGAACGACGGTTGGCTGGGAGAACTCTGAAGATGTTGATTGACACTGGCGCGGCAAAAAATTATGTGAAGCCCTTAACAGAGCTAAAGACCATAACGCCGGTCTTCAAGTCATTCTCGGTAAACTCGATCCACGGGTCTACCGAAATCAAGCGCAAATGCTTGATGAATATTTTCCAACATACCTCCCCGTTTTTTCTCCTCGATACCCTAAGTTCTTTCGACGCCATCATAGGCTTTTGAAGCTCTCCCTTTTAATACTGCTGTCATCGCCACAATCCGAACAGTAGACAACGAGCCTGTGTATTCAAGATACCCGAGTCTCATGGGTGTTTCTGACTTCATAAACAAAGAAGTCAAACAATTACTGGACGATGGCATAATCAGGCCCTCCAGATCGCCTTACAACAGCCCAACATGGGTGGTTGATAAAAAAGGCACTGACTCATACGGTAACCCAAAAAAAAGGTTGGTAATCGACTTCAGGAAACTGAATGAAAAAACCATACCGGACCGTTACCCCATGCCGAGCATCCCCATGATCTTAGCAAATCTAGGAAAGGCGAAATACTTCACTACCCTCGACTTTAAGTCTGGGTACCATCAAATCTACCTTGCGGAGCATGACCGCGAAAAGACTTCGTTTTCAGTAAGCAGCGGCAAGTACGAGTTCTGTCGCCTACCATTCGGCCTGCGCAATGCAAGCAGCATATTCCAAAGGGCAATAGACGATATCCTGAGGGAACATATAGGAAAGATTTGCTTTGTCTATGTAGACGACGTCATAATTTTTTCTAAAAACGAAACGGAGCACCTTCAACACGTTAACACTGTGTTAAAATGTCTAATCGACGCCAACATGCGTGTAGGCCCTGAAAAGACTCGATTCTTCAAGGAAAGTATCGAATTCTTGGGTTTCATTGTAACCAAAGACGGAGCAACATCCGATCCCAAAAAAGTTAAAGCCATTCAGGAATTCCCTGAACCAAAGAGTGTCTACAGCGTTAGGTCCTTCTTGGGGTTAGCCAACTATTATAGGGTCTTTATTAAGGACTTTGCCGCTATAGCGCGTCCGATATCGGACATACTTAAAGGGGAAAATGGTTCAGTTAGTAGGCACGTTTCAAAGAAAATCCCTGTTGAATTTAATGAAGTTCAACGCGATGCATTTCACCGTCTGCGGAGTATTTTGGCATCAGAAGATGTCATGTTAATTTATCCAGACTTCCAGAAACCGTTCGATTTAACCACTGATGCTTCGGCCAGTGGAATTGGCGCGGTTCTTTCCCAAGGCAATAGGCCAATAACAATGATTTCTCGCGCCTTAAAACAGGCCGAACAAAACTATGCCACTAACGAAAGAGAACTGCTGGCCATTGTGTGGGCTTTAGGCAGACTGCAGAACTTTCTGTACGGTTCTAGGGAAATTAACATTTTCACGGACCACCAGCCGCTCTCGTTCGCTGTGTCGGACAAGAACACGAATTCCAAGATTAAAAGATGGAAATCTTACATTGACCAGCACAATGCCAAAATGTTTTATAAACTGGGCAAAGAGAATCTGGTGGCAGATGCCCTTTCAAGGCAAAACATTAATGCTCTGCAAGATGGGCCCCGTTCGGACGCTGCAACCGTTCACAGCGAACTTTCCCTGACCTACACGGTCGAGACAACAGACAAACCTTTGAATTGCTTCAGGAACCAGATTGTCCTAGAGGAGTCGCGTCTTCCGCTAAAGCGAAACTTGTTGCTGTTTCGCAGCAAAACACGCCACTTGATCAGTTACACTGACAAGAGCACAATTCTCAAAACTCTCAAAGAAGTTGTGAATTCTGGAGTCGTTAACGCAATACATTGCGATCTTCCCACGTTGGCAAGTTTCCAACACGACCTGATTTTGCATTTCCCTGCCACCCAATTCTGGCATTGCAAAAATCTTGTGCAAGATATAACGGACAAAAACGAGCAGTTAGAGATCATCACTGCCGAGCACAATCGAGCGCACAGAGCAGCTCAGGAAAACAATAAACAAGTACTTCGTGACTATTATTTTCCCAATATGGCCAGTTTGGCCAAAGAAGTGATTGCAAACTGCAGGGTCTGCACTAAAGCCAAGTACGATAGGCACCCGAAAAAACAAGAACTCGGGGAAACGCCTATACCAAGTTATACTGGCGAAATGTTGCATATTGACATTTTCTCGACAGACAAGAAACAGTTCTTGACCTGCATAGACAAATTCTCCAAATTTGCAGTCGTCCAACCGATATTATCCAGAACGATAATCGATGTCACAAGCCCTCTACTGCAAATTGTTAACCTTTTCCCCGCAACCAAGACAATTTATTGCGATAACGAGGCGGCCTTCAATTCCGAGACCATCACTTCGATGCTCCGAAACGCCTACGGCATTTGCATTGTGAATGCGGCTCCGCTTCACAGCACCTCAAACGGCCAGGTGGAGCGCTTTCATAGCACCCTGACCGAAATTGCGAGATGCCTCAAGTTAGACAAGAAAATCAGCGACACTACAGAATTAATCTTAAAGGCTACGATAGAGTACAACAAAAGTTTGCACTCAGTAACCCGCGAGAAACCAATTGAGGTCGTCCATGCCGCAACTTATGATCGTCGCGAGAACGTCAAAGACAGGCTAATTAAGGCACAGCAAGACAATATCAAAAGGTGCAATGCATCCAGGCAAAACCGCGTTTTCGAGGTAGGAGAAAAGGTGTTCCAGAAGAACAACAAGAGGCTAGGGAACAAGTTAACTCCCTTATGCTCAGAACAAAAGGTCGAAGCAGAACTGGGAACGTCTGTCCTCATTAAGGGGAGGGTGGTCCATAAGGACAACCTGAAATAAGTTTTCCTCCACAATTAGCTAGTAAGCCAACTTAGAGTTAGAACACCGTCTTACATTGTTCGTCCATTTCAGGTTTGCACTCACTTTGCTTGTGGCACTAACAGCGGTAAGTGCTCGGGTCACCGATTTCTCGCATGCCAACTACATTCCGGTCTTAGACGGGGAAGTACTGGTGTTCGATCAACGTAGCTACTTGAGGCACTCAAGTAACATTTCTGAATTTGTTAGTATAGTAGACGAGACGGAAAAACTGTCCGATTCCTTTCCACAGTCGCATATGCGCAAACTACTAGACGTAGATACAGATCACCTTAGAACATTGTTGTCCGTTCTTCAAGTGCATCACAGATTTGCACGAAGCCTCGATTTCTTAGGCACTGCCTTGAAGGTTGTTGCTGGCACCCCTGATGCTTCAGATTTCCTAAGGGTCCGCGTTACAGAGACGCAGTTGGTGGAGGCTAACTCCAAAGAGATACTAATAAACTCCGAGACTCAAAAACAAATAATCAGACTGACGGACACTATCAATAAAATTATCAGTTCCCGCAAAGGCGATTTGGTTGACACTCCTCATTTATTCGAGACACTGTTGGCAAGAAATAGAATGCTGAACACAGAAATTCAAAATTTAATACTCACCATAACGTTGGCAAAGGCAAACATAGTAAATCCTACAATCCTTGATCATTCCGATCTGAAATCACTTATCGAACAAGATACCCCAATAGTTAGCTTAATAGAAGCTTCTAAGATCAAGGTCCTTCAGTCCGAGAATATTATCCATATACTAATAGCCTACCCTAAAGTTGAGTTTAGGTGCCAAAAGATCTCCGTCTACCCCGTTTCACACCAACACACCATTCTGCGACTCGACGAAGACACGTTGGCGGAATGCGAAAAGGATACCTTTGCAGTTACTGGATGCACCGTAACTACGCATAACACCTTCTGCGGACGAGCACGGCGCGAAACCTGTGCTAGCTCCCTTCACGCGGGAAACATCGCCCACTGCCACACTCAACCTAGCCACCTGAAAGCGATAATGCCTGTAGACGACGGCGTCGTGGTTATCAACGAAGCGACAGCGCGCGTCCGAACAGATGATGACGCAGAGGTAACCGTCTCAGGAACCTTCCTGATAACTTTCGAACGGTCTGCAACTATCAATGGCACAGAATTTGTAAACTTGCGCAAATCACCAAGCAAGCAGCCTGGCACCGTGAGGTCACCGCTCCTAAACATCATCGGACATGACCCGGCACTAAGCATACCACTCCTGCATCGTATGAACATCAACAACTTGCAATCAATTCGAGATTTCAAGGAGGTAACTGCGGCTGGCTCACCTAAATTCTGGTTCGCGGTTGGTGCGGTCCTGAACGTCGGACTAATTGGCTCTTTCGTCCTTTTTATGGCACTAAGGAGAAAGCGAGCTACATTAAGGATACAGAAGGCTTTGGACAACTTTAATATGGCCGAGGACGGCCATCATCCTGAGGGGGGGGTAGTTAACAACTAAACATATAAAATACATTCTCACAGTCATACATTGTTATTTCTAAGTACGCAACACACAATCATAAGTATTTGGTTGCCCTCAGCAACAAATACAACAACACACAGCCTTAAGCATTTTGGTTGCCCTCAGCAACAAAGTAGTACTCTTGTAAACAATGCTGACCCGCTGCCAAGAGTTCTGCGCACAGCAACTGAAAACGGACACCCGTGCTGCTTGCGCAAGAATGCTGAGTTGGCATGCCGACTCTAGCGTATGGCGTGATGCATTGGCTTCACAGGGCAAACTTAGGATTGAACATTTCGGTAGCCTTTAGTCTCAATCTAGATCGCAACATTATAAGACGAGTGAATGAGTAAACTCCGGCATTGCCGTCAATAAACATTATTTGTGTTATCAATCATAGTTGACTACGTCCAAGACGGGCAACTGGGAAAGTTCCCACAACCTAATCACATCGTTCCAATAGTCACCTGTTGGATTCATCACCACCTCGCAAGAAGAATCACCTGTTGATTTCATCACCACCTCACAAGGAGAAGAATCACCTGTTGATTTCATCACCACCTTACAAGGAGAAGAATCACCTGTTGATTTCATCACCACCTCACAAAGAAAAGAAGTCACCACCGTCTGACCAACCACACATCGTCGCCAGACAACGAAGTTACGACGGAAGACTTAATTTATATACTTGATCAGCATCAAAAGCCGAGTCGATCTAGCCATGTCCGTCTGTCTGTCTGTTCGTCCGTCCGTCCGTATGTATGAACGCAAGGATTTCAGAACCTAGATGTAGGTGCTCCTAATTCCCGCGCAGATCGAGATTGTTTCCGATAATCGATAACTTACTCCGTTTCCAAGCAATCGATAAAAATCTATATCGATATCCTGTTTTTTGGGCAATTTTGGTAAATAATAAGAGCTAGAGTCACCAAAGCTTTAAAATATATAGAATATATATATGCATTTGATGTTGGAAGAAGAGGGTTCAGGGTATCCCCTAGTCGGGAGCTCCCGACTAGAACCGCTTACTTGTTTTTTTTATAAAATTTTTGAATATTTACAAAAATGTGTCTAAACTTGAAATGAGCGAAGTTGGTATTATTTTTGAAAGGAAAGCGTGAAGTTTGCATGTTGGTATAACTATCGCTATTAGTTTCAAATTGCTTAGTGCGATTTACGTGCGGCTCACATCACTACGGCAATGAATTTCACAACTTAATAAACTTTTGACTCGTAAAATGTCGAAAACTGTTTATAAGCAAAAAGTGCGTGATGTACCGAGTTTTAAAGCTGGCTCGGTTAGGATGTTATTGACAATATATGGGCTTATTGCAGCCACAAAAAAAAACATTTAGGTATGGTTGGTGGACAAAGAAAATGGATTTTGCAGACGGCCAGTTAAAACAGTAGAGCAAGAGGTTGCGCTGTTCTTATTTATAGCCCAATACACTGCATTGGCTCCAGTGGATCATTTGAGCAGTTTGTATGCTATAAAATTCGATGGCAGCAGCACGGCTAGCCGAAAAAAAAGGCATCGAATCAAATGCGCAAATATATTAAAAAGTGTCTTGGCTCCTCATTTCTATGAGGATCTGCAAAAAGGTAAGGGTTATGTCAAGTTTAGTTTGCTGTTGGATGAAACAACAGACAGAAATTATTTGCATTTAGTCGGCATTAGCGAGTCCTATGTAGATGAGGATGAAAATCCAGATGTAATTAATATATTATACCTTTATGCTCTAATTAATTTAATTATAAAAGTTGTTGAATTTTGTGAATACACTATTGCTTTTATTGAAAATATCAAACAACAATGCCATTAAAATTTCAGCTTTTTGTTCGGCTTCTTTTTGTGTTTTTTCAAAGCAGATTTAGCTTTTTTGGTTGCTCAATAAATGGCAACACTGGTCTGCGGTGGGCTTGCGTCCACAAAAGGCACAAATGTGTGAACAGGCAAAGAAAATGGTATGGTTCCAGACGCATGTTAGACATTCTGATCGTTCATTGCCTGTCAGAAAACCCCTTAACCTAAAAATATAACAATGTCAAAAAATTCATAAAAATATCACTGGCATTTTTTCCATATCAGTGCTAACTAGCGACAAGTGCGATCCACCCTTGCAGAAATACGACTTAAATATTATTACATTTTAAGAAAAATAGGTCCCTACCGTAAACAGAAAATAAATACAAATAAATAAATATTTCATTTAGGTCAATGAATTGTTTATTTAATAAATAGATTCTGATTCTTCTCATTATGCCTGACTGGACGAAGAAATACATGGTAGTGCATTTGAATGTGTGTGCCTATTGCTACCACAGGCACAAAAGGCACACAATTGAAGAAATAACCTTGCAATGAGCAATAAGTGAGAGCGAGGCACACTCTGCACATGCATAAACACATATGTATGTATTTGGGCTGTAGGATTTAAAACTGACATACATATATTAAGAAAAAGCATCGTCGTGCTCTGAGCGAGATGCGGCTTTATACTGAATGTTCGGCTTTCGAGGCTGCCGTTCGGCTGCCATTCTCAGCAGTCTTACTCTGTCTGGGCACACTAAAATGATCGCAGGCACCCTTGGGGTTCCCTCGTTGCGATTTATCGTGTTCCGATAAAAATTCTGTTTGGTATATCTATGCATTGTATGGTATGACCTAACAAACCATTCGTCATATTAGGCAGGAAACAAAATATGTAAAAGCAAACAACATTTTTATAATTTAACTAAATCATACACTTTAAAAATTACAAATGCTTTAACTTTAATAAAATACTAAATTAAAAAAGAATACTTTATTTAAAAAATGTATACAAAAATACGATTAATTACAAATAAAATTGGCTCCGATGAGTAAAAAGTAGGCAGCTAATGTTATAAATACAGTTTAAATCGATCATAGAGAAAATTTAAAAGATATTGCTATTTTACTAATAATAATAACCGTTGTAGCAATTATTTCACTAGCATTAAAAGTATATTCAAGTAATTTAATAAAAGGTATCATATATGCATATGGAATAGACAATATAATATAATATAATATAACAATATAAATTACCAAAATGGATGAAAATATAATTACAAATAAATTTGTATGTCATATAATCATTTTACCATTTATAACTGAAATAACTGGCGGGGTTTTTGTTACTAATTGAATAAATGCTTAGAAAACAACAAATTCATAATAAATGAATTCGAAAACGAATACGTAGAAAAATTTAATACTGATTCGGGTCCTTTAATACACTGTTCAAAAACAGTAAAAGGAATAATTTTAAATACATTGCCTTATGTTTCAGAAATAGTTCAAACTGAAGATCACCCACTATTGGGTGCTGTCTAATGATTGCCAAACCGCATTCGAATATCTAAAGAAAGCTCTAATGAAGTCAACTTTACTAAAGTATCCCGATTTTAACCGTAGCATACGCTTCTCTTTCACTCACAAATCATGAAAGCAATAAAAATACAAAATAGCAAAAGTTAGCAGCCATTTATTGGGCAATAACCCGTTTTCGACCATAAATATATGGTCAACACTTCACTATAAGAACAGACAATAGAGCACTAACGAACTTATTTTCGATGGTAAACCCCAGTTCAAAATTAACTGAGATTAGATTTAGAAGAGTATAAGTTTACTGTAGAATATCTAAAGGGCAAGGACAATTTCGTAGCAGATGCGTTATCTCGAATATCCATCAAGGATCTCAAAAATACAAACAGGAATGTCTTGAAAGCCCAATGTAACCGACGTCATTAAAAACGGCGATAGACGCAAAATAGTGACCTTGCATATAATATGCTATGCTTATTAAAGCATGGTAAAAAGATTATTGCAAGAATTGAGATTAGCGGCGTAATTGTCCGAAACGCCAAAAGGCTAAAACAACTAAGCATACAAAGACACCTTTGACACTTACTGAGACAGTTGACTATAGGTCCATAAGCATGAACAGTGCAGTTACACTTATTTGCGATTTAACAAAATATCTTGTTGCCATTCCAATATCGAATAAAAATGCAAAATCTGTCGCTAAAGCTATATTTGAATCTTTTATAATAAAGACGTTCATAACGGACATGGGTACAGAATATAAGAAAGAATTTAGTAAAAAAATACATATGTAAATACTTAACAATAGATAATATTAGATCAACAGCACACCATCACCAAACAGTTGGTACTGTTGAAAGAAGCCACAGAACGTTCAATGAATACATACGTATATATCAGTTGATAAAATTGAGTTGGACGTAGGGCTCCAATATTTTGTTTATTGCTTTAATACCATCTATAGTACATAATTATTGTCCTTACGAGTTAGTATTTAGCAAAGCATACAATTTTTCAATAATATAGATCCACTTTATAACATACAAGATTATTCAAAAGAATCCAAGTTTAGATTAGAACAAACTTCTAAAAGAGCTAGAAGAATGATTAGATGAACAAAATTAGAAAAATAAGGATCTATATAATAGGAAAACATCAGATCTTAATTTGAGTATAGGAGATAAGGTACTTTTAAAAAATTAGAAAAGAAATACCTAAGACCATATATGGTAGTAAGCATAATAAAAAAAGATAATGCTATAATAACACATAAAAATGGTAAAGTACAAAAAGTTCATAAGGATAGATTAAATATGTTTAATTCATAATACATTTAAATTTTCTTTATGAATTCGAATTCAAAATAATAAAAAAATTACAACAGCCAAATGAAAAAAAAAAAAACTTTTAAAGAAAATCAAATTATTATAATGAATTTGTATATATTTTTTATACTTTTAAATTTTTATATTCTTTAATTTTTATATTTTAATATTTTAAATTTTCATATTACTAATAATTACAATCAATTATACTATAAATAACTACATATTCATAATAGTACGTTATATTTCTAAAAATCCAATCACATATAACTAACTTGTAACACTTTGTTGCCTAACATAAACATGACTGTGTAAGTTAACACATAAATACTATAGCAACTAAGCAACAACACATGAATGATGCTGACACGCCAAATTATGAGTTCAGTGCTCTGCACTGGCAACAATCAGCAGCAATCGCATGACACTTCTTTGCTGGTGTGCTGCGACGCTGAGAATGCCGAGTCGGCATGCCGACTGTGGTCCGATGGCGCGACGCATTGACTTTGCTAAGTAGATTTATGTTTTGCATTTGTCTTTAGCTTTAGTTCGCTTTTTAATAAAGAAGACACAAGTTGTCTATTTCGTACTCCGGCTCATAACCGTAACATTTGCTCTTATTGATCACATTATTGCACCACAAGGGCAATAATCACCAAAGGGGACGAAGTCAAGTCCTCCAACGTAATCATCATAAAAATCGTATCAGTGTTCACCTTGGATCGACTTCCTCACGGAAGCGACGCTGGACCTGGAATTCACAATCAGCAGCTACGCGGGATCCCCACGGATACCTGCCACTACACCTAAATAACTGGCGCCCAAACGTCCTAACACCCACCAAGTTTATAGGCAATAACACAAAAACATGTAAGTTTGTCAAGTGAATTCAAATAGCAAAGAAAAAAACACACAAGAATAGAAGTTGCGAAAAGAAATACACATTTTGCCAAAAAAAACAATTGCATACTTTTACCAAAAATAAAAAATAAAAACCATTGCATACTTTAACTAAAAATAAAAACCATTGCATACCCTCACTAAGAATACAACCATTGCATACCTTTAATGCAGGTTTTATTATAAATAAACAACTGCTACTAAAACAATTATATGCTCAATGCGAAAAAGTTTTCATACAAGTATCGAGGTTAACAAACGAGCTGGAACACCTATAGGGAAATAAAGACCGAGTGCAACAGTGACGATAGTATAGACGAAGAACAAGTTGGTTGGTGCCCAGAATATCAGGTAGCTAACACAATGGACCCTTCACAGATTCAAGCTCTCATTGACAATGCCGTTAGATCGGCACTGTCGCAACAACAGTCCCAGATAAATTCAATAACTCAGGAAATACAAAGGTTGCAAGTGAAAACGCCAGCAGTCGTCTCTTACCAAAAGATAACTGTTGTTCCTGGGGTAAAATGTGACATAAAACTCGACATAATAAAATCAGTACCAGACTTCTCTGGTGCACAAGACCAATATGTTGCTTGGAGACAAGCAGCAATCGATGCGTATTAATTTTTTAAGCCCTTCGACGGTAGTAGCGAACACTACCAAGCAGTAGCCATTCTTAGGAACAAGGTCACAGGGCCTGCTGGAGCCTTACTTATCTCCTACAACACGGTGCTAAATTTCGACGCCATCCTGGCTAGACTAGATTGCACCTATGCCGACCGAACATCCTTACGCCTACTGAGGCAAAACTTAGACATGGTCAGACAGGGTGAAATGACACTTATGCAGTACTATGATGAGGTCGAAAAGAGACTAACTCTGGTAACTAATAAAATTGTTATGTCACACGAACAAGAAGGCGCTGATTTGTTTAACGCTGAAGTTAGAGCCGATGCCTTGCACTCCTTCATATCAGGCTTGAGGAAACAGCTCAGAGCTGTCGTATTCCCAGCGCAACCCAAAGACTTACCCTCTGCGCTAGCCCTCGCCATAGGAACAGAAGCCAGCATTGAGAGAAGCATGTTTGCAAACTCCTATGCTAAAGTTGTTGAGGATCGATCCCAAACAGCTGAAAACGGCAAACACAAACCATATGGTAAACAGAATAAAAACTACAAGGAAGACCACGGTCAAGATAGAAACCCCCATTACAAACACAAGAAAAATGCTCCAAAGGAGCAACCTAATAAAGAAAGCCAAGAGCCAGCTCCACAACCGATGGAGCTAGATTCTTCTTCCAAATTTAGGCAGCGTACTGAATACAACCAGAACCAACCAAATGAGTCAAACGCTACTAAGAGGAGGAACTCCTCAGAGCGACAAACAGGTCCGAGACGGCAACGTCTTAACAACATTGTTCAAACGGATTCCGAAGAACAAAAGGTAGCATACGAAAAAGCCGCAAAGGCTGCTGTCGAAGAAATTGACAGCGAGGAAGAGTACGATCAAGCCGACTCTGTCCATTTTTTAGGGAACACTCCCGGTTACCGTTCATCGAACGACGGTTGGCTGGGAGAACATTAAAAATGCTAATCGATACTGGCGCGGCAAAAAACTATGTTAAGCCCGTAAAGGAGCTGAAAACCATATTGCCGGTCGCCAAACCCTTCTCGGTGAATTCGATCCACGGGTCCACTGAAATAAAGGAAAAATGCTTGATAAACATTTTTAATCACACTTCCCCCTTTTTTCTATTAGACACACTTAGTTCGTTCGATGCCATTATTGGATTCGACTTGTTAACACAAGCCGGGGTACAGTTGAACCTTGCAAAGAGTCTACTAGAGTATCAGGGCATTTTTGAAGAAATTCAATACCAGAAGTGCACTGATGTAAATTTCACCGATGTAAACGACATCGTAGTTCCTATCTCTATCAAAAAAGAGTTCAGGAACATGATACTTAAGAGGAAAAAGGCCTTTTCAACAACGGAAGAAGCACTCCCTTTCAACACCTCTGTCACCGCCACAATCCGTAAGATTGACAACGAGCCAATATATGCCAGAAGTTACCCAAGTCTAATGGGCGTGTCCGACTTCATAAATAATGAGGTCAAGCAACTACTAAAAGACGGCATCATTAGACCATCAAGGTCGCCCTACAACAGCCCAACGTGGGTTGTTGACAAAAAAGGCACAGACGCCTATGGCAACGCAAACAAAAGATTAGTCATCGACTTCAGGAAACTGAACGAGAAGACTATACCTGACCGTTACCCGATGCCCAGCATTCCCATGATTCTAGCGAACCTGGGAAACGCTAAATACTTCGCTACCCTTGATCTAAAGTCAGGGTATCACCAAATATACCTTGCAGAACATGACCGCGAAAAAACAGCATTCTCTGTTTGCGGTGGCAAATATGAATTCTGCCGACTGCCATTTGGTCTTAAGAATGCGGGCAGCATCTTCCAAAGGGCAATCGATGATGTTCTAAGGGAACATATTGGGAAAATTTGTTACGTCTACGTAGACGATGTCATAGTTTTCTCAAAAAACGAAGTAGACCATGTCAGGCACATTGACACAGTACTCAAGTGCCTGATTGAAGCCAATATGAGGGTGAGCCAGGAGAAAACCAACTTTTTTAAAGAAAGCGTAGAGTATCTTGGTTTCATCGTAAGCAAAGACGGCACCAAATCCGACCCAAAGAAGGTCAAGGCCATTCAAGAGTACCCCGAACCCAAAAGCGTCTACAGTGTCAGATCTTTCCTGGGTCTGGCAAGCTATTACAGAGTCTTCATAAAAGACTTTGCATCCATAGCTCGCCCAATAAGCGACATTCTAAAAGGAGAAAATGGTTCGGTGAGTAAGCATAGGTCAAAGAAAATAGCAGTCGAGTTCAACGAAACCCAGCGCAACGCGTTTCAACGCCTGCGCAACATCTTAGCGTCAGAAGAGGTAATTTTGATGTACCCAGATTTCAAAAAAGCTTTTGACCTAACCACTGATGCCTCAGCAAACGGAATCGGCGCAGTCCTATCCCAAGAAGGCAGACCCATTACCATGATTTCTCGTACCCTAAAAAGTCCAGAACTGAACTACGCAACCAACGAAAGGGAGTTGCTAGCTATCGTGTGGGCTTTAGGTAAATTGCAAAACTACCTATACGGCTCCAGAGAAATTAACATTTTCACTGACCACCAGCCTCTCACCTTTGCAGTAGCAGACAAAAATACCAATGCCAAAATAAAAAGATGGAAAGCCTACATCGACCAATACAACGCCAAAGTTTGCTACAAGCCTGGCAAAGAAAATTCTGTAGCAGATGCATTGTCTAGACAAAATCTCAATGCCCTACAAAATGAGCCCCAATCGGACGCTGCAACCGTTCACAGCGAAATTTCACTGACATACACGGTCGAGGCCACGGACAAACCGTTAAACTGCTTCAAAAACCAGATCGTTCTGGAAGAAGCGCGTTTCCTTTTAAAACGCATCATAGTTTTATTCCGCAACAAAACTCGCCACTTGATCAATTTTACTGCTAAGAGCAGCATTTTAGAAACCCTCAAGGAAGTTGTAAATACGGAGATTGTGAACGCGATCCATTGCAACCTTCCCACATTAGCAAGTTTCCAACACGAACTGATTGCCCATTTTCCTTCTACAAAATTCCGGTTTTGTAAAAATCTCGTACAAGACATAACGGGTAAAAGCGATCAGTTGGAAATAATAAATAGCGAGCACAACAGGGCGCACAGAGCAGCCCAAGAAAATGTCAAACAAATCTTGCGTGACTACTACTTTCCGAACATGAGCAGATTAGCCCAAGAAGTAGTCTCAAACTGCAAAGTTTGCACGCAAGCAAAATATGACAGACATCCCAAGAAACAGCAGCTTGGCGAAACTCTGATCCCACAATACACCGGCGAAATGTTGCACATAGACATATTCTCAACCGACAAAAAACAATTTTTGACTTGCATCGACAAGTTTTCCAAATTCGCCTTAGTACAACCAGTACCATCAAGAACAATAATTGTCGACATTAAGGGTCCCCTGTTGCAAATTGTGAATATGTTTCCTAACATTAAAACAATATATTGCAATAATGAACCTTCATTCAACTCAGAGACCATTACGTCCATGTTGAAAAACCAATATAACATCGATATTGTAAACGCTCCGCCTTTACACAGTTCATCAAATGGCCAAGTGGAACGATTCCACAGTACGTTAGTTGAGATCGCTAGGTGCCTAAAGATTGACAAAAAAAATCGAGGACACGATCGAACTAATACTGAGAGCAACAGTAGAATATAATAAATCGCTACACTCGGTCATTTGCGAAAAACCATTTGAAATTCTTCATGAGGGAACCGAAAAGCGCAGTTCAGGTATTACCTCCAAACTGGCAAAAGCCCAACAAAACACCATAGAAAGGTGTAACGTAAGTAGGAAAAACCGCGTATTTAAGGTAGGAGAGGAAGTATTCCTCAAAAACAACAAGAGGTTAGGAAACAAGCTAACTCCTCTCTGCACCAGACAGGAAATACAAGCAGACCTAGGAACGTCTGTCTTAATTAAGGGGAGGGTGGTCCACAAGGACAACCTAAAATAGTTTTACCTTATATTTAGTTAGGAAATAAGTTCCCCAAGACAAAGCACCACAATTTCACCGCTTAATCCAATTACAGGTTCACCTTCATAGCGCTTACCATCCTTGCAATAGCAAATGCTCGAATCACCGACTTCTCGCATGCCAACTACATCCCGGTAATAGACGGTGAAGTATTGGTGTTCGAACACCGTGACTACTTAAGACACACTAGTAACCTTTCCGAATTCTTTAACATAATAGAAGAAACAGAAAAATTGTCCGATTTGTTCCCACAATCACATATCCGCAAACTGCTTGATGTTGATTCCGACCACTTAAAAACACTACTGTCCGTACTCAAGATACACCATAGAATGGCTAGAAGTTTAGACTTCCTAGGCACAGCACTGAAGGTAGTAGCAGGTACCCCAGATGCCTCTGATTTCTTAAAAATCAGGGTAACAGAAGCCCAATTAATCGAATCAAATTCCAGACAAATAGCCATAAATTCCGAGACACAGAAACAAATAAACAAACTAACTGATAACGTAAACCAGATAAAAAAAGCTCAAAAAAATAAATTAACTGACACTCCACACTTGTATGAGACGCTTTTGGCTAGAAACAGAATACTAACCATCAAAATTCAAAATTTAATTCTCACAATAACCTTGGCAAAATCTGGTATAGTAAACCATACAATATTAAATCACGCAGATTTGAATTCCCTTTTCAAACAGGACACTCCAATAGTTAGTTTAATAGAAGCCTCAAAGATTAGGGTCCTTCAGTCCGACGATATAATTCACATACTAATAGCCTTCCCAAGGGTCGAAGCCAGATGCAAAAAGATCACCATCTATCCCGTGTCTCACAATCACACCATACTAATAACACATAAATACTATAGCAACTAAGCAACAACACATGAATGATGCTGACACGCCAAATTGTGAGTTCAGTGCTCTGCACTGGCAACAATCAGCAGCGATCGCATGACACTTCTTTGCTGGTGTGCTGCGACGCTGAGAATGCCGAGTCGGCATGCCGACTGTGGTCCGATGGCGCGACGCATTGACTTTGCTAAGTAGATTTATGTTTTGCATTTGTCTTTAGCTTTAGTTCGCTTTTTAATAAAGAAGATACAAGTTGTCTATTTCGTACTCCGGCTCATAACCGTAACATTTGCTCTTATTGATCACATTATTGCACCACAAGGGCAATAATCACCAAAGGGGATGAAGTCAAGTCCTCCAACGTAATCATCATAAAAATCGTATCAGTGTTCACCTTGGATCGACTTCCTCACGGAAGCGACGCTGGACCTGGAATTCACAATCAGCAGCTACGCGGGATCCCCACGGATACCTGCCACTACACCTAAATAACTTGTATATAAATGTACATTCTCAAGTACATACGTCTTCGCATACATACATACCAAGCTAGTGTAGGACCGTTGTCCAACACTGCGCTTACACTTCAGCCACTCTTTGAGTGAGCACCCAAATATATGAGTACACCCGTTGTATCTTTCTTTGTAGCTGTTATAGGCTGTCCATAGACTAAGAAAATTTTTCAATACAATAAAATCATCTAAATATGAACATGAACAAGCACTGACGTGCATTTAATTCTTTATTCTAAACGAACCTAAAAGGGTCATTACAATAATTACAACAGGAAAATGTCAGGCTATTATTTGCCTACAGACTATTACTTGCCAAAAATTACCAGGTTAGCAAACGAAGTGGTGTTAAACAGTACGGTTCGCGCAATGGTAAAATACGACAGACAACCAAAAAGACAGGAACTTGGCGAGACAACAATTTAGTCGTATAGCGGAGAAATGTACTCGACAAGTAAGAAATTCTTCTTTGCTTGTGTAGACAAGTTCTTCAAGTTCGCAGTGGTCCAACCGATTTTTTTTTTTTAAATACACCAAAAAAAAAAAAAGAAATAAACACCGGTCATCTGTTTAAAGTCCCATTAGCAAGGTATAAAATGTTGATTGCCGAGATCCAGAATTTAATGCTCACTATCACTCTGGTTGATCAGTCTATAGAAGCCTCCGTAACTAGCATTATAGAAGTGGCTACTATTAAGGTTTTACAATCCAACGATGTGGTACACTTTATAATCAATAACCCTAAGATCAGGTTTTCCTGCAAGAGAGTCACCATCTTGCCAGTAGCGCACAACGGCAGAATGCTGTAGCTACCTAACAACATAGATGGCGTTGTCGAGTTTAAGACTCAACCTAGCCACCTGAGCCCGATTACGATGGTCGATGATGGTATCGTAAAAATAAACAACCGCCCGGCGAAGGTAAGCACCGACAATGGCCCAGAGATGGATGTAGTCGGAACCCATCTTGTAGCCTTCGACCGCATCGCCTTCATTAATGGTACCGTAATCAGGGACAACATACAAAGTCGAGTCCCGAGAAAAGTGACGTCCCCCCTATTAAACATAACCGGCCACGACGAAAGCCTGAGTCTACCATTCCTACAACATCTCAGCACCGAGAATCTGATGCTTACAAGGGGCGCAAGCCTGACGCATCAATAAAGTCCGTATCGATATCGGTACTTTGCCTAATCGGTATTTGAGAAGGACACAAGACAAGCGCAGGATCAGCGAACTGGTGGCATAGATTGGCATGCCCGAGGACGGACATGTCTCCAAGCGGAAAGCAGTTAACTACTGACCCCATCCAGTCAGCATTACGGCGGTCAGCGACAGCAGCGCACTTAACCTGATGCCTTGCACGAGACGCAAGCTCAGCGGTATCACTACCGGCGAGAACAGTGCTTCTCAGCTAGGGCCTATTCGTAAGAACACTTTTGTATTTAGTTCTTAAGTGGTATTAATATTGACCGGTCGTGTCCAATAAATATCAAAAACCGAGTCCCTTATCGTCTTATTGTTGCGCCCGTCGGCCAACACCTACACTAAGGAGAAATCGGTCGTTGATTCCCTTCATTATCTGCTGCGCCCTTTGGCCAACACCAGAACCGCATGGAATCAACAGATTTTATATTCATTTCTGCTAGTTACTACGTTGTAGTGTGCACATATCGAGAACTTACTGTACTCAGCAATATGTCCAGTATATACTTCATATATACTTATAAACATAAATGCCAAAAAGGGCAAAGACATTTATTCTTTGTTGCATAAACATATGCCATGTTCAAGTGCAGTCCAAGTGCCCGAAATATGATCGGCACAGAATGCCTTGACTACAAACAAGCCGCGTCAGCATTAGTCCCATGCATTGACCGCTTACATACGTGCACAATACGCTCCGTCCCACCAGCGACGTTTCCGCCGCTTATACATAATATAGTTATGCTCGTTTTATACATAATATATAAAACGACTTATATACAAAAGGCAGCGCTGCCCCTGAGGACTGCGCAGCCTTAGGTTTAGTAATAATGAAAACCAAATGTAAGAATCAGAGGAATAAAGTCGTGGGTAGCGATTACAACTGTTGCTCCCATCTAACTACAACCTAAACCCGACTTCCTAACTACTCCTAACTACATGGCGACCGTGACAGATGTCACTGGAGGACATCAAACCTAACTACAATATAATAAAAAAGCATAAAAATTTACAAAATACCAATTTATAGCTCACAAATTTAACAAAATAGTAAAAAAAAAAATTGCTGCAAAAGTATGAAAACAACTGATTAAGTGTAATAAAATAAATGAGTTATAATAAATCAAAATAAATGAATACTCAAAGCCAATGCAAAAGTATGAAAACAACTGATTAAGTGTAATAAAATAAATGAGTTATAATAAATCAAAATAAATGAATACTCAAAGTCTGAAGACCTGTCTCGCCGACTGCGAGGGAACAATATAAGCAGCTTGTGCAGCCAGCACCGGCGCCCCTCCAACAACAGAAGCAGCTTGTGCAGCCAGCACCGGCGCCCCTCCAACAACGGAAGCAGCTTGTGCAGCCAGCACCGGCGCCCCTCCAACAACTGGATCCGACAGCGCTTCCAAGAGCGCATACATTTCTTCATTACAATGCACTGCGTGCATATTTTTTTTCATTGCACTACGATGCATATTTTTTTTATTAATTCTTAAAAACTAATTGTAAAACTGAGCGATATAAAAGTTGCCCGGTTAGAGTGTGGCCTGAAAACCATACAAAAACCCAGGTAGGAAACAATGTAAAAATAAAAAAAAAAAAAAAAAAAAAAATATAAAAAAAAAGAATATATAGAAATAAAATGAAGTAAATGAATGATAACAGAATTAGTAAACGTGTTGAAAATCTTGAGTTTGTAGAAAATTTTAAATATATAATATATGTATCACCCGCAAAAATAGGTCTATTAGATGTAAAAGCAGTAGACTCCACTGCCAATGTAATTAACAAAGTAGCAGTAGAAAATCAAGATTCAACAATGATAACAACATTACTGATAATAATAGTAATAATAATGATCCTAAATCTATTTTTCAAAATTTATAAAGTACACAATAAGTGTCTGAAGAAAAAGTATTTGAGTAAAGCAAACGACCTGGATAGGGTCTAAAACAAAAAAATATTAAAATACACATATTTGTACACATATTTCAATACAAAAAAAAAAAAAAAAGTAAAATTAAATACAAAAAAAAAAAAACATGAAAAGATTTTCTTATAGGGCAGTTATAAAACAGATATGGAATGTCAACAAATAAAAGCCAACCTTCAGGAAATAAAGAAAACCTTTGATAGATCAAACAAATGTCTCTCACAAAATAGAAATATTCTCCCAGAAACTTTAAGTAGACACGCAAAGATATTAGTAGACTGCTTTAATGAAGCAAGAATATTAATACATAAAAACAGAGAAAAGCTAAATCAATCACACTGGTCAATAGTATCTAAATTATTGGTGAAATTCAGATCAAATTTATTATCAGTCCAAAGGAGATACAATCTAGATATATCGATACCGACAATCTTGAACACCCCATTGACAGTAGGAACTAGTGAAGAACCAAATTTAATAGATCAGGAAGACATAGATTCAACAGAAGAAGACGAATCAGAAAGTAACACTGACCCAGAAGTTGAAGAAAAAGATCTACAAGACTTAACTATACCAGCGGTTATAAATTTACCCGAAATAGACGAAGATAATTCCTTATCAGAATCCGACACGAGCTCCAGCATTGTCGAACAAAAACCAGCAATCATGACGCAAACTAATATTGAATTTATAAACACTGCATCGAGGATTATACCGGATTTCAGCGGTAAAGCTGAAAACCTGCGTAGTTTCATAGATGCATTGGAAATTATAAAAACAATACAGGGCGCGCATGAAAACTTAGCAGTATCTTTAATAAAAACAAAACTAAAAGGACCAGCCAGGAATATAATCAGCAATGAGAATACAATTGATCAGATCATAAATAAACTTAAAACAAATGTAAAGGGCGAGTCAATCGACAATATATCTGCACGATTATTGAATCTTTCCCAGAAAAACAAAACACCCAACGTGTATACCCAAGAGATAGAAAAGTTAGCTAAGTCCCTAGAAGGAGCATATATTGAAAAAGAATATACACTAGAACAAGCTAAATCATTAAGTACCAAACAAGCTGTATCAGCAATGAAGAAAAATTGTCTAAACAAAGAAATTAAAGCTGTTATGCGTTCTCGTCAATTCAATAATATGGACGAAGCAATAGCTACATTTATTGAAACAGCCAATGATATAGCAGAAGAAACTAATACTATTATGTATTACCAAAATTACCCACAGCGCGGTGGAAATCGTGGTCGTGGTAATTATAGAGGCCGTAACTATAACAGAGGCGGCCAAGGGTACAATAATAACAATAATCACAACAACAACAACTCTAGAGGTGGCTCGAACAGAGGCGGCTCAAATAGAGGTAATAATAGAAGTAATATGTAGTGCGTATATGCCCGTACAGAATACCCTGTATTCAAATATAAAGTATGCAGCACTTTGTTGCATACAATAACCATAATAACGTAAACAAGCCCAGAGCCAGCTTATGTATTGGCTCGGTCTCAGATTACGCAGCGCGGTTCACTAGCCTCACTAGCTGGCCGTTTATGCTTACGCTGCAGATCCCACGCTCCGTCTGAGCGCATTCCGTGAGCAATATATATGCTCACTAATACACGCATATGCGAGCTACTCACTCTCCCTCTCTTTGTAGCTGTTAACGAATAACAGCATAAGTATATATGTATATCCATAGGCTAAGCGAACATTATAAATACTGAATAAATTCATTCTGATTCTGACTACAAAACGAACCACATGTCTTCATTTATTACATGGCGACCGTGACTAAGGTCAAAACAGACCTGGACATGGAAGGACAGCAGCAACGGCAGTAACAAAAAAAAAAAAACACACAACTATGAAAAGTGTTACAAGTGATGACCAGCAGTCAACAAGTGTGAAAAGCAATCCGTTCCTTACGCCAGCGCGGGAGACTTAGAGATTGAAAGAAAAAAAAAACCGAAAGTCTGAGTGAGTAGAGTGCGAGTAATGGGCAAACGCGGAGGCCAGAAAAACAAAATAAACAAAAGAATAGCACACATTAAGTGGTTATTATACACGAATACGCCGCCCACATGGGCAACAGCACAAAAATTAACTGCCGAACTTGATTTTCTGAAAGAAAGCCTCCAGCAAAGAAAGCCAAATACCGCAACTCACTCAGCAAATATCAAAGTTATAAATGTAAAACTAATAAAAAACACCATCTCCCAAGCCGTTGCCGAAGAAACCTGACGTCTGCCCGAACGACTACCCTGGATCACTATACGCTCCAGCATGCAAATTCACATGCTTGGGACCAAAGACCAGTGCGAAGACCGGCACCGGCCCCGCCTGAGCCCATAGGCCCCGGACAGCAGCAGCAGATACCAAAAGTGTGAAAGGCAGTCCGCCCTTTGCACCAACGCAGGAAGTAAATGAGCAACGTTGGACTGGAAGAAGCTGCTCCTGTTGAGCAAAGGGATGCACCCAGCCTGCAAGAGGTTTTAGAGGTGTACCCCTGTAGTGCGTATATGCCCGTACAGAATACTCTGTATTCAAATATAAAGTATGCAGCACTTTGTTGCATACAATAACAACAATAACGTAAACAAGCCCAGAGCCAGCTAATGTATTGGCTCGGTCTCAGATTACGCAGCGCGGTTCACTAGCCTCACTAGCTGACCGTTTATGCTTACGCTGCAGATCCCACGCTCCGTCTGAGCACATTGCATGAGCAACATATATGCTCACAAACACAGGCATATGCAAGCTACTCACTCTCCCTCTCTTTGTAGCTGTTAACCATTAACAGCATAAGAACATATATGTATCCATAGTCTAAGCACATAACATTGATTTTGAATAAAGACATTCAGTCAACAGAACCTAACCAGCACTGACGTGCCGATCTTCTTAATATTACATGGCGACCGTGACAAGTGTCACGAACATGTTAGGCCGGTAAAGGTGGAAAAGTGAAAAAAAAACAAAAGTCGCGTTCTAACCGCGCTGGTCTTCAGTTTCCCGTTGGTCATATTCACCGCCTCCTTCGTAAGGGCAACTATGCTGAACGTGTTGGTGCCGGTGCTCCTGTCTACTTGGCTGCCGTTATGGAATATTTAGCCGCTGAACAACAAGAAAACTAGAATTATCCCTCGCCACTTGCAATTGGCCATTCGTAACTATGAAAAGTGTGAGAAGCAATCCGTTCCTTACGCCAGCGCGGGAGACTTAGAGAAAAAAAAAAATTATAAATATATACTGAATACCAGCACGCCCACGCAGATGCCCACCAGATTGTGAGGGCCCACTCAACAGCCCCTTCTGCGAATATACGTGCAGACACTGCACAGCCAGCACCTCCAAAAATTACATTACAAACAACAAGTAAAAAATAGTACGAGAGGCAAACCGCCCCTTGTACCAACGCTGGAACAAGAAGAAGTACGAGAGGCAGACCGCCCCTTGTACCAACGCTGGAAAACACCAAGGGTGAACTGACCGACAGCGCCACAGAGGGCGCACAACAAAAAAAAATAAAATTATTATAATTATAATTATCAAAAAAAAAAATTTGTAAACCTATTGTAATGCCCGACGACAATTGAGTCGACCGGCAAGACGTTTGGCCCGTAAAGCCATTCGAAATACTAGGCAGGAAAACATGTAAAATAACTTTTTATAATTCCAAGAATATAAAAAAAAAAAATCCGATATATGTCAATAGAAACTAATGAAATAAGTAAATTTGTAAAAAATTTTGAAAATTCAGCCAAAATGGGCATTGTTGATGTAAAAACGGTAGACTCGACAGCTAATGTAATAAACAAAGTCGAAGTCGAAAACACCGACCTTAAACTAATAACAATACTTATTGTCATAATTTTTATTATAATACTAGCGCATCTATTATACAAATTATATAAGTACCACAACAGATGCATTAAGAAGCGATACCAGAGCCAGGCAAACGACCTGGATAAAATTTAAAATAAAATTACTCGTAATTAGCAACAGTAATTGATCAAAAACATTATTGAGAAAACAAACTAATTAAAATATATGGCTATTTGCTCATTAAATTTATGTTTTATTGGTTATTTTATAAATCTGTCTGCGAAGTAAAATTTTATTCTTATTTCCTGTAAACATTCAAAAATGATATAGACAAACCAAGAATTTTAAAAAAAAAAGAAATGGAATGGAGTGAATTAGCGAGAAAAATAAATAATTTCAAAGACAAATTCGAAAAATCTTATAAGTGTGTTAATAAGAACGCACCTATAAGGGTTGAAACGCTAATTCACCACATAAACATATTAGTGCTAAACTACAATAACATAGTTCAACTCTATTTAAGTAAAGAAAATAGGCTTACAGAGCAGCACGTAAATCAATGTAAGAAAATAATCAAATCACTTGGGACTAGAATATCGAATATCAGCACTAGGCACAACATAGTAATAGATATCCCAACAGATTTAAAATTAATGGCAACCTTTGAACCAGATCAACTAGAAGAACTGAATGAGTCTAAGCCAACACTAAATAGTGACCCTGATATTGAAGCTGATAGCGACATTGAGCCACTTGAATTAACAGAACCAAACATGGCAGTAAATCAAGTGGCCTTAGACCGCGAATATGTAAGACAGGTATCGTCTACAATTCCGGAATTTGATGGCAAAAAGCGATCACTGGCCAGATTTCTAACGGCTTTAAGACTAGTCGATCGTACTAAAGGTACACAAGAAGACTTAGCCGTAGAAGTCGTAAAGTCTAAAATAATTGGCCCAATTTTGTACAAAGTACAAAATGAAACATCCATTATTGGTATTATAAATAAATTAAATACCAATATCAAAGGCGAGTCAACTGACGTTATCAAAGCTAAGTTGCTTAACATAAAGCAGAAAGGCAAGTCAGCCTCGCAATATACAGCTGAAATTGACAGTTTGCGTAAGCAACTGGAAGCAGCCTATATTGACGATGGACTAGACTTTGATAACGCAGAGAAATTTTCTACTAAAGAAACAATATCTGCCATGACAAAGAATTGCGAATACGAAAAGCTTCGTATAATATTAGAAGCAGGCAATTTCAGCAATTTCAATGATGCTATGGGTAAATATATCCAATGCAGCACTGAAATGACTGGAAGTGCCAGCACAGTATTATATCAGCAAGGCAGACGTAATAGAGGCAATGATTATCGCAATAACCAAAGAGGTAGAGGCAATGGCCGCGGTAATCATAACGCAAACTATACTAACAATAGCAATGGCAGAGGACATTATAGAGGTAATACCCGTGGTAATAACCGAGAAAGGAATAATTCCAAACGAGGTAACAACCAAAACAATAACAATGGCAACTATAATGGTAATAATAATGTTCGAGTTACACAGACTAACTCGGAAAACCAACAAAACCCTTAAGATATGCACCAAGAAATACCAAAGTACACACAGTCAATCTAAACCTCAGTATCTTCATTAACATAAATAACGAAAAAACAGGTAAAGCATTTACCCTATTGCTAGATACTGGTGCAGACATATCACTATTAAAAGAACATGTTGATACATTTGAAAACATTAATTCAAACATATCAACTCAAATATCTGGAATCGGTGAAGGTTCAGTTTTTTCCAAAGGGTTAGCATTCGTAGAATTATCTACCGGAAAATATGTCATTCCACACGACTTTCACATAGTCGGACACGATTTCCCAATACCCAGCGATGGCATTATTGGTATAGACTTATTTAAAAAGTATAATTGCCAATTAGATTTCACACAAACATGTGATTCTCTAATACTTCGGCCAAATAATTTAAACTATCCTATAAAACTACCGATAACTCACACTTGTGATAATAATGCCACAATACTTCCAGCTCGTTCTGAAGTAGTCCGTCAAATCAATATTGTTTCGCCAGAAAACAATATTTTCATTCCAAATCAAGAAATTGATAAAGGAATATTCATTGGAAATACTATTTCCAATAATCAAAAAACATTTGTCCGAATTTTAAATACAACAAATTCAATAAAAATAGTACATCTTAACGACATTAAAATAGAAAAGCTAAGTGACTATGAAACAGTCCACGAAATTAGCAAAGATCGCCAAGAAACGGTGATGAAAAAACTAAAAAAGAACTTTCCCCCATTATTTAAGACACAATTAAAAGATCTCTGCACCAAGTATACAGACATATTCGGACTCGAAACCGAATCCATAACAACCAATAATTTTTATAAACAAAAACTAAGACTAAAAGATACTGAGCCAGTGTACATTAAAAACTACAGAATTCCTCATACCCATAAAGAAGAAGTTAATAATCAAGTCGAAAAACTTATCTCGGATAATATTGTAGAACCGTCTGTATCGGAATATAACAGTCCTATACTTCTTGTCCCAAAAAAGGGATTACCGGGTTCCGATACCAAGAGATGGCGATTAGTTATAGACTATCGTCAAATTAACAAAAAACTCTTGTCTGACAAATTTCCACTCCCAAGAATAGATGATATTCTTGATCAACTAGGCAGAGCAAAATATTTCTCATGCTTAGATTTAATGTCCGGTTTTCACCAAATAGAATTAGAAGAAAATTCTAGAAATATAACGTCTTTTTCAACGAGCAATGGCTCCTATCGTTTTACACGATTACCATATGGTCTAAAAATAGCGCCTAATTCTTTTCAAAGAATGATGACCATCGCTTTTTCCGGATTAGAACCTTCACAAGCTTTCTTGTACATGGACGACTTAATCGTCATCGGTTGTTCCGAAAACCACATGATCAAAAACTTAACAAACGTTTTTGACTTGTGTAGGCGACACAACCTTAAGTTACATCCAGAAAAATGTTCATTTTTCATGCATGAAGTGACTTTTCTAGGTCATAAGTGTACTGATCAAGGTATTTTGCCAGATGACAAAAAATATGATGTCATTGAAAAATATCCAGTCCCCACGGACGCTGATAGCGCTAGAAGATTCGTTGCATTTTGCAATTATTACAGACGTTTCATAAAAAACTTTGCAGATTATTCACGTCATATAACAAGATTATGTAAAAAGACTGTAAAGTTTGAGTGGTCCGATGAATGCCAAAAAGCGTTCGAATATTTAAAAAAAGCTCTTATGAAGCCCACTTTACTAAAATACCCAGATTTTAGCAAAGAATTTTGCATCATAACAGATGCCAGTAAACTAGCCTGTGGAGCAGTTTTGACTCAAACGTATGGAGATAAACAATTGCCCGTAGCATATGCTTCTCGTTCATTTACAAAAGGAGAAAGCAATAAAAGTACAACCGAACAAGAGTTGTCAGCAATCCACTGGGCAATAACCCATTTTCGACCATACATATATGGTCAACATTTCACTATTAAAACAGACCATAGACCATTGACATATCTGTTTTCAATGGTAAATCCAAGTTCAAAATTAACGAGAATGAGACTAGATTTAGAAGAGTATGAGTTCACTGTAGAATACCTTAAGGGAAAAGATAATTTTGTTGCAGATGCGTTATCAAGAATAACCATCAAAGAATTAAAAAGTACTAATACAAATGTCTTGAAAGTCACTACAAGACAACAAAGTAGACAAAATAAATCCTGCGCAGGAAAAGAACAAGAAATTTTGCCAAGGCAAAATCTTGATAAAGCTTCTAAGCCCAACGTATACGACGTCATTAAAAACGACGATATGCGAAAAATAGTGACCTTGCACATAACAAATATGCTATGTATTTTAAAACATGGTAAAAAGGTTGTTGCAAGAATTGAGATTAGCGATCTTTATACTAATGGAACTATCGATTTAGGTCAATTTTTCCAAAGGCTTGAAAAAGAAGCCGGTATATTAGGAATCAGCCAACTCAAAGTGGTACCGAGCGAAAAGATCTTTGAAAACATTTCAATAGATACTTTCAAAAATTTGGGCAATATATATTTAAAAAACTTAAGAGTAGCGCTACTCAAGCCGGTAACCCAAATAACTAAAGAAACAGAAAAAGAAGCAATAATGTCTACATTCCATGATGATCCTATTCAAGGTGGCCACACAGGCATTTCAAAAACGCTAGCAAAAATAAAAAGACATTACTATTGGAAAAATATGACACGTCATATAACAAAGTACATACGTAATTGTCCGAAATGTCAAAAAGCCAAAACAACAAAGCACACTAAGACACCTATGATTATAACTGAAACACCAACAAACGCTTTCGACAGGGTAATTGTTGACACTATAGGTCCATTACCAAGATCAGAGAATGGTAACGAGTATGCAGTTACACTAATTTGTGATTTAACAAAATACCTAGTTGCCATTCCGATCCCAAATAAAAATGCAAAAACTGTCGCTAAAGCAATATTGGAATCTTTTATTCTGAAGTACGGTCCAATGAAGACGTTCATAACGGACATGGGTACAGAATATAAGAATTCAATAATAACGGACATATGTAAATACCTAAAAATAGATAATATAACATCAACAGCACACCATCACCAAACAGTTGGTACTGTTGAAAGAAGTCACAGAACGTTTAATGAGTACATACGTTCCTACATATCAGTTGACAAAACTGACTGGGACACATGGCTTCAATACTTCGTTTATTGTTACAATACAACCCCATCAATGGCACATGATTATTGTCCATATGAGCTAATTTTCAGTAAAAATTCAAATATACCAAAACATTTTAATAGCATACATCAAATAGACCCACTTTATAATGTAGAAGACTATGCTAAGGAATCAAAATATAGACTAGAATTAGCATATAAAAGAGCAAGAATTATGATAGATAAACATAAGCAGAAAAATAAAGAACTATATGATAGGAAAACACTAGACTTAAATTTGAATATAGGAGACAAAGTACTTTTAAAAAATGAAGTAGGTCATAAATTAGAAAATAAATATCTAGGACCATATACGGTAGTAAGCATAAAAGATAAAGACAATGCTATAATAACAGATACAAAAGGTAAAGAACAAAAAGTTCATAAAAATAGACTAAAAATGTTTAACGAATAAAACATAAATTTTTTTATTGACCAAAAAAAAATTTGTATGAAACACAAATTGTTACAATGAATTTTCAAATTTTACATTTTTATATTTTACATTTTAATATTATATATTTTTATATTTTTATAATTTGAAATTTTTACATTTTTATAAACCCTAAATAATTTTTAAAAAAAAATTCATATTATTTTAATTATTTTTACTACATTTTACTATTTAATAAACAAAAAAAAACCAATTTTGATCATTTAATAACTACACATTTATAATGTTACGTTATTTCTTTAAAAAGGGAGGTGTAGTGCGTATATGCCCGTACAGAATACTCTGTATTCAAATATAAAGTATGCAGCACTTTGTTGCATACAATAACAACAATAACGTAAACAAGCCCAGAGCCAGCTAATGTATTGGCTCGGTCTCAGATTACGCAGCGCGGTTCACTAGCCTCACTAGCTGACCGTTTATGCTTACGCTGCAGATCCCACGCTCCGTCTGAGCACATTGCATGAGCAACATATATGCTCACAAACACAGGCATATGCAAGCTACTCACTCTCCCTCTCTTTGTAGCTGTTAACCATTAACAGCATAAGAACATATATGTATTCATAGTCTAAGCACATAACATTGATTTTGAATAAAGACATTCAGTCAACAGAACCTAACCAGCACTGACGTGCCGATCTTCTTAATATTACACCCCAACGATGGACCACGCCCACTCACAATAGCTGAGTACCGGGCACGACAACAGAAGAAAGAAAAGAAGAAAACTAAACGAAGCGGAAGAAGGATCAAACTGCTTCAACAGAGAAGACTCCTACAGGATCTCATCAAGACAGCGACAACGCCCCAGGAGAAAAAGGAACAATTAAAGAATCTCGAAATCATCGAGAAACAACTTCGTACTGGTGCGAAGCAACGCAATAAGGGCTGCAAAACTGCCAATGCCTAAATTGCCTTTAAATATAAATTCTAATTCAAGCCGATGCGCGAAAGCGCTACTTGAAAAATACTAAAATCTGTAAGGCTTTTACTAACACATACGGTTGGACTATTAATTGTATAAATAAAAATTGTCAGCCAACCGTATGCCCTAACTAACTCAAATTTTTCCTTTCGTAAATCAGTCTATAATGAATTATGACAGAAACTAAAAAATTAAAATAGATATTTCCGTAAAAAAAAAAAAAATATATATATATATATATATGTCTAATTGTACATAAGTACAAAAGACTAAATTAACTTTGAGAATATACAAGAATTTAAAATTGAAAAAAGGAAATTGAGAAGTTATAATTCGTTCAGTTTGTCTCATTAGGTAATTCAACATTTAATCAAGAATTAGCATGATTAAGGACAAGATCAACAAGGTATATAACGATTATACAGACTTTCGTATGCGAGCCATACAAATTTTGCAAAGGCATAGAGAATTCATACCAGTATATGAGTTCGAATACGAATATATAGAAACATTCGGCACAGTGACAAGTCCACTCTATTCATGTTCTAAAATAGAGAGCGGAATAATCTTGTCTACGCTACCCTACGTCAAAATAAAAACAATTATTGACGAGCATCCGATTCTAGGGCAGACAACAATTGTCTTAGTACGTCTGCATAGGTAGTAGTCAAACCAAAAGGCAAGAATATTTATATAGGAATATGGGGGGAAAAGAATCAAAGGCAGATGATAACACTGCCAATGTAGTTAACGTAGTAGAAGTCGTAGACACCACTCCCCATGTGCAGTTAACGAACATACTGCTAATAATACTCATTGTAATAGCTTCAGTAGACATCCTTCTGAAGATTTATCTTCTTCATAAAAAATCACTGAGGAAGCGTTACATGAGTCGAGCCAATGACTTAGACAAGGTCTAAGCCACTGCTTAAATAAAATATTTAAGTACCGGAAGCTTACATGGACTGGTCCCAAATAGTAGAAAAGATAAAGCGGCATAGGGAAAATTTCGATAAATCATACAAGTGCCTTAATAAAAGCGCACCAGTTTTAAGACCCACCATAATTAAACATACTGAGATCCTTGTATATGAGTACAATGAAATCAGGAGTATAGTTACCGAGTGTCAAAATAAACTGACAAGTTTACACAGAGTCCAAACTTCAGACGTTTTACAGCGTCTAAGGGATAATCTGGTAAACTTAAATAAAAAGTATGATCTCCAGCTTTATCTACCATCGGTGTTAAATACACCAGTAACGTTTGATAAGTCACTAATGACAAACGACCAAATAGAAGATACAAAATTAGTAAACATGGCACAAACAGTTGTAGAATTTATCAAGCTAGCCACATCTCTAATACCAGAGTTTGACGGTAAACCGGAAAATCTACAAAGTTTTCTAGATTCTCTGAATCTATTAGAAACCTTAAAAGGCACACATGAGCTAACGGCCATAAGCCTTATAAAAACAAAATTAAAAGGCCATGCAAGAAATCTAATAAGTAATGAGCAGACAATTGCTGCAATCATTACGCAACTGTCAAATGCAGTAAAAGGAGAATCGGTAGAAGTTGTATCTGCCAAGCTACTTAATCTGCAACAGAAAAACAAAACGGCTAACCAAAACACCCAAGCGGTGGAAAAACTGACAAAGGCCCTTGAAGGCGCCTATATCAGTGAAGGTCTAAGCCAATCACTTGCAAACAAATACAGCACTACAACAGCTGTAAAAGCTATGACCCAAAATTGTTCGATTGATAAGGTAAAACTTATCATGCAGGCAGGCACATTCACAAATATGAATGATGCCGTATCCAAATTTGTCAATAGCTGCACGGAGATAACAGGTCAAAGTAACACTGTCCTGTATTATCGACGAGGTGCAAGCAACAATAAGAGAGGAGGCCGAGGTTATAATCGTGGCAGAAATTACAACCACAACAACTATAACCGAGGCAGTAACAACAATAACAATAATTACAATAACCGTGGAGGAAGACGAGGCCAAAATAGAGGAAGAGGCCGAGGTAACTCCAACCAAGGTTATAATAACAACCAGGTGAGAATGGCGCAAAATACGCCGGAAAACTCTCAGAACCCTTTAGGAAACAACCAGTAAATGTAAAGGTTCATTCCATCAATTACAGTCTTAATATATTTGTCACTTTTTATAATCATTCAACTGAAAATAAACTCACATTCCTAATAGATACTGGTGCAGATATCTAACTTTTAAAAATAAATTCAGATAATTTCAAAATTCGAGAAGAAAAAATTATAAACATCCAAGGCATAGGCCAAGGTGTAATAAAATCTCAAGGAACAACTTCAATAGAACTTCAATCCACAAAATATATTATTCCACACGAATTTCATTTAGTAGATTCCGATTTTTCAATACCGTGTGATGGAATAATAGGCATTGATTTTATTAAAAAATTCAATTGTCAATTAGATTTCAAACCAAGTGAAGACTGGTTTATAATTAGACCTCAAAATTTAAATTATCCAATTCATGTTCCGATAACATATAGTGCTGGCAACAACACAGTTCTCTTGCCAGCCAGATCCCAAGTAATTCGAAAAATAGACATTAATACAGTAAATGATTACATATTTGTTCCTAATCAAGAAATACATAATGGAATTTATGTTGCAAATACAATAGCAGCATCCAAACATGTATACATTCGCCTTCTAAACACAACTAATTTCGACCAATTGGTCAAAGTAAACAAAATCCAATATGAAAATTTAAAAGATTACGACATTCATAGCACTACTCCAGAAAATAGAAGCGATCAAAATTAAATAAAAATTTTCCAGAACAATTCAAAAGTCAACTAACAGAATTATGCACCAAGTATAGTGATGTGTTCGGACTGGAAACCGAACCAATAGCGACAAATAATTTCTATAAACAAACATTAAGACTTAAAGATGATGAACCCATTTATATTAAAAACTACAGAAGCCCGCATAGCCACGTTAAAGAAATTCAAAAACAAGTAGGGAAACTAATAAACGACAAAATCGTAGAACCGTCTGTATCCGAGTATAACAGCCCACTCTTGTTAGTTCCGAAAAAATCACTACCAAATTCGGAAGAAAAGAAATGGCGATTAGTAATTGACTATCGCCAAATCAACAAAAAACTACTTTCTGATAAATTCCCGCTCCCCAGAATTGATGATATTCTAGACCAACTGGGCAGAGCTAAATACTTTTCATGCCTTGACTTAATGTCAGGTTTCCACCAAATTGAACTTGAAGAAAATTCAAGAAATATAACATCTTTTTCAACGAACAATGGCTCATATCGCTTCACGCGATTACCATTCGGTCTTAAAATAGCACCAAATTCATTTCAGAGAATGATGACTATAGCATTCTCGGGTTTAGAACCCTCTCAGGCATTCCTTTATATGGATGACTTAATGGTGATAGGATGTTCCGAAAAACACATGATTAAAAACTTAACTGATGTTTTTAATGTATGTAGGAAATATAACCTAAAGTTGCATCCAGAAAAATGTTCATTTTTCATGCATGAAGTGACATTTTTAGGTCACAAATGTACTGACAAAGGAGTATTGCCAGATGACAAGAAGTTTGACGTCATCAAAAATTATCCTGTCCCTCATGATGCGGACAGCGCGAGACGATTTGTAGCATTCTGCAATTATTATCGTCGATTTATAAAAAACTTCGCCGATTATTCACGGCACATAACTAGATTATGTAAAAAGAATGTTCCTTTTGAATGGTCAAGTGAATGCCAAAACGCATTCCAATACCTTAAAGAAAAGCTTATGCACCCCACATTATTACAATATCCTGATTTTCGCAAAGAATTTTGCATTATAACAGATGCAAGTAAACAAGCTTGCGGAGCAGTTCTAACTCAGAACCGTGATGGAATTCAGCTCCCAATAGCTTATGCATCTCGTTCATTTACAAAAGGGGAAAGCAATAAGAGCACAACAGAACAAGAGTTAGCGGCAATTCATTGGGCAATTACCCATTTTTGACCATACATTTATGGCAAACATTGTACTATTAAAACGGATCACAGACCATTGACATATCTTTTTTCTATGACTAATCCCAGTTCTAAATTAACTCGCATGCGGCTAGAGCTTGAAGAATACGACTTCACAGTAGAATACCTAAAGGGGAAAGATAATTTCGTAGCAGACGCACTTTCGCGTATTAATATAAAGGAACTCAAAGATATGCAACATAAAGTCCTGAAAGTCACTACCAGGCGACAAAGTAGACAAAATAAAAACTGTACAGTAGAAAATTATGAACTTCTGCCAAGGCAAAGTCATAAAAATGTATCCAAGCCCAACGTACATGAAGTCATTACAAATGATGAAGTACGAAAAGTAGTGACCTTGCGCATAACAGAATCTAAATGTTTATTTAAACATGGAAATAAAATTATCGCAAGAATTGAAGTTAGCGATTTATATACCAATGGAATTCTCGACCTAGGTCAGTTCTTCCAAAGGCTCGAAAAAGAGACCGGTATATTAAAAATCAGCCAACTCAAAGTGGCACCGAGCGAAAAGATCTTTGAATCAGTTTCAAGAGATTCTTTTAAAAATATGGGCAATAAAATATTAAAATCTTTAAGAGTAGCGCTACTCCAGCCGGTGACCCAAATAAAAGATGAAAAAGAGATACAACAAATATTGTCTACATACCATGACGACCCAATTCAAGGAGGTCATAGCGGCATAACAAGAACGTTAGCGAAAATAAAAAGACACTACTACTAGAAAAATATGACACGTCATATAAAAGAGTACGTACGTAGATGTCAAAAATGTCAAATGTCTAAAACAAAGACGCACACAAAAACTCCTCTGACACTCACCGAAACACCTGTGAATGCTTTCGATATAGTGATAGTGGATACTGTTGGTCCGCTACCCAAATCGGAAAATGGTAATGAATACATAGTCACATTAATATGCGACCTTACAAAATATTTAGTAGCCATTCCAATAAAAAGCAAAAGCGCAAATAATGTCGCAAAAGCTATATTCGAAATTTTCATACTCAAGTTTGGTCCAATGAAGACGTTCATTTCGGACATGGGAACAGAGTATAAAAACCAGATTTTAACTGACTTATGCAAGTATTTGAAGATCAAGAATCTCACCTCAACTGCATATCATCATCAAACATTAGGGACAATAGAACGAAGTCATCGAACTTTTAATGAATACATTCGTTCATACATCTCTGCAGACAAATCTGATTGGGATGTCTGGGTTCAATATTTCACTTATTGCTTCAACACGATACCATCAGCAACGCATGAGTATTGTCCATACGAACTAGTATTTGGCAGACTACCGAAACAGTTCATAGATTTAAACAAAACTAATTACATAGATCCTATTTATAATTTAGATGACTATTCTAAGGAAATAAAGTTTAGATTAGAAATAGCATACAAAAGAGCTAGAATTATGTTAGAAAAAGCTAAAGCTTATAGGAAATTAGCATATGATGGAAAAACAAAAAACTTTGAATTAAAAGTAGGAGATAAAGTACTTATAAGAAACGAAACAGGGCACAAATTAGACCCAGCATATTTAGGACCATATATAGTAGAGAAAATAGAAGATAATGACAACATTTTTATTAAAGATAGTAAAGACAAAAAACAAAAAGTTCATAAGAATAGATTAAAAATGTTTAATTCTTAATAAAAAAAAAAATATATATAACGGCCTGATCAACCGAATGAAAAAAACTAACTTTTTACAAATAAACGAATTATAAATTTTTATACCTTTAATAATTTTGTATTTTTATACTCCAACATTTTTAAATTTCTTGTTATATTCAAAAAAAAAAAAAAAATTTTTTTTGCAAATAAACGAAATATTACAATAAAACGTATCTTGAAAAAAACGTATAACTTAAATAATTTTGTATTTTTATATTACAACATTTTTTAAATTTCTTGTCATATTCAAAACTAAAAAAAAATTTTTAATTTTTATAAAAAAAAAAAAAATAAAAACCTTAATAATTAAGTTCATTTAATAACTACACATTCATAATGTTACGTTACTTCTCTAAAAGGGGAGGTGTAGTGCGTATATGCCCGTACAGAATACCCTGTATTCAAATATAAAGTAAGCAGCACTTTGTTGCATACAATAACAATAATAACGTAAACAAGCCCAGAGCCAGCTTATGTATTGGCTCGGTCTCAGATTACGCAGCGCGGTTCACTAGCCTCACTAGCTGGCCGTTTATGCTTACGCTGCAGATCCCACGCTCCGTCTGAGCGCATTCCGTGAGCAATATATATGCTCACTAATACACGCATATGCGAGCTACTCACTCTCCCTCTCTTTGTAGCTGTTAACGAATAACAGCATAAGTATATATGTATATCCATAGGCTAAGCGAACATTATAAATACTGAATAAATTCATTCTGATTCTGACTACAAAACGAACCACATGTCTTCATTTATTACAAATAATCAAGTACGAGTAACACAAAGTAGCTCGGAAAACGCTCAAGCCCCCTTGAGCAACAAAACGTAAAAGTTTTTAATATAAATCTAAATCTCAGCAGCATAATTAAAATACAGAATCAAAAAAATAATAAACCATTAACATTACTAATAGATACAGGAGCTAACATATCAATTCTAAAAGATAATAGCATATGCTCTGAAATTAATCAAACCTTCAAAACAAATATTACAGGAATTGGTCAGGGAACAATTCAATCAATTGGACTAGCAACAATTGATTTACTCTTCGATTATTTCATAATCAGTCATGACTTCCAAATAGTTAATAATGAATTCCCCGTACCGTGTGACGGAATCTTGGGACTTGACTTCATTCGAAAATTCGATTGCATATTAGATTATCAAAACGATGAATTAATACTAAAACCACAATCACTTAAATACCAAATACATGTGCCACTCTTACACAATGTTATCGACAATTCAATATTATTGCCAGCAAGGTCGGAAGTAGTGAGAAAAATCACACTTCAGTCAAATGAAGATGCTGTTTTAGTACCAAATCAGGAAATTCATCCTGGGGTATTTATAGCTTACAGCATCGTAAAAAGCAATAATGCAATAGTTCGTATTTTGAATACAACAAATAATAATATAAATATCGAAAATCCTAACATTGAATTCGAATCAATAGAAAATTACGAAATTAAATCGTTCAATAAAAACCAAACCAATAGAACTAATGAAGTCTTAAACAAATTAAAATTCCCAAACCATGTGAAAACAAAACTTACTGAATTATGCACCAGATACAGTGACATATTTGGTTTAGAATCAGAAGCAATTTCGAGTAACAACTTTTACAAACAAAAATTAAGATTAGCAGACAAAACTCCGGTTTACATTAAAAACTATAGAAATGCGGAAACAGAAAAACCAGAAATAAATAGACAAGTAGAAAAATTGATTAAAGATGGTATAGTCGAACCATCTATATCAGAATATAATAGCCCACTTCTCTTAGTTCCTAAGAAATCACTCCCAAATTCAAAAGAAAAAAAATGGCGTCTTGTAGTGGATTATAGGCAAGTAAATAAAAAACTTCTAGCAGATAAATATCCATTACCTAGAATAGAAGAAATCCTAGATCAATTGGGAAGAGCGAAATATTTCTCGTGTCTAGACCTAATGTCTGGCTTCCATCAAATTGAACTAGAAGAAAAATCTAGAAATATAACATCTTTTTCCACGAGCACTGGCTCATATCGCTTCACGCGATTACCACACGGCCTTAAAGTAGCCCCAAATTCATTTATGAGAATGATGCAACTTGCTTTTTCTGGTCTAGAACCATCGCAAGCATTCCTTTATATGGATGATTTAGTTGTAATTGGTTGTTCTGAAAAGCACATGTTCAAAAATCTAACAAGCATATTCGAGCTTTGTAGAAAACACAACCTTAAATTAAATCCAGAGAAATGTTCATTCTTTATGCACGAGGTAACATACCTTGGCCATAAATGTACGGACCATGGCATCCTTCCGGATGATAAAAAATATGATGTAATTAAAAATTATCCAACTCCAACAGATCCGGATAGTGCACGACGTTTCGTCGCTTTTTGTAACTACTATAAAAGATTCATTAATAATTTCGCATAATACTCACGTCACTTGACAAGACTGTGCATTTGGCGTAGCCAAATAACTTAAAAGCAATATTTGACGTCAGTAAGCACAAGTATTCGCGGTTTCATGTCCGTAGCTTTTATAGAAACGAAAACATTTCGTTCTACAGACAGATGCACGTACATTCCGCAAAACTAATAACACTGTGAGGAATATTAGCTCGCAAATGACTGCGAATATTTAATTGTTGTTTAGTGAGATTATATTACATTTTAGACATATTACATGTCTGTTAACCAGAAAATTTTTTAGAAAAACAACACAAAAGTGATAATAGCTTTGATAAAATATAACTTTTTTTGGTCATCGTGCTCTTCCTGAAAAAGCCATACATAAAATACTAACAAGTTCAAGAATAGGTTAGTTAGCAAGTTTTATAATTATTGCCACATAAATTATTGTCGGTTAAGCTTAAAACGTTGAACGCACATACCAAGACATACGTTTCTTTGCTAACATAATCAGCCAATCACATTGCCAGCGTTTCTTTGATGATTTTTTTCATGGCATTTCCCATTGAAGGTGCCGTTGATCCGGAAGTTGAATAATCGAATTTGAACAAATATGGCTGTACATCGGGAAACGAAGTGTCGAAGATCAGATCAAGCTCGCTTTGACTTGGCGTCTTAGGCACATAATCGTGTCGGTTCATTAATTCTGTAATGTATATAACCTTTTCGGTAAGCAGGTCCGACACATTTTCGCGGCAGAGCTGGCGCTCATCCTCGTTTTCGTGCTTAATTAAATCCAGGTGTACTGTCCACACCTCCCATGGTATAGACTCCTGTGTAAATAGCCAACGATTTTTCTTTTTCTGAAAAAACTCCAAGCTGATCTGTCCGGATCCGCAGCTTTCATTTGAACGCAACTTTTCGCTAAACAAATTGATGGCACGCTTCACCCTGCGCGTAAGGCTATCTGATGTGCAGCAAACATATGTAAAATCAATAAAGTCACAATCAACATCTGAATACCCCACGGTCCCAATGGAGTATTGTGCATCTCCCGTATACATATATTTGCCCAAACAGCGGTGAAAAAGCACTGTGTGAAATATGCCGGCCACTGCCTCATCCACCTGGCGACCTTCCATAGTTAGATCAAATATCTGTGAGCGTGCGTTCATTCTAGAAGTCGACTCTATGATTTAATAATCGAGTACAGTTTTTCGTTGGGGCTGAGCTTGCTCAAAAATTTTTACTGTTTGGTGATTCGTGCTTTGCCACGACGAAGCTAAGTTCCGTTATATCTCTTTTTCACCTGCACTCGCTATTACATATATGATTATAAATATACTCTAAGCTTAAGCTCTAATAGTAATCATTAAGAAATAGATTAAACAACGTTTTCATTCCCTCTATCAAATTAATAATGTTGTAAAAGCTTAGATTAAATGTCGCATTGCTTGTTTCCGTTCAATATAGTTATTTAAACTCTTCAATATTTGGGAAACAGATTTGTTTGTTACCATTCTTCAGCTAATGGTATATCAATCTGTGGTTTAAATTTATAAGATCGTACCTATATATTCGGACATGCCTCAAAATCGGTCAACTTTATATGAAATATTTGCGTTAACAGAATGTTCTCCCGCTTGACATCTCGATAGAATATGCCAACGTTGTGCAGGAAGTCTAGATGAAAAGCAAATCGATAAGTCCATTATCTGTTTGAATAAAGGAAACCAATGTGAACTCACCTATAACAAGCGAAATTTTACCAACTTACAACTGCAACAAGTCATGAGGGAAGTGATCAACTTTGACAGACGATTCGCCATTGGGTAGGTAATCGGGTACTACAAAAAATTTAAAAACAAATGTCTGTTAAGTATATGTTATAATGATAATAGGTAGCACGATTAATTAGTAAATCCATATACTAATAAACGTATACCGTATACCAATTGGTCTCCCAGTTTTAAAACTATCGTCTCGAAACATTGCAAAAGTCCGTCTTTCTGTTGTATATACTGCCTGCCGGTTCAGACCACGTATATACCTTAGCTCTCACAGTAAAAATTGGTCAAAAAGTAAGTTCTTTTAGACATACTTTTTTGTTTGTTAGTTTTTTTTAGTTTTCCTATTCTGCTTACATGCATGCAAAACCTTTTCATCAGAGGACCACTTATTATATAGCTGGCATAATCGCTCAAAAAGAAGGTTTTTGTATTAACCAATTTTTGTATATCAAGATAGCTTGACTATGCTGCTAATAAATAAGCAAAATCTTTTGAAGATCGGACTACTATATTATATAGCTCTATATAAAGAATCGCTTTAGAAATTAGTTTTTGCATATATTCCGCTTTCTAAGATATTTTCACCAATCTCAGAACTTACGAGCTATTATTTTATATCTGCTAAGTCTTAAGGCAAATATCCACAAGGATATTAAGATTTCGGTCTACCGAATATATGCGTCCTTTTCGCTGATTATGGGGTTTGTGACTCTTAACTTTAACTTTTCCTTCTTATCTGTTATTTCCAATTTAAAAATCATTGATTTCAATCCTTTTTCATCAGTTCGTGTTTGGAAAAATTTTCACGTGATATTATTCTTTGTTTCCTGGCATAACTATTATAATATCGGCACGAAATGTGTAAATGAGAAATGTCATGCCATAGATAAATCAGCATCTACAGTCAAGTTTATATAGCAATGTCCGTTTGTTTATTTAGGATATCGTACAAACGTGACTTGTATGCCTGTATGAACGCATTGCAGATTACAAGAGCTAAAGTTGATGCTATAATATAAGAACACCCTCTTTTTAAAAGCATAAGCTTGGGTTATTCAGAATGGCGCGAAATAAATTCACAAAAAGTTCTCAGAGCCTAGATAATTTTGGTTACAAGTTTATTTAATTTTTTTTTTATTTATATATACGAATTTATATTTATATATACGAATATGAAGATGATCTTACCAATAATCGATTTGCTTTACTATTAAGGGACGATGGCCAGTAACCTGCAAGATAACAAAATGTACATAAATAGGTTATAAAGAATAATGAATGTGAGCTCCGTACCTTGCTTTCTTCTTTTTATTTTACGAGCGTGGCCAGGGTTATTGCTGCAACGAAGAATTACTTGCTGCTGAATATTTACAGTCGAATCTAAGTTATGAATCAGTTTTCGGACATGGCATTTTGTAAAGTCGTGAACGTTGTAAAGATGTAAGTCCCTGTTTAAAGAAAAAAAAGAAAGGCCAAAATAAATAAATAATGCAGCTTGTTTTTTAAGATAGTTGGTTGCAATTCTATAGATTTATATAAGGTTCTCGTTATCATGCCCCTAATTCCGTATTGATAATCGGCAAGAGACTTTACGACTATTTGATAAGACTATGCCCTTCTCAATCCTCACCAATTCAGCATCTCAGTCAGTCACTTTTATTGATGTTTTGGAAAAATTTTATTTACCATCATTATTCGATTGTGTGCGCAATGAGAATACTCGAAATCTCAAGATATATTATCAGAACATCTCTGGAATGCGAACAAAGTAGTCTTTATATCATAGTACTTATCATGACTTAGGTTAACTTGGATTTCTATGATGAAAAATTTGTTGACTCGAAAACCTTTCGTCTTTTGTAACGACAAAAACGCAATGAAAGTACAGAGCTCGAGAGCGGGTAGTGTCATAACAGCTACGTTATTTAGGCCATTTGGCCTTAATAATATGCAACAGAAACCCATCTCCGGAGACGCAAAAGGAAGATATGCCTGCATCTCCTACATGGTCTCTGCTTCCAGCTTCCTGAATTTGCACGGATTTTTAGCATCATAGCAGCAGACGAGCACATGCACTCGTCATATCCGGCGAGGTAATCAGAGAACGAACAGACGCCTTTGTTACAGCAATAGCAATAGCAATAGCAAAGAAAAAGCACAAATTACTATCTACTGGTAGAATCGTAAAATCGAGAATACTCGCAAAAGGTGGCACTCTGCAATACGCTAATTAAATTGCTGAAGTCGTCCGTGTCAAGCAAACAAAGTGTTAATGGGCAAACTTGAAGTGCTGTACCGTCCTACCCGGAGCACCATAAACAGTGGAAGCACTATTCCCGGATCAGCTAATCAATGTCATCATCTCTCAACTGCGGACATTCTGATGGTGCCTTGAATCGACTCAGTTAAGATTATTGCCGCAAATGATATAAAACGAAGCGACAAAGAACAACTGCAAGTGGAGACAATAACCATTTAAATAATATTGCCTCAACTTAAAGTTGGTGGAATAAGTATAATGTATATAAAACGTATACCATCATACAGACTGTACAAACACATTATCAAAATAATAAATAAAATTTTACAGCGGGCTCTAAAAATAATATAAGCGAGAAAGAAAGGCTATCATCGGCACGCCGAAGATCTAATACCCTTGCAGAACCAACCTTTTCATAATGCTTATAGTGCTTTGCCCGTATCTAAGAAGCACAGGGAAAATAGTTAATGCCGAGATTGGGCAAGATATCTTAAAAAACAAAATGTTTTTTCATACAACAACTTAATTTTCGACCGATCGTTCCTATGGCAGCTATATGATATAGTGGTCTGATCTTAATAGGATTTTGCATATATATCAGAAGTAAAGTAAAACTAATAAATGCCGAGTTTGGTCAAGATATCTTGATAAACAAAATGTTTTTTCATACAAAAACTTAATTTTCGACCGATCGTTCCTATGGCAGCTATATGATAGTGGTCCGATCCAGCTGGTTTTCACATATGTACTGCGTGCAACAGAAAGACGGACTTCTGCAAAATTCATTAAGATAGCTTTAAAACTGAGAGACTAGTTTGCATAGAAACAGACAGACGGACATGGCTATATCGACTCGGCTGTTGATGCTGATCAAGAATATATATACTTTATGGGGTCGGAGATGTCTCCTTCTATGCGTTACACATTTCACGACAAAATTATAATACCCTCTGCAAGGGTAGAAAAACGCGTTGGACTTAAAACACAGAGTAAACAATTCCAACATTAGTATCGCTCGACATAACATTCTTGTTTTCCAGTATACTAAGGAAATTTGCACTGGACACAAAAAATGGATAATGGACCAACTTAAAATAACACACAATTATACTGAAACAAATATTTATTGACATAGTTAAATAAATATTCAGAAAAAAACGGTCCTAGTCGGGACTATCCGACTAGGAGATATCCTGAACCCACTTCAACCAACATTAAATGAGGCTCGCGCTACAAACTCATTTGCCTTATCAGTAACAAAACTAAATTGATTTATAGCTATGTGGTGGTGGCGGGGCGGATGCGATAGCTATGAAATGGAAGCTACTTCATATATATACTATTCTGAAAGCTAAATGTCAAGTTTGGTGACTCCAGCTCTTATAAGATAGGAGATTTGCTCAATAAACAGGATTTCGATATCAATCTATATCGATTCCTTGAAAATGGGGAAAGTTATCGAATATCGAAAAGAAACTCGTTCTGCGCGGGCACTAGGACCTGTTTTCAACATTTTAAGTCTCTAGCTCTCATAGGTTCTAAAATCCGTTCATAAATACGGCCAGACAGACGGACATGGCTAGATCGATTCGGCTATTGATGCTGATCAAGAATATATATACTTTATGGGGCCGGAGGTGTTTCCTTCTGCCTGTTACATTCATTCGCACAAAAACATTATACCCTTTTAAACCATTTTTAATGGGTTTGGGGTATAAATAGAATGCCAATGGGATCACCGGCCTCCTCAGTAATCGCAGACATAATAATGGAAAAACGGTTGGACAATATTGATAAATTACAAATATAACCAAGACAAAACAGAAGTACATTCTGAGAGGACTGAACTCTTTTTCATAAACACATTAAATTTATAACTGAACTAAAACAAATAAGAGGTTCTAGTCGGGAGCTCCCGACCAGGGGATACCCTGAACCCTCTTCTTCCAACATCAAATGCATATATATATTCTATTTTAAAAGCTATATTTCAAGTTTGGTGACTCTAGCTCTTATTATTTACCAAAATTGCCCAAAAAACAGGATATCGATATCGATTTTTATCGATTGCTTGGAAACGGAGTAAGTTATCGATTATCGGAAACAAACTCGATCTGCGCGGGAACTAGGAGCATCTACATCTAAAATTTCAATTCAATTTCTAGACCTTATAGGTTCTGAGATCCTTGCATTCATACATACGGACGGACGCACGGACGGACGGACGGACAGACAGACGGACATATTTGAGTGTGTTGTTATTCCCTGCTCTGGCTTTCGCTGGCAAAGAAATAAATTTTGTTAGTTTTCTAGCGATGATATAGACATGCATGTGTAGATTTGCACGCATAATTCACACAAACATATGTGTCTCGAGCAAACACTGTCCAAAAACAAAAGTAAAATCAGTCTACGTGTATTTTTTTCTGATAATAGTTATTGCACAAGCTGCACTCTGTGATAACATTAAATTTTAAACAAATTTATCTATAGTATATAGGGTAATGTATTATTCAAATAAAGAATGCATTTCATGAATAAAGAAAAAGTACTTTGCGTCGAACGTTAGTTTAAAACTTTTTCGATTAATGTACTTCAAAAACGAAGCGACGCAAAGATCGTCTGGCTTTTGGAGAGCGATAAGCCACTCGGCTGGCATGTCGTGTGAAGTGGGTAAAGCCAGATGAGAAGTCAGGCTACAATTTTGCGTCGCATTCAAATGTATGGGCGTTACTCATCTTAGTGTTTAAATTGTCTTTGGTAATAATTCATTTTAAATCATCAAAAAGTTTCCGCGTTTGTTTCCAATCAACACAAATCTATAACGAGATCCCGACTTTAAGAGTGAGAATCACAAAATTGGACATGTAGCTTCTCGTATAATAAATTTAATTTTTTGGATAACACATAACCCGGTAAGTCGAAAATTCAAATTGGAAACACACAACAGTTCTATATCCTACTTTTGGCTGGCCTTTTAGCGAATATAATATTATATTAATATTCCATGGAACAAGCAAATTTTTTGCAGAACAATATTTCAAGACTGTTCAAGAAAGAAAATATTCGTATATGCTCAAAAGACAATTGCATTCAAATTATGGCTTTGATTGGTGGGCAATTCCTTTTGATTTACTTAATGTGCCTTAGTAATGGGGAGGAGGCGGGTAGTGGCGATAACTATAAAATGATCTGCAAATACTATTATAGAAGCTTCATGTCAAATTTGGTGTCTCTAACTCTTAATACATAAGAGATTTGCTCAAAAACAGGATTTCAATATTGATTTATACCGATTGCTTTGAAACGAGAATGTTATTATCAGATACAATCTCGATCTGCGCGGTCACTAGGAGTTTATAATTTCAAATCTCTAGCACTTTAGGTTCTGAGATAGACACGTTCATAAGCAGCACAGACAGATGGTCATGACTAGGTAGACTCGACTATTGATGCTAGTTAAATACATATATATATACTTAATGGGCTCGGAGATGCTTCCTTCTGTCTGTCACATTTTTATAACCTGAACGAACCCATTAAAAATGGGTATTAAAGGTATAATTTTTTTGTGCAAATGTATGTAACACGCAGAAGGAAGCATCTCCGACCACATAAAGTATATATATTCTTGATCAGCATCAATAGCCGAGTCGATATAGCCACGTCCGTTTGTCTGTCCGCCCGCATGTATGAACGCAAGCTAGAGACCTGAAATAGCCACCAAACTTGACATGTAGCTTAAAAAATATTATATATATATATATATCAAGTATCTTTCATTTTGTAGCTATCAGCACCTTCTACCTAGCTAGAAATCAAGTTAAAACACCAATTTATACTGTCCATCAATATAATCCTCAACTTAAATGTCAATATTTTGTTGAGTTGAGGGGGCAGCAAATAATGCGGTCAGTTGCGAGTTCGAACCCTGCCAAGCGAACCTTCTGTTTTTTATTTATCTTTATTAATACTAAAGCAAAAGAGCGCGTAGCACGAGCTGCATATGGAATAAGAGGGTTCAGGGCTCCCTAGCCGGGAGCTCCCGACTGTAACCTCTTACTTGTTTTGGAATGTTTTGTGTATGTGAAGGTGGAAATTCATAAGTCCCAAAAACATCAAAACTTGTCAAACTTGCATCAGATAGCCAGGCAATCAAACAGTCAACAAGCGCATAGATGCTTGTATACACATACAAACTTGTGTAAAAGTGTGTGCGAGACCGGTCAAAAAAGTCTGCATGCACACATGGCAGCGCTAGGGCATCCTTACCAACAACAACCATGTAACATTTTTTGCACCGATTTGTTTCTTTTCTTATCCATGTTAAAATTTGCGTTGCGTCCTGTAGTTTAGTTTGAACGAGGTAATGAAATAACAAATAATTCTGTATTGGGCATTTAAACTGCTGAGATATACATATTTAAATAAGACGACGTTCCTCAATGATTAAATATTTTTCTGACATTATAGACTATCTGATCACATATATGTAACTGACAACGTATGCCAAAAATACCTACATATGTATAGATACTACCGTTACCCTTTCTGCATTTCTGCTAAAGTGCTAACATAATACGGTGCAGACTTTATTAGAGCCAAAATCGTGCCTTTTTGTTATTTAAGTATAACTTTTGTATTATTAAACATACTGTATAATTTTTTTTCTTAAATGCAGTTAATAAATGTAAAAATAAAACTTCCCTTCCGCGAGTTAGTTTGTTCTGTTTTCTAAGGTTCTATGGTTTGTTCTACGACGTAGTGTGTTTTTACTAAGGAAAATATGTACTTGTATAAAATAAAAACAAAGATAAAAACAGATAACATAGGTGTATTGTGAATGTGCATCTATAATTAAAGTTACATGTACATATAAGCATAGATATTAGCATTGGTATGCATATACCTACTCCTACATACATACATATACATATGTACATACATACGTTTATCAATGGTGCGAATTTGAATATGTTTGCTGCCTTTACTAACCTTACACCACTGTTTTGCTGTTGAATTCGATGACCTTTAAGGGTTATATTTTTATTAGGTATTGGTTATGCGTTGGTTATAAACACTTTTTGTAAAGCTGGCGTGGTGCTACTTTTCCAGTCAATAGAAGTCACACGCATATGTTTTGGATGAACTGCCACCACCTTTAAAGATAGTGATTCTGTTCCTCCTGATTCGTTCATCTAATAAAACAGTGTGGATACCACTGCTGCAGCTTCCGTTTTTATGCTTTTCTGCGAGTATATGGCAATGTTGGTACTTATCATTCTTCAGATTCACTAAATTTTATTTCCAATGCTTAAACGATAGATTTATTTCATTTTGTGTGAGGTCAGACAATATCGAAGAATCGATTAATCGATTATTGCCACAGGCTTATGATAATTCCGCGTTTCCGCTGCACGGTATTGGAGCATGCGTATAATACTGTTGTTATAATTAATTATTACGCGAGTTGCTAATAAAAAATATGTATATATATATATACATATGTAAATTCTTTATATTCAGAAGAAGGAAAAGATGAACAGGGAATCACCATATTTTAGCTCTGATTTGTTTTAGTGCCTAATGTTGCTTACGAGAAACTTTAGCTTTGGCGATCGGCTGAGTTCGCCATGCTTATTCTCGCTTGCTGCTTTTGAATGCTTAGTCAGAATTTTTTGCTTCATGAGTATAAAGATCGTAATAAATACTTAAGTATTAAATTTACGGGCATTTTTTTTTTGTTTTAGTCACCCCTCATAGGCAGCGTCAAGAACAGTCAGGGGTGGTGTTGTATATCTTATTAACGTATTTTTTCTTCTGAAGAAGACATTTCCTTCGGAACTTACTTTTCTTGCGTATTATATAACGCGGTGGTAGAACGATTGTCGAGTGTCATGCAGGGATGATAATATTTTATTATTTACTTTCGATGGTTTTGAACTATCATCAACGCATCTAGAAGAGCAAATGGGAGCTGCTAACTATCGATTTATGTCGAATTTTCGATTTGGCGGATGGTAAATACATAATACCACTAACCATACAATACATAGATATACCAATCAGAATTTTTATCGGAACACGATAAATCGCAACGAGGGAGCCCCAAGGGTGCCTGCGACAATTTTAGTGTGCCCAGACAGAGTATGACTGCTGAGAGTGGCAGCCGAACGCCGGCCTCGAAAGCCGAACGTTCAGTATGAAGCCGCATCTCGCTCAGCGCACGACGTCGCTGCGGCTGATGCTTTTTCTTAATATATGTATTTGTATTTATTTATGTATTTTTCTTAATATATGTATGCCAGTTTTAAATCCTACAGCCCAAATAAATACATATGTGTTTACGCATGTGCAGAGTGTGCCTCGCTCTCACTTGTTGCTCATTGCGAGGTTATTTCTTCAATTGTGTGCCTTTTGTGCCTGTGGTAGCAATAATTCAAATGCTCTATCAAGTATTTCTTCGTCCAGTCAGGCATAATGAAAAGAATCTGAATCTATATTTATAAAATAAACAATTCATTGACCTAAATGAAATATTTATTTATTTGTATTTATTTTCTGTTTACTGTAGGGACCTATTTTTCTTAAAATGTAATAATATCTAAGTCGTATTTCTGCAAGGGTGGATCGCACTTGTCGCTAGTTAGCACTGATATGGAAAAAATGCCAGTGATATTTTTATGAATTTTTTGACATTGTTATATTTTTAGGTTAAGGGGTTTTCTGACAGGCAATGAACGATCAGAATGTCTAACATGCGTCTGGAACCATACCATTTTCTTTGCCTGTTCACACATTTGTGCCTTTTGTGGACGCAAGCCCACCGCAGACCAGTGTTGCCATTTATTGAGCAACCAAAAAAGCTAAATCTGCTTTAAAAAAAAACGCAAAAAGAAGCCGAACAAAAAGCTGAAATTTTAATGGCATTGTTGTTTGATATTTTCAATAAAAGCAATAGTGTATTCACAAAATTCAACAACTTTTATAATAAAATAATTAAAGCATATGGACATAAAGATATATTAAAAAAAAAATTACCTTTGGCAGGGTTTGAACTCGCATTTATCCGCACTACCTGCCGCCGTCTCTACTCAACAGCGACACCAGCCAAAAAAAAAAAAAAAATAGTTTCCCCGGTAGTGCTCGAACTCGCGACAGACCGCAACACTTGCTATGCCTCTACTCAACAGCCACACCTATAGTTGAGTCTTATTGAGAAAAAAAAACGAATTAAAATAGCAGCACTAAAAACAATACAATCGAATTCGAAGCAGACGCGCATGAATGTGTGTGTGTACATGTATACAGAAATTCTTGGATTTTGCGTTGCAAGCACGTGAGCAGTCAAAATACCGAAAAACAAAACAAAAACCGATCTTCATGAAATTGTCTACAGTATATCTTATTGTACCATAGAATATTTGTGTATTCTCGAAAAGTAAATTGCATTAAAATTGTGGCTTAAATTTGTGTGCAATACAAGTCGGGTTATTAACTTGATTTGTAGCTATGAGGTAGTAGCGGGGATGTGGCGATAGATATAAAATGAAAGATATTTGATGTATATATATAGTAAAGATATCACTTTTGGTGAATCTTGCTCTTATTAGTTACCCAATTTGCTCAAAAAACAGGATTTCGATAGTTAAAAGTCTCTTTAAGTCTCTTATAGTTTATAAGATCCTTGCGTTCATACATACGGACGGACGGACAGACGGGCAGACAGACGGATATGGCTAGATCGACTCGGCTATTGAAGCTGATCAAGAATATATATATACTTTTTGGGGTCGGAGATGCTTCCTTCTGCCTGTTACATATATTTTCACACATACAATATACACTTTTTACCCATTTTCAATGGGTTCAGGCTATAAAAAACTCCGCAATGTTAAATGTAACGAGAAAAATAATAATGCGAATAGTCAAGTAGAAACTGATGCAGTTAAACTTGTATTTCAGGGCGACTTAAGAATTTCAACGCAGCGATATGTTTCAAAACTTCAAAAATTTCCCTCGTACAATTATTTCGACGGCAATTCAAATGGAACCTACAAGCAACTTGATACAACAAGTTTGAAGAAGTTGCAGCCGTGGCTATACTTCAGGGCGACTTATAGACAAAAGGCAGCACAATCAAACCCATCGAACAAGGGCGACTAGTGTATCAAAGGCAGAAATCCACAATTAATTAAGCTACCCACTTACGCATCACAACACGTCCAAATAAACTAGTACAAGCGGTGTTAAATTTCAGGGGGACTTGGGCACCAAAGGCAGAAATACAAAATGAAATAAACTACCCACTTACGCGACAAAACAAGTTGCGACAATTATGTTTAAATCGGTATTTCAATGCGACTTACCTATGAAAATAACACCATCGATCGAATATCGCTCATTTTGGCAAAAACAAAAATATGAAACAAGTAAGAGGTTCTAGTCGGGAGCTCCCGACTAGGGGATACCCTGAACCCTCATCTTCCAATGCATATATATATTCTATATTAGAAGCTATATGTCAAGTTTGGTAACTCTAGCTCTTATTATTTACCAAAATTGCCCAAAAAACAGGATATCGATATAGATTGCTTGGAAATGGAGTAAGTTATCGATTATCGGAAACAATCTCGATCTGCGCGGGACTAGGAGCATCTACATCTAAAATTTCAAGTCTCTAGCTCTTATAGGTTCTGAGATCCTTGCGTTCATACATACGGACGGACGCACGGACGGACAGACAGACGGACATAGCTAGATCGACTCGGCTATTGATGCTGATCAAGAATATGTACACTTTATGGGGTCGGAGATGCTTCCTTCTGCCGGTTACATACATTTGGATTTTGCATACATACAATATACCCTTATACCCATTTTTAATGGGTTCAGGGTATCATTAATAACGAATACATTACTAATAAAATCGAATCTACAGATAAGACACACGTTACACCAAGGCGACCTTCATCTTTCGCAAGATTCGTATATTTTGTTTAAACATTAATCAAATGGGAACATATTAATAAGTGACCTAATCACACTCAAACTGAACACCTTAAATACATAACACTAAACACAAACACTTAAAAATAGATTAAATATTAACAAATTAATTCAGATTTTGGAAAGGTAGAAAGCCAACAAATATTAAACGTCGAATATTGGGAGAGTAAAAAGACCTATTCCAAATACCGGAAGTAGGCAAAATATTAGTTCTAACCTTCCGGACGTTAGAGAAAACCGGACACTTGTTAGAACGGACGATATTACACCCATCACTTCAATTTCAAGTTCGCTTCCTCCTAATCAAGTATAGGCATTAAAAATCAAATGGACGCTGTTTCATCTTTAAAGATACCAGAATATCAAGCTATTCCCGATCCCAAGCACAAAAAAACACAAATCATGTCTTTTCTAGGATTTAAGGGTACTACCGAAAATTAATCAGGGACTTCTCTAAGATAACAAAACAACTGGCACAACAGTTGAAAAAAAAGCTGTAATTATTAGCGAAGAATTCTTATCGGCATTCGAAACTTGTAAAAACATTTTTTGCAAGATCAATTATTCGGCTGTTGAAAAATAAGTGCTCGATAATTTGGGCAACCAAATATTTCCGTCCTAATTTGCTTAAACAAAAATTCAAGATTGTCACAGACCATAGACCACTCAGGGGCTTATGAATTTCAATGAACCAAACTCAAAATTGGTTCGTTGGATTTTACAATTACTCAAATACGATAATGAGATTTCTTATAAAAAACCATCGGAGAATGTCGTAGCCGACAGTAATTGTAAACGTGAACAATCAAGTAAACGAAGCAGACAACAACTTCAGTTCTTATAACAAATAAACCAATTATTGAATATTACCTGAATAAAAGTTCAACCCCATTTAAAAACAAAATAAGAAGAACAATTTAAGAGACCCACTTCGATATAGACAAAATATCCCAAATACTAATTAAAATTCTAAAGCTTAGCAGAACGCACGCAGTTACCGCCCCAACAACATTTTCAACGTTATAGAAGTAACTCTCAAGCCCACAATCCTTACAAAATGATCAGAAATACAATAATGTTAGAAGACATGACAGACTCAAGTAAATTAGAACAAGAAGTCCAGAAATATCACAGGGATAGCAACCACAGGGACATAGATGAATCAGCAGCCCAGCTAAGGACAAAATAAAAGTGGCCGCTATTATCGATGATTGCGATTCCAGCCAGCGGACAGCCTAAATAAATAAATATATGAGAAGTTTTCACGCTTCTTTCGGTATTCCGGAAAAAAAATATATGTGAGGGTGCGGAATTTTTAGGAAGACTTTTTAGGGACTTTTCTAATCAATACCACATTCAACTGTACGTCACTTCTTTTCAACTGACTTTTAAACAATATTATACCTACAAATAAAAGACAAAATGGAAAAGAAAATGCAAATTTGAATAATATGATCGAGCGACGAGTGACAAGACCCAGAGATATTAGAAACGCAGGACACCATCTGTTGGCGCAGATCCGCGAATTGCGTTACAAAAAAGAATTTTAAAAACAGGAAGTCTAGTGTAAGTTAGGTTTAGGGCGGAGCGAGAGTGCAATAAAGCTTTATCCCTTGCTTTGGAGCGAATTCGCCCCGCTTCGCCCCCTTAGCGTAATGTAGGCTTAAGTACAATCTTTAAAAGGCACCACAATTTTCAATTTGTTTAATTATATAAAATAATATAAGTTTTAATGGCGCCCTCCAGTGAACTCTTTTAAAAGATAATTGTGTGTTAAAAAACAAGCTTAAGTGGTTTAACTGCAAGGCTGTGGCTCGCGAGTGAATTGAAATTGAAAACAAAAATAAATTCGCGTCGGCCGGAAATATTAAAATAATAATAAATCTGTCCTGCTTCCATCGTTGGAGAATGCCAAGGAAAGTAGCTTCCAAAGTGGAACGTCCGGAACATCAGGTACTGTGCTAAAAATTGAAAGCCCAATTTTATTGGTTTTGTTGCGCTAATGAAGCCAACGCTTTCAATTCTTGGCACATATGTAAAGTAGTTGAGCATAGTTAGAATTCGCATGCTCTTACTAACCGCTTTGGAGATTCCTACATATAATTTAGTATTTGTGCGAGTTAGTGCTTCTGAGCGAATGATAATTGGTGTCAAAAATTAATTGTCACTACAATTTCATTTCGCTTAGCTTTGACGTCCCCCCCTTCTTGCCATCACTCGGAACCACTGTAAATTAAATAGTTGTCCGACACCAAGCGCTTGTATATAAGTGTAGTACACGCATACATATACAAGTACAAGGCAAGTCAGCTGCAGCCCGTTGATTTCCGCTCCGCTTTCTGCTAAGCGGTGGCTGTGCAATTGATTTTGTACGCATTTTTCTTTGGCGCTTTTCGGTCAAGAGACGCTCGCTCCCCTACGCTTCATTGATCAGGCATATCAGTTTTTGAATTCTTTTGGCAAATTGGATTTTAATTTAAATTAATAATTATTAAATCGAATTTAGAGTCAAATATGGCTACCAAGGAAAGTTTGACGATTTAAAAAATAAACGCAATATGTCCGTTAAAAGCATAATGCGTTTAAATGATCCAATAATTAAGGGTAAATTAAACCGTGAGTCTACAGAGTTAGAATGTAGATTAGAAATGCTGGCCTTACATATAGATACAGCGTTAAAATATCAGACTCGAGTAAAAACTTTTGACCCAAATGATGAGTATCGTACTGAGCTCGAAGAGCTTTGTATAACGACAAAAGCTCGTCTAGGGTCCGTTATCAAGACATTAAGTCCTGCAACGCCTATAGACATGCCCGTTGCGGCTCCACGCACACGTCTTCCGCATCTGGCACTTCCCAAGTTTAGTGGAAAATACTCAGAGCTTATGAATTTTATTAGCTTGTTTGAAACTTTTGCTTAAAACGATCATGCAATCCCGAGCATAGAGAAATTCAATCATCTGATCTCATGTTTCTTAGGTGAAGCTCTAGGCACTGTTAGTGCGTTTTAAGTCCCCGATGACAGTTATTTAAAAGCATTGGACAGCCTAAAGAAAGTATACGACAATGAATGTCTAATATTTAATGAAAATATTTCGGCTCTCTTAAGCCTGCCAAAAATAACGCAGCCTTCTGCGGCATTATTGAGATCAATGATTGACACTGTCTCCGCTATTAATGGGTCGGTCCTGTCAATAGGTGATGACATGGGAGGATCAACTCGATTATGCAATCATTCCATTATGGAGTGATTGTGAAACAGCCTTGAATCGTAGATATCAACATCTTTCTGCTGAAGAATCAGCTAATGCTTCGACCGATGGCCCGAAGCCAGAGTCAAAGGCTGTTACCAAAAACAATAATCGAGGTTCGTTTTCGTTTTCTGTGGCTAATGGAAGAAACGATCAAGTGACCCCAAAATGTTTATATTGCGATTCCGAAGGCCATTCGATATTGAATTGCTCAGCATATGCCGCGTTATCAGTGCAGCAGCGGTTTGAGTTCGCTAAGGCGGCTCCTTTATGCATCAATTGCCTTCGGAAGGGGCACACTGTTGCCAAATGTAAGGCAAGCAAGTGCAGAGTATGCAATCCTTCTCATAGCACACTGTTGGATGGATACTCAGCCGTTTCAAACACTCGAGCGTTACCACCACCCCTTAACTCCGCACAGGATCAACCATCGACTTCACATGCTATTCGATACGAAGAAAGAAGATTCATACAGTGGTGAAGTCGCGAGTCAATTGCAATGAGTTCTCATTTCTCATTTCGGGTTACTCCTGACCATACGGTCAATGTCAGTGGTTGGAAAATCCCTGAGAACCTGCAATTGGTTGATTCATATTTTCATAAGCCGCAGAAGATCGACGTGCTCATCGGAACTGATAGGTTCTTTGACCTTCTGTCTGTTGTCATTGGAAGAGCTGTCATTGGAAGAGCTGCCTTCAGCTAGAAAGGTCCGAACAGTTGAACAGCAGCTATGTGAGGGCCACTTTCAAGATAATTTGGATATACTGCCGTCAGGTCGATTTAAATCAGATCCCAATCAGCTTGGTAACTCCTTTGAGGTTGCTAAGCGTCGTTTTTTGTCGATTGAAAGACGCTTGTCTGGAGCTTAAGCGCATGTACTTGAAATTCATGGAGCGGAGGAATATTTAACTTTCGGTCACATGTCTGAAATAGATGGTCAGATTCCAAGTACTCTACATCACTTCATTCCGCATGCATGTGATTTAAGACCACAAAGCATATCAACGAAGTTACGCGTTGTTTTTGTCCTGTCGGACATCTTCGCAAATTGCGTTGAATGATCTTCTAATGATTGGACCGACCATTCAAGAAGATCTGTTCTCGACTCTGCTTCGATTTCGACTCCACAAATATGCGTTGACAGCTGATATCAAAAAGATATATAGGCAGGTCATAGTGAACGAAGCAGACCGAGATTTCCAGCTCGTAGTGTGGAGAAAGAACGCATCTGACTCTTTGAGGTCCTTCAGGTTAAACATCGTAACTTACGGCACTGCGCCCAAAGCTAAGTGAGGTGAGCGAGTCATCACACCCGAAAGTTGCTGACGTTATCAGGTACTACTTTTATGTCGATGATTTACTAACTGTTGCTGCATGTGTACAGAGCCTTCAGCCAATAAAGTTTGCAGCGTTGCAAATACTCAAAAACGCAGGTTTCGAGGTAACCAAATGGTTTTCGACTCCGACTAAAGCTGTGGCGGCTCACCTTCTCGAGGATCTTTGTCATCGAGTCAGAAATCTCATACGATTACCGATTGAACGCACGGTTCTTTGGTCTGATTCTGAAGTCATGCTTCATTAGATTCGGTCACATCCTTCGTCATTGGTAACATTTGTGTCAAATCGAGTGGCTGGAATCCAAGACTGGGTAGAGAAAGCTGAATGGCATCATGTACCTACAAAGCAAAACACGGCAGATATTGTTTCAAGAGGCTGCGGTGTCGATGAATTACTTGCGTCGATGTGGTTCGATGGGCCTTAATTTTTTAAGGAACCAAGAGAATCCTGGCCGGTTAAGCAGCATCTGATGACAGATGAGAAGCGAACTCTAGAAGCACGCAAAACAGCTGTTGTACTAGCAGCTTTGGTAGACCGACCATATATCTTGAAAACTATCGATAGTTTCTGATCGCATGACAGGCTGCTGAGAGTGTTTACTTATGTGTTCTGCTTTATTCAAAAATGTTAAAATCGAGAAGTACATTTTGAGAGTATCCCTACGACGCTCGAAAGGAAAGAAGCTTTCGAGAAAATAGTTGATGTCATCCATCGAGTTGAATTTAAAGATGACATAGATAGAGTTCGAAATGGCACACGCGACTTTGGCTAATCAACGCTCAAGAGGTCTGTCGTCAGACAGTGAGATCATGTATCCGTTGCCTCAAATGCAAACCTCGTCTGCTAGCACAAATTATGGAAAATTTACCAGCAGATCGATTCCGAGCGCTCAGCCCATTTTCTATCTGTGGCGTCGATTTTTGTGGCCCGATTGGCACGACTTTTCGAATGCGTGGAAAGCCTACGTATAAGTCGTACATTGCACTGTTTGTTTGCTTCGCACTGTTGTTTGCTCCTCCAAAGCGGTTCACTTAGAACTAGTATCTGACGGCCGTCGAGGATTCCCACAGACCGTCCATAGCGACAACGCGACGAACTTCGTTGGAGTAAGTCGCCAGTTCTTGGAGTTGCGAGCTCGAATCGAAGTCTGCAAAGCACCTACTCCTACGGACGGTAGGCAGCCTGCTGATCACGGCCGAGGAACTGCAGACGACTCTTGTCGCAGTGGAAGCCGTCCATAATTCCAGGCCCCTGGGAGCAATAAGCGAGGACCCAAGCGATGGCGAGGCTCTAACGTCAGGCCACCTACTCGTGGGAGGCACATGAAGGGCTCTGCCAGCAGAAGAGACCCCGGACCAGTCTTACCTTACTTCAAATATCAATGGAGTATGTGCTCGAACTCCTCGAAACTGCAGAGCAAGTGGCACCAACTCCTGGCAAACGTCGTCGTGGAAGAGCTGGTGGTCGTCGCCGAAGACAATCTGCTGCCCCAGCAGTGGCTGATCGGCAGAGTGACGGCAGTACACGCAGGAGAGGACAGCGTCTTTAGAGTGGCAGAGATTAGGGCGGCTAGTGGCGGAAATTTTAAAAGGCCAATCCACAAGTTGCCTCGGCTACCCATGGAATGAAGCTCCCAAGCTCTTCATGGTGGCCGGTGTTGGCGCAGATCCGTGCATTGAATTAAAAAATGAATTTGAAAAACATGAAGTCTAGTGTAAGTTAGGTATAGGGCGCAATAAAGCCTTATCACTCGCTTTGGAGCGAATTCGCTTTGCCGAATCAGCGTAATGAAGGCTTAAGTTCCTCCATCATCTTTAAAAAAGAGAATAGAAGAAATAAATTAGCACACAAGTTTATTAAACGCCAAGTCCCCCTAGATAACGGTATAACTCTTGTTAACACAAAAAACCAAAAAATACATAAATCAAAGATAAGAATGCTTTTACAGATTCTACTACACTGATGCACCAATTTAAGAAGTAAAAAAATTAACGGAAAAACACAAACTTGCTCTAATCAACCAAGGCAGCCTAGGTTATACTATTATTCAATCATCTTAACGCAATAGGAGAAAATGAAGAACAAATTGTTCAAAGCATAAATCAACAAACTGTATTTAGCGAAGAAATAGCTTTAAGATTTGAAAACATAACCGAACATATTAACGAAAGCAAGAAGTCATAAACATCTTTATAGAAAATCAACATAAAACTTTTACATGTATAAAAGCTGCCAGGCAGTCGTACAAAAACCACAAAAGGCAAAAAACAAGTGGTGCGCAAAAACAAATAAAATATAAGAGATACATTGTTTAGTTGAACGCAAAAACAAAAATAAAAATAAAAAATGAACACGTCAAAACCTGGGCCGGAGATCCTAAGCGCGACCTGGCCTACGCGGCGTAACAAATGACAGAAGGCGGGTCTCCGACACCAAGAATTGTCCAGCAGAGTGAGTGTATTCCAAAGTCGTTTTTCGCCCAAGACCGAAGGAAGAGGTCAGAGAGTCCGTATAGTTGTTCGATTTGGTGTGCTTCTCCTGACCTACAAAGCGGAAATTAAATTTTATTTATTTATTTATTAATGGTCGACAAAACGAGTGTCTTCCTCATTACTCAATAGATTATACAATAGAATTTTATGCTAAAAGCCTAGTTAAAGGATACAATTTTCTAAATAGCATCACCGACCGATGGAGGTGTTTTATTTGCCAGTCCGGCCAGCTGTGCCCCTTTTCACAGCTAATTTTGTCAGTGACGCTATTAGAGCCTACATCTAAGCAGAAGGTTGTTAGTAGGAAAAAAGTGTTCTCAAGTAACATTAAAATAATCTTAATTTGCTATATTAATAAAGAAAATACAATAAATAGGAAAAATGAAAGTAAGAAGATTGTTAATGAAGTAAAGCAATGTAAGTTAGATAAAGAGTGTTAAGTAGATAGGACAGAGAGAAAAGTAATGGGAAATCACCGACCCGGTGGGGGAAAATTTTTCAGCCTGTCCGGCAAGCTATGCCCCTGCTCATAGCTGGGAATGGTCAGCGACTTCCCGAAGGTATCCTGAAAGCAACGATTTTATTAGGGGTAGAGACAGTTCGGTGGAGAAAACGTGATGCAAACTATTATAATTTTTACATAGCACGCGAAAAGGATTGTGCATAGCGTAGTCTGTTGTGCACGTATATAGTAAAAAGGGGCGATAATTTCTGGTTGGTCTAGCCGGAACAGAGAATTGAAGACGCCCTAGCAGAAAAGGAGAATCTATGTCGCCAATAATCAACTTATGTAGAAGGACAACACCGAGAATTGTCCTACGGTTGGTTAACGACGGAAGGTTGATAAGAAGCAGTCTGCTGGAGTAGGACGGCAACCGAAGATTAGGGTCCCAATTAAAACCTCGTAAGGCAAAAAGCAGAAATTGCTTCTGAACAGATTCAATACGATCCTGGCTGTTGTTATACTGTGGAGACCAGATGCAGGAGCAGTATTCAAGGATAGGGCGAACAAGAGAGATGTACAGAAGTTTTGTTATAAAAGGATCGTTAAACTCTTTAGACCATCGTTTAATGAATCCAAGTACACCTTTTGCCTCATTAACGATGGTATCTATGTGAAGATTGAAACAGAGTTTAGAATCAAAAATTACGCCTAGATCCTTAACTGTTAGTATACGTTGCAAAGGGATATTGTCGATTGTATAACTGACAAGATAAGGTGTAGTACGATTAAAAGTCATAAACATACACTTTGAACAATTTAGATGCAATTGATTGGCCGAACACCATAGTTGCATAGCGTTCAAATCGTCTTGTAGACGAGAATGATGTAGGGGATTAGTGTATGATAGAAAAAGTTTGGCATCGTCCGCATACATGAGTACACGGGCATGTGATATAACAGAGGGGAGATCATTTATAAAAAGAGTAAAGAGTAAAGGTCCAAGATGACTACCTTGAGGAACACCAGAAGTAACGTGAACCCGTTTAGAGATAGTCAGCCTCAGCATTACTCTTTGGGTCCTACCTTTTAAATAAGAATTAATCCAAAGCAGAAGAGACAGGGGGAAACCTATTCGGTCAAGTTTAAAAAGTAAAATGTCATGGTGCACAGAGTTAAACGCCTTACTGAAGTCAGTGTAAATGACATCAGTTTGCATTTTCGAAAGGAAAGCATCGTTTACCAAGGAAGTAAACTCAAGCAGATTGGTCGTAGTTGACCGATTCTTTACGAATCCATGTTGAACAGGGGAAACAACTGATTTGCAGAAATGCTGCAAATTCGAAGTGATTATTTTTTCAAATAATTTAAGAATAGCGGACAGTTTTGCAATGCCCCTGTAATTTCGTATATCAGACTTCCCACCTTTCTTGTGAAGAGGAATGATATAAGATTCTTTCCAAAGAGATGGAAAGACAGAAGTTTCAAGGGATAGATTAAAAAGCTTTAGCAATGGATAAAGAAGGGAAGAACTACACTCCTTGAGATGACAACTAGGAATATTGTCCGGCCCAGGAGAGTAAGAAGACTTTAAAGAGTTTATAGCTAATAGGAGAGAGGAGTGTGAAATAATTAGAGGAGGTATATAACTTGCGGAAGAAATAGTATAAGGGTAAACATTAGTATTAGGACAGACTGAAGAGTAAGTTGATTGGAAAAAATTAGCAAAGAGGTTAGCAGAATCAGTGTCATTGCTAGCTTTATCCAAGCCAAGAAAAAAAGAAGATGGCAAACTTGAAGATTTACGCTTCAAGTTTACAAAATTATAAAACTGTCTCGGATTTCGGGCAAATTGCCTTTTACAACGTGTTAGATAATTCTCATAGCATTGAGAATTAAGAAGAAAGAAGTTCGACTTGGCTATGGAATATTTAGCCAAGTCTGTACACGTACCAGACTTTTTAAACTTTTTAAAATATTTGGATTTACATTTTTTAGATGTGATAATCTGGTAGTAAACCAGGGTGGTTTTGAAAAAGTAGTCGAAGGAATTGACTTAGGAATGCACACATCTAAGAGGGAGATTAGGGTGATGTAAAAAAAATTAATGGCTGTATTCATATCAACTGAGTCATATAAGAAAGACCAATCGGTTGAATAAATAAGCTGATTCAGCAAAGAATAATTTCCTTTGCGAAAGCAATAGCGGGGCTTATTGGCTGATGAGCACGAAATGAAAGGATTACAATTTAGCATTGCAATCTCTAAAGTTGGATGATAGACATCCTCAGGAAGAGATAAAGGAGGGGACCTAGACACATTAGAAATAAGGTAGTCGTTAACAAATACAAGGTCAAGTGTTCTAATCAAATGATTAGAAATTGAATTGATTTGAAACAACGAAAGATCAAGCATGCAGTCTATAAAATCGTGCTGTGCTGAGGGTACTAGATAATTTTTGGCAGTAAATAATGACCAAGAGATGTTGGGCAAATTAAAATCACCCAACACCATAAATAGGTCATTATCACGCACGTGTGAAGAAACTTCTTTAATACAAGTAATATGTTTCATATAAACTTGAATATGAGAAGAAGGTGGGACATAAGAGCATGTTACATAGACATTCCGTGTAGGAAAAGACACCTTAACTGAGACAATCTCAGCGTCAGTAGGCGTACTAAAACAGAAAAGTTCAAACTGGAGAGTGGCTTTAACGGCAATTAACACCCCACCACCTCGAGTCGGCCGATCATTTCTATACAAAATAAAGTTATTTGATAAAATCTCAAAATCAGATATGGTTGAGTTCAATCATGTTTCTGAAAATGCTATTATATCCGAATTAAAGGAAGTGCTGGCCATGAAAAGTTTTTTAAGTTTTGAAATGAGACCTCTAACATTCTGATAATGAATAAAGATTTGGTCAGAAGATGAAGCTAGTTTTTTGGGGCAGAAATGGTACCCTGTATTGAAGGGACTGGAAGGGTGACAGGCTGGTTACGCTTTTTAGGCTTGAACTCGTGAACAATCATGTGTGGAGGCCAAAATTTGGGTTCACAAATGATTGGGAACATATCATGTGAAACATTTATTTTGAATGATGATATTTCACGAGGGGTGGAGAAATTAAATTTGGTTATTGACACGCTAGCAGAAGATTTGCTAGCAATATAGGCTGCCAATGACTCAGAAGTGGTGTCCGACGAAAGTCGAGACACAAAGACTTGCCTACGAGGGGCAACTACCGTTAAAGTAGGCGCTGATGGGGCTGTAGGTAATACAGGAGTTGGGGGAGCTAACGAGGCTAATCATTAGATTAATGTTTTTTTTGCTTCTAGGTTAAGATATAATACCAATTTAAAAGGGTTAAGTAATTAATGAACTGTAGGACTACGGCCCGAGAGCTATTCCACGGCAGGATAAAGAAAATCTCAATTATTCAATGCATGCACGAACGGTACTCACCTATATACATATGTCCACAAAATTTACCGTTTAAGCATCGTCCCTTACCTACCCCTGAAAGCTCCTTAAGTAGGGTAAAGTAGAATAAACGATTCAACGATTCGCCACCTATATAATCATTTTGGCATATATGAGTATATATATATTGAAGTAGGAATACAAAGCTTAAACTTACATTCATTCGTTTTGTTCTGGTGGCTTTTGGCCACCGCTTCTGGCAATGTTATTTCGTTTGATTACTGCTTTGTTATATGCCCGGTATATGCATGTTTTGTAAATAAATAGTAAAATAAGAAATGTTATTATTGTCAGTAATTATATCATAATGCAATCAATTATACGCCCATATAAAAGAGAAAGAAGTGTCCAATAAGTTGTCGGTTGACGGTGAGAGGAACGCATGACTGTGGCCAATATGAGGGAGACTACGTAAGCTTATCGTCTAAGGTAGGGCGGGTACGCCTGGGTCCGGAACCTCGACCCGATCTGGAAAATCTCACGTTTTTTTGTTTTTATTTATTTGTAGTTCCTGCTGTTTATGTTGTTCCCTTATTAGTAGTTCTAGCTATTTGATGTTGTTCAATTTTATAGTTCGTTTTGCTGTAGTATTGTGTAGGTCCGCTACAGATGTTTAAAGGTAGCTGGTTGATATCGATTACCTAGAAAACCGATGAGCTGGTCGGCACGGCCCAAAGGGAAAAAGTACCATAACAATATGGCGCCAAATTCAAAGAAGCGACCGACTGCATTGCCGTCGTTGCGGAACTCGGCTTTAGTATCCACATCGCTGATGTCTTATGTGGCACGAGTTGGTGGCCCTTAACCGCAAAGCGTGCAGTGGGATTCGTGAAGCACGACGAAGGCAGATCTTACCCAAAAATATATGAGCATGAGACGTTATTTATGTCGTGATTGATGGCGGTAAGTCACGTTAACATGTTGGCGAAACGTTTGCGACCGTTCATCGTAGCCTGGTGGTAGCCGCAATGACAAAGGCATTTTGTGATAAAAATGTGATGTTAGGGTAGTTTTGTCGGATGTTTTTTATTCATTTATTAGTTGTCTTGCCTTATTCTGTGTTTATGTGTGCTGTCCGTAGTTGGAAGAGCTTCGGAGACGTCACCTGTCTCCAGGACGATATAGAATCGATCCTGCGCCAGATCTGTCACCCAGCATGCCCCAAGAATCACCAGAAGAGCGACGGAGACGGATCTTGCCATACTGCCGACTGTCCATCATAGCCTGGTTATAATGGTTATGGTGATGGCTTCCGTGAGTCATTTTTGCTGTCAATATTTAGTTATTTTTGTATTTATTAACATAATTGTTGGGCTAACAAGCTTTTTTATTAGCACTTAATAGCGAGAAGTTAAGGATGTTATAAAAATTCCGCTTTTTCTTATAAGTTCATGCAACGGGTTGATTTATTTATATGCTTATAGCGTGCCTATTGACAATATGCGAAAATGTACAATTTTTAGCGAAGCGATCGATAAGAGATCCGATATAACGAGACAAGAGTGCATTGCGGCTAGCCGCGTAAGACAAAGTGCAAGATGTTAAAGAGCGTGATAACAGAAACTACGATGAGCGCAAAGCGATAAGCGCTAGATAGTTAACAGCAAATAATATTGAGCTATTTTATGACATGCGAGAAGCGCAAAACAAAACAAATAGTGACATTGCTTGCCTCGCAGGGCAATATGTAACTGAAATGTTATGCAAACATAATACTAGTTAAATTTCTAGCTGCTGAGCCGTACATACTCCCCCCGTTGAACGATTGAGCTTGAACAGGATCGTTAAAGGGAAGCAGACACAGCTTTTTAGTTGCTCGCTTTCTGATTCCATTAGCTGTCTAGAGAACTGCAACGCGTGTGATGTCATCAGTTTCTTTGACCACTTCAACCACTCTAGCTAGTGGCCATTTCAAAGGAGGTAAGTTCTCGTCTTTGACAAGAACGATGTCATTGAGAGCCACACTTGGCTTGGGAGTCCGCCATTTGGAACGCTGTTGCAGAAGATTTAACTCTTCTTCTCGCCAGCGAGACCAAAAGACTTGGTGCATGTAGGACACTCGCTGCCAGCTATTTAGATGACTAAAATTGAGCCGTGTCACATCTGGTTCTGTGAACGTGGCTTGTGGGCCACCAACCAAAAAATGAGCTGGGGTAAGAACATCAAGGTCTTCTGAAACTTCTGAAATGGGAAGCAGTGGTCTAGAATTAATGACTGCCGTTATGTGGCACACAAGGGTACGAAGCTCTTCGAATCCCAGAACAGTTGACCCCACAACCCGATAGAAGTGATGTTTGGCAGTTTTTGTACACATAGGCAAATACTCGTTCAATAGCAGAAAAGGAATTCACATATTGGCGTCTTAATATGGCATCATCTGCAGGATCTGTGTTGAGCAACACTCTTTTGCGTAACTCCAGTATTCGTTTTTCAAGAAGACAAGTCGCAGGCCGGCACCTTTGTGAACCAGTCAAAAATTCAGGGGCACATGATGAATCTGACCAACAATGGAATGTACCCGTAAATAACTTCATTTCAGCTACTTCCTGCATCAATTGGGCTAACAAAAGTGCGAAAAAAAGCTCGAGTTTTGGTACCGTAAGAGTTTTAAGTGGAGCCACTCGTGATTAAGAACAGAATAGGCGTGAACTCGAATGATGTCCCTTTGAAACCACATAAATGCAAGCTCCGTACGCGGTAATGCTGGCGTCACAGAAACCGTGAACCTCTACATTGCACATTGTATTCCAAGTTTTCCTTCCAAAGAAGCTGCATAAAGATTTTGGCCTTAACGATGACTGGTCCAATTAATCCTAGTGGATCGTAAAAACGAGCTATAGAGGAAAGAACAGATCTCTTGCAAGGTTTAAGTGTCTGATTGGTAGCAGTGAGAGAAAACATTAATTTATCAGTTGAAGGATCCCACGCAAGGCCAAAATACCCTGAACCCTCTTCTTCCAACATCAAATGCATATATACATTCTATTTTAGAAGCTATATGTGAAGTTTGGTGACTCTAGCTCTTATTATTTACCAAAATTGCCCAAAAAACAGAATATCGATATCGATTTTTATCGATTGCTTGGAAACGGAGTAAGTTATCGATTATCGGAAACAAACTCGATCTGCGCGGGAGCTAGGAGCATCTACATCTAAAATTGCAAGTCTCTAGCTCTTATAGGTTCTGAGATGCTTGCGTTCATACATACGGACGGACGGACGGACAGACGGAAAGACAGACGGACATGGCTAGATCGACTCGGCTATTGATGCTGATTAAGAACATATATATATTTTTTGCGGTCGGAGATGCTTCCTTCTGTCTGTTACATACATTTGCATTTCTCACAAATACATATACCTTTTTTACCCATTTTCAATGGGCTCAGGGTATAAAAACGATCACCATTTTGTGAGTTCAAAGCAACCTTTAGAGAGGATGCCCTTTGTTTGATTTAATTCGTCGATCGCCCCTTGGACCGAGCCACCGCCAGATATAAGGTCATCGACATAGAAATCGCGTCGATGAATTTTTGCACCAATTGCAATTGAATGTTGCTCGTCTACTGCCAATTGCTGCATTGCTCGACCGGCAGGAAAGGAAGCTTGTTTTGTGCCATACGTAACTGTGTCCAACTTAAAGACACTTATTTCAGAATCAGTAGAATTTCGCCACAAGACGCATTGTAGATAGTTATCTGGGACCGTAACTCTGACACAGCGATACATCTTGCCAATGTTTCCAGTAAGGGCAACAGGGAACGGGCGAAATCGCATCAAAATGAAACAGCTTCGGTTGTAAGACGGGCCCAGCCATCAACATTTCATTCAGCGAACATCCAGTGCTGGTGATAGCTGAACCATCAAGCACGACACGAAGTTTGGTGCTCGTGCATTGTTCCTTCAGCACGCAATGATGAGGGAGAAAATATTTGCATAAACGTAACGACTCTGGAGGGACAAGAGTCATATGTCCGATCTCATTATACTCTTGAATGAACGCGCAATACTGGGATTAAAGGTTGGGATGACGATGCAACTTTCTCTCAAGCGATATAAGTCTGCGAAATGCCTGTTGAATAAATTCACCTAATTGATCTAGAGTGAGTTTAGGAGGGAGTCGCACGAAATATGCTCCTGTTGGCAACCTTTGGAAATTCTTAACAATATGCGCCTCGCTGGCAAGCTTTTCGTTTGTTGCTTTAGCAACAGGGTCTGGAAAACTTTCTACTTCCCAAAATCGTTGAATTAGCTCATCCGTTCGGCCATCAGAATCAGGGCGGGCATCCGACGATACACGATTGGCCAAAAGAGAGGTACCGCCTTGCAGGGAACCGCCACCTGCAACTTTCCATCCAAAGCGTGTATTCTGCAGAAGAGACAATCCCGGTAGCAGTTTTATTTGCCCGACACACATTAGCTCGTAGAAAAGACCAGCTCCGATAAATAAATCAACTCAGCGAGGCGAATATATCCAGGCACATTCCACTCAGTTGTATTAAGGGCGATGCTTGGCTGGCGATCTGCTATAGTGGAAGCTACGATGGCTGTGATGATTGCAAAGTACTCTGACGTTTGAGATTGTAGATTGACATTCACAGTGCATCCATCAGTAGCGAAAGGAGCGATTCCCAGGCCAGCAACTGCGGCTGAAGATGGACTTTTCTTCAACTGAAGCTGTTGAGCGAATCGGGATGTAATTAAATGTAGCTGTGACCCACCATCCAATTCAACTCGACACGGAACTAGAATTCCAGACCGATTCTTAACTAGTACAATAGCAGTGGCCAGGAACACAAAATCTCTGCTGAGGTTGTGGGCAACAAGAAGGGTAGAGGCGGGGGCTAAAGAAGCTGCAGTAGGAGTGATAGAGTGAAGAATCGAATGCAAAACGTCTAAATGCAGAAGTGTGTGGTGTTTGGAGCCACATGTGCGACAAGTTCCGGAATTGCATGTTCGTAAAAGATGTCCCCTTTTAAGGCAGTTGAGGCATAAAGATAATCGTTTTGCTTCCTTCAGACACATCTCCGGAGATGAATTGCCAAATCTTGGGCATTGCCATATATTATGCTCTTCATCATTACAAAATACGCAAACAGCAGCCATTGAGATAGTAGCAACGAATGATGTCGTACTGGGGTTAGTCTTTATGTTCTTGCCCACTTGAGATCTCGGTGTATAGGTCATCATCCACACACTCTAGGGCTCTGCAGCGTTGCTCCAAAAATGTGGCAATTTGGAATTAAATTTGCAATGGCGGGATCCTCCAGTTTCTCTTCCCACTTCGCCTGCGTGGCAGGATCCAGTTTTTGCAGTAGCACCTTTACAAGGATGCAACCAGCAATTTGCTCCTTACTACCCAAACTGGTGAGAGCACGAATATGGGCATTAAACTTATCCGACAATTTACGCAGCACGCCAGCGGAGCCATTCTCTACCTTCTTGAGCCCCAGCAGTTCAACGAAGTGTGCCTGAAATCCTAATCGACGGTTATCAAATCTTTTTTGTAATAAGTTTAATGCTATGGAATAATTAGCCTCTGATATTCCCAATGACCGAATGGTTTCCAGCGCAGAGCCCTTCAAGCAGAGCCGCAAATGCTGCATTTTTTCAATGCTTGTGAGTTCGGGATGATTTTCGATGAAAGTTGTGAACATTGAAAAGAAATCTGACTACTCCGTAAAACCTCCAGAAAACGTTGGCAATTTGATTGGCGTCGGTAAGGTCGGTAACGCTCTGGATCTGGTCATTGACGCAGCAGCAATAGGTTCATTTACAAATGTGGAGCTCGACGGCAATGCTCTACTGCGCTTAGCGATTTCAAACCGCACCGAACTCTCCAAAGTTACTGAAAGCTCATCAAAAGCCTCGCGTAACTCACTGCCGATTTCGTCAAGGTCTAGTTCTTCCCATTTGTTTTGAACGTCTTCGAATGAAGATTTCATTTTTTCAATCCGCTTGAGCAGCACCGACAATGCAATTTCATCATTATTGGCAAGGGGCGTTTGGTTGAGGCTAGATTGAAGAGCCTGCAACCGCTCATACGAGGACGCCACTTTGCGCTTTAAAAATGACACCGTGTTTGTAGGCTGGGCCAGCGATTCAGCACTAGAAATATCAATGGCAACCAAAAAAAACGAAAAAAGGTTAAAAAAAAACCGAATTAAAATTGCACACGAAACGTTGACCGTTGACTTATTGTCAGCACTGTACTCTTAAGCGCGCGCAACAGTTAGTCGAATCAAAACACAAGTAAAATGCAGATAGCGAGAGCCAACGCGTCTATATGTAGGTGTATATATGTATGCTTATGTACATAGACTCCGCTTTACTGCCATTTACCGCATGACACTTGCTCGTACAGGTGTATGTATATAAGAGCGGTTTTTAATTGCTGCCGAAACTAGTAACAACTAGCTCAATTTTAATTTAAATAATTTTATGCAACAATATAATGATAAATAAAAACATTCATGTCGGGGTCACCAAAATGTTGGGCTAACAAGCTTTTTTATTAGCACTTAATAGCGAGAAGTTAAGGATGTTATAAAAACTCCACGCTTTCTTACAAGTTCATGCAACGGGTTGATTTATAACAGAAACTACGATGAGCGCAAAGCGATAAGCGATAGATAGTTAACAGCAAATAATATTGAGCTATTTTATGACATGCAAGAAGCGCAAAACAAAACAAAATAGTGGCATTGCTTGCCTCGCAGGGCAATATGTAACTGAAATGTTATGCGAACATAATGCTAATTTAATTTTAAGCTGCTAAGCCGAACAATAATTGTTGCTGGTATTAATTTATTTATTATTCAATATAAGTAAGATATGTTGGCGGATGTTTATTTATTTAGTATTAGTATTTGTAGGCTTTATAGAAACGAGTGGTAAATTTGTAAGAAATCACTTATGGCTGAGGAACAGGTGCTTCTGACGCTGACGGAGCATTGGCACTGCCACCACTGCGTCCGGCAGGAGGTTTTGTGAGAACGCCAATGAATTTCCGGAGAGACAGATCTCGGTCGAGGGGTATCAAGACAGACCTCCACGCAACTTTAAGTTCCCAATCCGTAATCACGTCGGCAACGAACGAAAGCTCAAGCCCACCAGACATATCTACATGCCCTACTTTCCGGCATTAGCGAGTCCATCCGCGAGGAGATGCGAATAGGGTTCATGGAGATGATGAAGGGCATTATCGAAATGCTGAGGCCACCAGGGAGCTACGCGACGCCGATCGTGCCGGGTCCGCAAAACAGACGTCATCCCAAAGGAGCGCGAAGGTATCTAGCGCGAAACATTTTCACCGTCGTTACCACCAAAGCCACACAGGCAAAGCCCGCGAGGTGCTGATTGTTCATCCAACAGCCCAGCATTCGTCGCCCAGGCGAGGAACTATCGTTATCCGAATAATCGCCACTTCAGAGTATAGGACCGGAGAGCGGATGACATTCAGTCGGAGGAAACGTATGCCAACGTACGCGAAACGGCGTACTTGAAGCTCGTGTGATGGAACGTCAAGTTCGACGGCGAGGATGCCATGAACTTCATAGAGGACCTGCAGAGGCAATACCAATGCCCGTTGAAGGAGGTCTTGCGCCGTTTTGACCTGCTCCTGACTGGCTGTGCCCGCGAGTGGTATTGGGTGCACGTGCGTTCTAGGGTCGACAGCTGGGTGCAATTGCGACATGCCCTATTAGACATTCACCACATGCGTTAACTCGCCGCGTGATTCCAGAAGCTGCTGCGAGACCGGGAACTGGTGAAGATAATAAAGCGTGGTTTGAAGGAGAGTCCGGCAAAATTGTTTATGCGATGGATGTACTCATCGTGTATGAGCTGCGCCAAGAGTGCATAAAAGTGGCAAGGCACATTGGTCGCAAGGGCCGAACTGGGCATGCGCAACCGTCGCGCTTCTCGCAAGGAGTGAAGCCAACGGTTTACGAGGTGTGGTTGCAATCACATCGTGAGGAAATCCCACCTAGAGAACTGGAGGCGGCCTGCGTGCGAGGTATCTTCTTCACGGCTAATGTGTTGGAACTGTAGGTAGCTCGAGCTTGTCTTTAGAGACTGCCTAAAGAACGGAGGATATTCTGCTGCAGATGCGGGAAGCAAAACACTATGTGCCCACAGTGCGAAATATGTCCGGGAAACCTCAGAGGGAAAGCGATGATAGCGAGACAGAAAGGCAGGAAAGGATCACCTACCAAAGCAAATAGATGCGAATGAGTCGAATATAAACAATATAAATCAAAAGGATAACGATAACGATAATATATAAAGAAGGCTATGTTTAAGGATATGACTAAAGGAAGAACGTATTCATACATGTCGGCCCGAAATAGAATTTTTGGTGAACGACAGCTGGCCACTCGACGAGAGGTGAAGCCTCGGGCGCGTTTCCGCAGACGTAGGAATATGAGGCACCAGGTCATTGAAGCGGTGAGACGGAAGCCTCTGTCAATTTGGACAACGAGTAGAGGAGTCAGTTGAAAACGCGGATTTCTCCTTTTAAAAAAGAAGGGGCAAGTCGCAGGCCGGCACCTTTGTGAACCAGTCAAAAATTCAGGGGCACATGATGAATCTGACCAACAATGGAATGTACCCGTAAATAACTTCATTTCAGCTACTTCCTGCATCAATTGGGCTAACAAAAGTGCGAAAAAAAGCTCGAGTTTTGGTACCGTAAGAGTTTTAAGTGGAGCCACTCGTGATTAAGAACAGAATAGGCGTGAACTCGAATGATGTCCCTTTGAAACCACATAAATGCAAGCTCCGTACGCGGTAATGCTGGCGTCACAGAAACCGTGAACCTCTACATTGCACATTGTATTCCAAGCTTTCCTTCCAAAGAAGCTGCATAAAGATTTTGGCCTTAACGATGACTGGTCCAATTAATCCTAGTGGATCGTAAAAACGAGCTATAGAGGAAAGAACAGATCTCTTGCAAGGTTTAAGTGTCTGATTGGTAGCAGTGAGAGAAAACATTAATTTATCAGTTGAAGGATCCCACGCAAGGCCAAAAGTTTTGGTAATGTCGCTTCCATCGCTAAATTTTAACAAGTAAGAGGTTCAAGTCGGGAGCTCCCGCTAGGGGATACCCTGAACCCTCTTCTTCCAATGCATATATACATTCTATTTTAGAAGCTATATGTGAAGTTTGGTGACTCTAGCTCTTATTATTTACCAAAATTGCCCAAAAAACAGAATATCGATATCGATTTTTATCGATTGCTTGGAAACGGAGTAAGTTATCGATTATCGGAAACAAACTCGATCTGCGCGGGAGCTAGGAGCATCTACATCTAAAATTGCAAGTCTCTAGCTCTTATAGGTTCTGAGATGCTTGCGTTCATACATACGGACGGACGGACGGACAGACGGAAAGACAGACGGACATGGCTAGATCGACTCGGCTATTGATGCTGATCAAGAAAATATATATATATTTTTTGCGGTCGGAGATGCTTCCTTCTGTCTGTTACATACATTTGCATTTCTCACAAATACATATACCTTTTTTACCCATTTTCAATGGGCTCAGGGTATAAAAACGATCACCATTTTGTGAGTTCAAAGCAACCTTTAGAGAGGATGCCCTTTGTTTGATTTAATTCGTCGATCGCCTCTTGGACCGAGCCACCGCCAGATATAAGGTCATCGACATAGAAATCGCGTCGATGAATTTTTGCACCAATTGCAATTGAATGTTGCTCGTCTACTGCCAATTGCTGCATTGCTCGACCGGCAGGAAAGGAAGCTTGTTTTGTGCCATACGTAACTGTGTCCAACTTAAAGACACTTATTTCAGAATCAGTAGAATTTCGCCACAAGACGCATTGTAGATAGTTATCTGGGACCGTAACTCTGACACAGCGATACATCTTGCCAATGTTTCCAGTAAGGGCAACAGGGAACGGGCGAAATCGCATCAAAATGAAACAGCTTCGGTTGTAAGACGGGCCCAGCCATCAACATTTCATTCAGCGAACATCCAGTGCTGGTGATAGCTGAACCATCAAACACGACACGAAGTTTGGTGCTCGTGCATTGTTCCTTCAGCACGCAATGATGAGGGAGAAAATATTTGCATAAACGTAACGACTCTGGAGGGACAAGAGTCATATGTCCGATCTCATTATACTCTTGAATGAACGCGCAATACTGGGATTAAAGGTTGGGATGACGATGCAACTTTCTCTCAAGCGATATAAGTCTGCGAAATGCCTGTTGAATAGATTCACCTAATTGATCTAGAGTGAGTTTAGGAAGGAGTCGCACGAAATATGCTCCTGTTGGCAACCTTTGGAAATTCTTAACAATATGCGCCTCGCTGGCAAGCTTTTCGTTTGTTGCTTTAGCAACAGGGTCTGGAAAACTTTCTACTTCCCAAAATCGTTGAATTACCTCATCCGTTCGGCCATCAGAATCAGGGCGGGCATCCGACGATACACGATTGGCCAAAAGAGAGGTACCGCCTTGCAGGGAACCGCCACCTGCAACTATCCATCCAAAGCGTGTATTCTGCAGAAGAGGCAATCCCGGTAGCAGTTTTATTTGCCCGACACACATTAGCTCGTAGAAAAGACCAGCTCCGATAAATAAATCAACTCAGCGAGGCGAATATATCCAGGCACATTCCACTCAGTTGTATTAAGGGCGATGCTTGGCTGGCGATCTGCTATAGTGGAAGCTACGATGGCTGTGATGATTGCAAAGTACTCTGACGTTTGAGATTGTAGATTGACATTCACAGTGCATCCATCAGTAGCGAAAGGAGCGATTCCCAGGCCAGCAACTGCGGCTGAAGATGGACTTTTCTTCAACTGAAGCTGTTGAGCGAATCGGGATGTAATTAAATGTAGCTGTGACCCACCATCCAATTCAACTCGACACGGAACTAGAATTCCAGACCGATTCTTAACTAGTACAATAGCAGTGGCCAGGAACACAAAATCTCTGCTGAGGTTGTGGGCAACAAGAAGGGTAGAGGCGGGGGCTGAAGAAGCTGCAATAGGAGTGATAGAGTGAAGAATCGAATGCAAAACGTCTAAATGCAGAAGTGTGTGGTGTTTGGAGCCACATGTGCGACAAGTTCCGGAATTGCATGTTCGTAAAAGATGTCCCCTTTTAAGGCAGTTGAGGCATAAAGATAATCGTTTTGCTTCCTTCAGACACATCTCCGGAGATGAATTGCCAAATCTTGGGCATTGCCATATATTATGCTCTTCATCATTACAAAATACGCAAACAGCAGCCATTGAGATAGTAGCAACGAATGATGTCCTACTGGGGTTAGTCTTTATGTTCTTGCCCACTTGAGATCTCGGTGTATAGGTCATCATCCACACACTCTAGGGCTCTACAGCGTTGCTCCAAAAATGTGGCAATTTGGAATTAAATTTGCAATGGCGGGATCCTCCAGTTTCTCTTCCCACTTCGCCTGCGTGGCAGGATCCAGTTTTTGCAGTAGCACCTTTACAAGGATGCAACCAGCAATTTGCTCCTTACTACCCAAACTGGTGAGAGCACGAATATGGGCATTAAACTTATCCGACAATTTACGCAGCACGCCAGCGGAGCCATTCTCTACCTTCTTGAGCCCCAGCAGTTCAACGAAGTGTGCCTGAAATCCTAATCGACGGTTATCAAATCTTTTTTGTAATAAGTTTAATGCTATGGAATAATTAGCCTCTGATATTCCCAATGACCGAATGGTTTCCAGCGCAGAGCCCTTCAAGCAGAGCCGCAAATGCTGCATTTTTTCAATGCTTGTGAGTTCGGGATGATTTTCGATGAAAGTTGTGAACATTGAAAAGAAATCTGACTACTCCGTAAAACCTCCAGAAAACGTTGGCAATTTGATTGGCGTCGGTAAGGTCGGTAACGCTCTGGATCTGGTCATTGACGCAGCAGCAATAGGTTCATTTACAAATGTGGAGCTCGACGGCAATGCTCTACTGCGCTTAGCGATTTCAAACCGCACCGAACTCTCCAAAGTTACTGAAAGCTCATCAAAAGCCTCGCGTAACTCACTGCCGATTTCGTCAAGGTCTAGTTCTTCCCATTTGTTTTGAGCGTCTTCGAATGAAGATTTCATTTTTTCAATCCGCTTGAGCAGCACCGACAATGCAATTTCATCATTATTGGCAAGGGGCGTTTGGTTGGGGCTAGATTGAAGAGCCTGCAACCGCTCATACGAGGACGCCACTTTGCGCTTTAAAAATGACACCGTGTTTGTAGGCTGGGCCAGCGATTCAGCACTAGAAATATCAATGGCAACCAAAGAAAACGAAAAAAGGTTAAAAAAAAACCGAATTAAAATTGCACACGAAACGTTGACCGTTGACTTATTGTCAGCACTGTACTCTTAAGCGCGCGCAACAGTTAGTCGAATCAAAACACAAGTAAAATGCAGATAGCGAGAGCCAACGCGTTTATATGTAGGTGTATATATGTATGCTTATGTACATAGACTCCGCTTTACTGCCATTTACCGCATGACACTTGCTCGTACAGGTGTATGTATATAAGAGCGGTTTTTAATTGCTGCCGAAACTAGTAACAACTAGCTCAATTTTAATTTAAATAATTTTATGCAACAATATAATGATAAATAAAAACATTCATGTCGGGGTCACCAAAATGTTGGGCTAACAAGCTTTTTTATTAGCACTTAATAGCGAGAAGTTCTTACAAGTTCATGCAACGGGTTGATTTATTTATATGCTTCTAGCGAGCGTATTGGCAATATGCTAAAATGTAAAATTCTTAGCGAAGCGATCGATAAGAGATGCAATATAGCGAACATACGAGACAAGAGTGCATTGCGGCGTCGCTAGCATTGATACGCTAGCCGCTTAAGACAAAGTGCAAGAGGTTAAAGAGCGCGATAACAGAAACTACGATGAGCGCAAAGCGATAAGCGATAGATAGTTAACAGCAAATAATATTGAGCTATTTTATGACATGCAAGAAGCGCAAAACAAAACAAAATAGTGGCATTGCTTGCCTCGGAGGGCAATATGTAACTGAAATGTTATGCGAACATAATGCTAATTTAATTTTAAGCTGCTAAGCCGAACAATAATTGTTGCTGGTATTAATTTATTTATTATTCAATATAAGTAAGATATGTTGGCGGATGTTTATTTATTTAGTATTAGTATTTGTAGGCTTTATAGAAACGAGTGGTAAATTTGTAAGAAATCACTTATGGCTGAGGAACAGGTGCTTCTGACGCTGACGGAGCATTGGCACTGCCACCACTGCGTCCGGCAGGAGGTTTTGTGAGAACGCCAATGAATTTCCGGAGAGACAGATCTCGGTCGAGGGGTATCAAGACAGACCTCCACGCAACTTTAAGTTCCCAACCCGTAATCACGTCGGCAACGAACGAAAGCTCAAGCCCACCAGACATATCTACATGCCCTACTTTCCGGCATTAGCGAGTCCATCCGCGAGGAGATGCGAATAGGGTTCATGGAGATGATGAAGGGCATTATCGAAATGCTGAGGCCACCAGGGAGCTACGCGACGCCGATCGTGCCGGGTCCGCAAAACAGACGTCATCCCAAAGGAGCGCGAAGGTATCTAGCGCGAAACATTTTCACCGTCGTTACCACCAAAGCCACACAGGCAAAGCCCGCGAGGTGCTGATTGTTCATCCAACAGCCCAGCATTCGTCGCCCAGGCGAGGAACTATCGTTATCCGAATAATCGCCACTTCAGAGTATAGGACCGGAGAGCGGATGACATTCAGTCGGAGGAAACGTATGCCAACGTACGCGAAACGGCGTACTTGAAGCTCGTGTGATGGAACGTCAAGTTCGACGGCGAGGATGCCATGAACTTCATAGAGGACCTGCAGAGGCAATACCAATGCCCGTTGAAGGAGGTCTTGCGCCGTTTTGACCTGCTCCTGACTGGCTGTGCCCGCGAGTGGTATTGGGTGCACGTGCGTTCTAGGGTCGACAGCTGGGTGCAATTGCGACATGCCCTATTAGACATTCACCACATGCGTTAACTCGCCGCGTGATTCCAGAAGCTGCTGCGAGACCGGGAACTGGTGAAGATAATAAAGCGTGGTTTGAAGGAGAGTCCGGCAAAATTGTTTATGCGATGGATGTACTCATCGTGTATGAGCTGCGCCAAGAGTGCATAAAAGTGGCAAGGCACATTGGTCGCAAGGGCCGAACTAGGCATGCGCTACCGTCGCGCTTCTCGCAAGGAGTGAAGCCAACGGTTTACGAGGTGTGGTTGCAATCACATCGTGAGGAAATCCCACCTAGAGAACTGGAGGCGGCCTGCGTGCGAGGTATCTTCTTCACGGCTAATGTGTTGGAACTGTAGGTAGCTCGAGCTTGTCTTTAGAGACTGCCTAAAGAACGGAGGATATTCTGCTGCAGATGCGGGAAGCAAAACACTATGTGCCCACAGTGCGAAATATGTCCGGGAAACCTCAGAGGGAAAGCGATGATAGCGAGACAGAAAGGCAGGAAAGGATCACCTACCAAAGCAAATAGATGCGAATGAGTCGAATATAAACAATATAAATCAAAAGGATAACGATAACGATAATATATAAAGAAGGCTATGTTTAAGGATATGACTAAAGGAAGAACGTATCCATACATGTCGGCCCGAAATAGAATTTTTGGTGAACGACAGCTGGCCACTCGACGAGAGGTGAAGCCTCGGGCGCGTTTCCGCAGACGTAGGAATATGAGGCACCAGGTCATTGAAGCGGTGAGACGGAAGCCTCTGTCTATTTGGACAACGAGTAGAGGAGTCAGTTGAAAACGCGGATTTCTCCATTTTAAAAAGAAGGGGCTAGTTAAAACTAATCATGTCGCAACACCGAATATAGCTGATTGATGGCGATTGCGTCTTGTCGCGCATCGATAAGACACACTTCATATCCAGCATTTCAAGGTTGCGTTTTGGCGAATTGAGATGGTGGAGAAGAGTAGGGCGTATACGGCGTATACCGTACCGGTGAGGTCGCTGTATCAGTTCCGCCACATGCCATTCGGGCCTTGCAACACTGGTCAACAATTATGCAGGCTTATGGATAAAGCGATTCCGTCGGCTCAGAGATTGAACGTGCTCGTTTTACTTGGGATTCATCACTGCGAAGCTTCCTAGGTACAGCGGGGTGGTATCGTCGCTTCATAAAGCACTTCGCTGATATCTCGGTACCGTTGACTGATACCTTGAAGAAAGGAACGGATAATTTTGTGTTGACCGGTAAGGCCATGGCTGCCGTGTAAAAGTTGAAGCTATCCATTACCACAGCTCTGGTATTGGTTCAAGCCGATTTTAAAAGGTACTGTTTATCGAATGCCCCGCATCTCACTACGGAATAGGAGCCGTGCTAATCCAGCTAGACAGACGACGAGCAGCAAGAAAGGCCTATCACGTTTTTCTCTGTACAAAACTCAACAAACACCAGACAAACTATTCGGTGACCGAGAAAGAATGCTTGGCGGCCAAACTAGCCATACATCGATTCCGGCCGTACGTGTAGAAGATGCCGTTCACGGTTATCATCGACCACGCGAGCCTGCAGTAGCTTATGAGTTTTAAAGACTTAAGCGAGAGATTGGCCACGTGGTCACTGGAGCTACAAGCGTTCCTCTTTTCGGTACCGCAAGGGAGCCGATAACATCGCCGCTGACATGTTGATGGAATTGACCTCGGAGGATCTGCTGGGATTCCAGACCTCGGTGTTCGAGACCGCTAAGTACCGAGAGCTGGTAAATGAAATGATGAGCCAGCAACGGAAATTACTAGATTTGAAAGTGCAGAACGGACTCTTGTTTAAGAAGAAGAAGGCGCGCGAAATAATGTTGAAGGCAATGGTTGGAAACTCTGGGTACCGGAGTCTCTGACTGTAAGACGCATCCAACGAGCACATGCTAACGAGACGTCAGCTCATGAAGGCATGAGCAAAACGCTGCACGCGCTGCGTACGCTATATTATAGGCCCAACATGGCAATACAAGTCAGGGACTACGTGCGAAAATGAGACACTTGTAAGGGAACCAAGGCACAAAATTACATAATGCAGGTTGGAATTGGGGAAGAGGTACCCACCGATCCTCCCTTACAAAAGATATACATTGACTTCTTGGGGGAAATATTCACGGTATAAACGGGGGCATGCGTGGATATTCTTCGTCATCAGCCACTTTTCAATTTTCTAGTACACTAGTACTTTTCATGTATGGCGTGCCGAAGGTTATTCATTCGGATAGTGGATGGCAATTTACTTCAAAATCGTTTGAGGCAATGGTCCAGGCATTTGGCATTACGCATTTGCGCACCCCCGCGTGCTCACCTCAGAGTAACGTCGCCGAACGCATGAACCGAACGGTGTTGCTGGCGATAAGAATGCGTACCTAGAGGTGGCGATTCGAAATGCGGGGCACAGCTCTCGGGGGTGAATCCGTTCTTCGCGGTCTTTGGTCAGCATATGTATCCGACTGGTTCGAGTTACAAGCTGGCCAGGAAGCTTTGACGAGAAGGACAGGCTGGCCGTAATCAGGAACCAAGTCAAGGAATGCCGGCATATCGCATACGAGCGAAGTCGCCAACGCTAGTACCAATGCGCGTGTCAATTCCATCTTGAACCGGGACAGGAAGTATGGAGGCGCAACTTCGCACTCAGCCATTTTGGCAAAGCTTGCAATACCAAGTTCGCCCAAAAATTTTCTAAAGAGCCACGTCGTCCGAGCCGTGGGTACCAATGCCTACGAATTAGAAAATCTTCAGGGGCGTGGGCTAGGCGTTTTTCACGCAAAAGATCTACGGGTATAAATGTAGTTTGCTCGCCTCCTCCCCAGACGTTGGCGGCGGCAGTCCGCCCTTTTGGTTAGTATTGCGTGTAGAGCATTTGTCATGGGTGTGGATTACATTAGGCGTTCGGTATTAGACAGCTGGATGGGCCAATGTAGGAAATACCCACGCAGATTTTTTCTAATTGTTGTGTCCATGTCGTTACAATAATATGCGTGGTGATGTTGCATTTGACATGATCGGCAGCGTCGATGTTTTACTTTTGTTTGCTGCTATATTGCATTCCATACTATTGGCCGAGTCGATATCGTTTTTTTTTGTGTGGTCAGGGTATCGGAGGTGACCGCCTACCTTGCGATCCACTACGCTGATCGGGGAAACGTGGGAGAGCCTCTGTGACTGACCTTCCGATTTGCTCAGAGAGAGAGAGAGAGAGAGAGTAGGAGGCTAGCGAATCGGGTGCCCCTCATAATGCCTTCCTAAATCTACATAAAATTTATACAAAAGGAGAAGACCTAGTGCTTCGCAAAAATAAATAAAATATAAAATATACATTGCTTAATTAACCGCAAAAATAAAAAAATTTAAAATACACCCCAAAACTTTAGCGGACAAAGAGAAAGGAAAAAAATATATAAAATATATACATAAACGGACCAAAGAAAAGAATATGGTTGTGCCATCCGCGATCTTCTCTTTTATAATCTGAATTAGCGTAGTCTCAGTGCGGTTTTCGACAGGAAAGATGTATAGCCTTTTGGTATCCCTTTTAAAATACCAAGTACTCATTGGCCATTAAAAATGGGTATAAGGGTATATAGTATTTGTGCAAAATCCGAATGTATGTAACAGGCAGAAGGAAGCATCTCCGACCCCAGCATCAATAGTCGAGTAGATCTAGCCATGCAGATCGAGTTTGTTTCCGATTATAACTTACTCCGTTTCCAAGCAATCGATCAAAATATCGATATCGATATCCTGTTTTTTGGGCAATTTTTGTAAATAATAAGAGCTAGAGTCACCAAATTTGACATATTGCTTCTAAAATATATATATATTCTATATATATATATATATTCTATATATATATTCTATTTTAGAAGCAATATGTCAAGTATATATATATATATATTTGATATATATATATATATATATATATATATTTGATGTTGGAAGATGAGGGTTCGGGGTATCCCCTAGTCGGGAGCTCCCGACTAGAACCTCTTACTTGTTTTTATTTATACAATGCTTTCATCGATTTCTACTACCTTGCCTCTCCTCCAAGCTTACCTTAGTCTTAACTCCGCAGCTCAATCATAGAATACTTCGCGCAAATACTTAAGCTAATTCACTATTGTTTCATACGTCAATGTGAACTAATTTTTTAAAAATTAAATAATAATTCAATTCTTCTAAGGTCTTAATACACAATAAGGAAAATGTTCCTGATGCTTATATGCGATACCTCGAAAAGCATGTTCACCCGTACATTTTATAAAAATTACTTTTTTTTATAACTTTTTTTTTTCGAAAGTGTGCGTCAACCTGCACTGAAAGAAAGACTCGCCCTTTATTGGGACACACTAGCAGGGCTCGCCACAGTAAGGACAGTTCTTACATTTCAAAATAAGTCCGTGGTCTCCCTTATTACTATTTGTTGCATGGGGGAGAATCCTGGGGTATCGACACTACATTGATATATCGGTGAGGGCCCCAAATATCGCAGGAGGGGCAGCGCCTAGCTTAGGATTCACTGCCCTGAGCGAAAATAATGTGGGAGAGTGTAGGCGTGTGTACGCCCGAAAAGCTCGAAGGGACATGAGCGAAATGATGCTCTTTACCACGGTCGTTGATTTACCGATACCGTTGTGCCTATGTGCAGCAATGCACCAAAAATTGTGAATTTATGGGAACGGAGAGTCTGGTTTAAGTTACGATCCAATACAGTCGGGTTGAGCGCAAACGCGCCATTTTTAAATTTCCGGGCATTTCAAACCCTAAATTAATACGATAAATATTATATTGGTTGAGCCCAACTAATAAAAGCTCATAAAAGTCCGTAAAACTAATAACAGCCCTTATCTTATGTATATACATCTATATAATATAGTGGCCAAAAAACTTGAAATGCAAAATATATATATTTCATTTAGGTCATTAAGGATTTTAATAATAAAAATAGATAAGATTCTTCTCATTGTACCTGACTGGACAAAGAAATACATGATAGAGCATTTGAATATGCGTGTGTCTTTAGCTACCACAGGCACAAAAGGCACACAAATGAAGAAAAACGCTGGCTCGCAACAAACGCCGAGGTCTACATGTGCGATCTACATCCACACAACGCAAACATACATATGTATGTAGATTGTGTTTGTAGATCTCGGGGTTTTTTGAGGAGCTATGCGGGGAGAATGAGATGCACACAAGTGTGCAGAGCAATGAGTGAGAGCGAGGCTCACTCTGCACATGCATACAAGTTTACGAATAACCCTCGCTTGCTAGACCCCTTATATTTATGGGCATTCTGTTGACGAATCAGTGCAATGCCCAGCCACAAAGTAGTCGCTGGTAACATGACACTTGACTATGCCGCAAGTTAAATTGCTTATCAGCTATACTTCTGGTTTTGGCTTTAGCTTTAGTTTTGAGATCCAACAATATTCAGTTTTGTATGAACACTCGATTGAAAAACAATAAAGTAATACTTGCTCCGGCAGTTGGCCGTAAAATCATATTGTTGTTATTTTATACATTAGCTTTCCACCCTAATCATCCTAAGAAGACATTAACATTCAATCGTAACCCAATCTGGCCAGCAACCTGGCCAGAAGACTTATTTGGATTCAATTATAACTCGATCTGATCAGCAACCTGGGCAGAAGACTTAATTGAATTCAACTTTAGCTCGAACTGACCTGCAGCCTACCCATAAGACTTAATTTACACACATATGTTTGTGGGATGTAAGAAATTAAGAACTAACATACACATATTATGAAAAGACTTCAGCCATTCGGCTTTCGAGGCCGGCGTTTGTCTGCACTCTGGGCAGTCTTACCACTAACCAAACAACATATAGATAATACATTCAGTACAATTAGTGTGGACATTGAAAATTGTTGACATCCGATCCAAAGTCGCCTTCGTTTTTGTTCGGAGACACGCTCGCATGCTTAGACAGCAAGAGAGTAGGAAATACATATGATTTGTGTGGTAGAACGGCATCGCTGCCTTTTATCTCGCTTACATTACAGGAAACTGCTTCAGCTTACTCTCTTCCATATTATTTGTGCCATAGAAAGGCATCGCCGTTTTTTTTTCTCGCTTCCACTATAGGAAACTGCTATATGTGGCTTACTCTCAGTGCGCTCTCATTATGTCTAGGGACTGTTTACATGCATTTGTGTAAGTGTCCGCACAGAGAAAACTACACATGAATAAAAACAACAAAAGGTGAGACTCTAATATAAATATAACAAAAGACACTATTAATCCACTTGAACCTTCCAGATTGGTTCCCTTTCCGGACCCAGGCGTACTCGCCCTACCTCAGACGATCAGTTTACCTTGTATCATTTATTTCTCTTCAATATGATTGCATTATGTTATAATTATTAACAAAATTAACATTTCTTCTTTCACTATAAAACAGAAGGTGTGGCCAGAAGGCACTAAAACAACACGAATATACATATGTATGTAAGTTAAAATTTTTTTTCAGCAATGTGAAAAAAAAGCACCCACACAAATAAATATATGCATATATGTGTCAAATATATGTTTCTTATATGTATAAAAGTAAGTACCGCATGTGCATGCTTTCAATATTTGAGATTTTATGTAACTTGGCTGTGGCAGTAGCTATTGGACCGTTCCCTTACAATTCATAAATTGTTTATCCCTTTTAAATTTGAATTATATATGAATACAAAGGCTTTAATTAAAAAAATCCCAATCAAATGATTTGAGTTATGTGTTGCAGGAAAGGACAAGCGCAATGAATCAGACGTATATCCGGGCTGGCTTCTGCCTTTAGCCTGGGATGAGAAAGCGTATTTAAAAACAATTTTTTTTTTCTACGTTTAATTAATTTATTTTTGCGCAGCATTAGTTCTTTGGTTTTTGTGAGTTTTGTACGATTGCCTGGCCCCTTTTATACATGTGAGAAATTTATTTATGTGTATATGTATGTCGTCGACGGCAGTCTCATATGCCTTTTTCTTTGTGAATTTGTGATTTTCAGACTTTCTTGCCTCGACCACGGGAATATTATTTTCTTTTCTTTAACGGTTTTTTTTTTTTTTTGAAGGGCCGGTAACTTGAATGGGTGCGTCTACGCACTGGTTGGTACACTCTTTGTAGCAACATCATCGGTGCCGAGTTTCGGCTTACGAGTTACCTGAGGAGAACCTTGTCCAGTGTTAAAGGTGACTTCCTTAGTGCCTTGTTATATGACCTCTGATGTTGAAAAGGTTCCTTCAGCTTAAGTTTATTATTAAGTCAAGAATTTAATGATGCGAAATAAAGATTACAACCGTTTTATGTTAAAGTTCAAACCAAACTGAATATTCTTAATTAACAGAAGTATGTAGATATATATCTTAATGTCTACAAGCTGCCAAGCTTGTCGTCGATGGTGCCCTTTTTCTATATGTGTCGCAACAGCAACATCCTGTCTATTGCTGATGTTGGGTTTTTGGGTTGATGTAGCAACATCGTGCTCTAATGTTGTGTAGGAACTTTTGGTGAAATACAGGGTGTCTTAGTTAGAGTCGCCCACAAAATTAAGATTGTTTATGTTGGCTTGCTTTGTGGTGTCTTAGGGGGTGCCATCTCGAGAGGGGCTCAGATGGTAACTCCCCCCCCCTAATGTGGAGTGAGGGCCTTAAGGATGGTATGACCGAGATGTCGATTGAGGGTGTGTCTATTGAAACGAACGAAATTTTCCCTGGTTTATATACCCATATTACGCCTATTATTATAGCGGTTATCGCAAACAGGATGTAGACTATAAAGATGTTGCGGTGCTTTTTATCTGATAATGTCGTATCGGCTAATTAAAGCTTGCAGGTGGAGTTTGTGTAGGTATAGGTCTTCATTGGTGCTGTTAATTTGCAAATCTTCAAAAGCTTGTATCGATAGCTGATTTATTTCTTCGTATTTCCATTCTGAATCGTCTTTTATTAAATCGTTGATGTTCAGCGTACAGTTCTTGTATGTAACAATTGCTGAACCTTTGATCGTTCGAGGTCTGCTGCATGATGAAGTTATTGTGATGTTGACCGTATGAAATATAACGAGAAAGAAGGGCTGTCTTCGGCACGCCGAAGATCTAATACCCTTGCAGGCCCAACCTTTTCATAATGATCATAGTGCTTTGCCCCTATTTAAAAAGTACCGGGAAAATACTAAATGCCGAGTTTGGTCAAGATATCTTGATAACCAAAAAAGGTTTTTAATCAAAATCCTAGTTTTCTACCGATCGTTCCTATGGCAGCTATATGATATAGTGGTCCGATGTTGATAGGATTTTGTATATATATAAGGAGCATAGTTAAACTAATAAATGCCGAGTTTGGTCAATATATCGTGAAAAAGAAAAAATTTTTCCATACAACAACTTAATTTTCGACCGATCGTTCCTATGGCAGCTGTATGATATAGTGGTCCGATCTTAATAGGATTTTACACGCATATGAGGAGTATAGTAAAACTAATAAATGCCGAGTTTGGTCAAGATATCTTGAAAAACAAAATGTTTTTTCATACAAAAAATTTATTTTCGACCGATCATTCCTATGGCATCTATGTATATGATATAGTGGTCCGATCTGCATATATATGAGGAGTATAGTAAATCTAATAAATGCCGAGTTTGGTCAAGATATCTTGATAAACAAAATGTTTTTTCGTACAAAAACTTAATATTCGTCCGATAGTTTCTATGGTGCTATATGATATAGTGTTCCGATCCAGCGGGTTTTGACATATATGTGCTGCGTGCAACAGAAAGAGGGAGTTCTGCAAAGTTTCATTAAGATAGCTTTAAAACTCAGGGACTAGTTCGCATAGAAACAGACAGACGGACAGACGGTCAGACGGACATGGCTATATCGACTCGGCTGTTGATGCTGATCAAGAATATATATACTTTATGGGGTCGGAGATGTCTCCTTCACATTTCACGACAAAAATATAATACCCTCTGCAAGGGTATAAAAATGTGCCTTTGCTCCACTTCTCTGATGGTTTCTTCGTCGCCAATATCTCTAAGATCACACTCTGTAGTTTGGTCGAAGAGTATGCCTTTTAGACATTGGTAGTTGATCGAGTTAGTTGTCGATTCGGAGTCTTCGCAGATGTATGTTTGATAGACCTTGGGGCATTTGTTATTGAAGTATCTATTATGGCCAGCTATAATTTTACATAATTTGGTAACATTGACATTTTCGATTTATAGGTAATGGAACAATGTGTAAGAGTTCATATTGATTTTTATCAAATATCGGTATCTTAATATATAACAGAACAATTATTTCCTGTATATAAGCTTCTAGTGTTAGTAATCTATATAAATATTCTTCTGATTTTATTACAATGTTATTGTTCTGTTATTAGTTTGTTAATTAATTCGAATTCTTCTTTTTTTTTTAATAAATTTTGGGAAAACTTTTAATTTTGTTAGCAAGATGCTTTCTGCAATATTATTAATATAATTGTATACAATGTCGATATTTACGTTAATTATTGATTTTTATTGTAACAAGGGTATGCATTTCGTTGTGTTCCTCATTTAAGGTCTTATATATATTATTTTTATAAGTTTTTATAAAATTGTTTAGAACCTCTTGCGATTGATAATATGCTCGGTTATATTTTTGAATCTTAATACTATTTCTTCGCCAAATATAGTTTGTTGGTTTATGTTTTTCACAATTTTTTCTTCATTTTCTGTTAGTGCCTTAAATTTTTCGTCGATATTCTTTGAATCTTTTGCATCCATGTTACCCGTTATAACCTTTATCATGCTACAAAGACCTTCTACTAGACCCCTTTTTGATATATTTTTTGGCATTAAGGTATTTATTCGTATTTTAAGGTGGGTCAATTTAGTTTTTAGTGTTTTAACGATTTCGCCGGAAAAATGAGCATGAATTTGAACGTTTAGGGCTATTTCGAATTTGTTTACATTGTCTATAAAATCATTAAGGTCTATTTTGTGGATAAGATGTTTGGATGATATTATAACTTTGGCGTTGCCTAGATTAATTTGAGCATCTTTGACTTTTTCCGCTAATTGTTGAACTTTTAAAATTTGAGCACAAGTTTAGCAGCATCTTTAAAAACATTGGTAAGGTCATTTTTTAATTTTTTTTCTCATTTTTAATTTGTGTATTTTCTGGCTTTTTGTAGTTACAAGTGTAATACCGTTGTTCAGGAGGACTTGTAATTTGGTAAATTTGGGTGCAAATATTCTTCTTATATTTTCTTTTCTAAAAATAGTGTCTTGTGTTTCTAATGTCTCTGGGCCTAGTCTCTCATCGTTTGATTTCTTAGTCCTGGTTTGCATATTTTTTTTATATATTTTATATATTTTTATATAATTTTCTATTTTGCCTTTTATTTGTAGGTATAATGTTGTTTGGAATTCATTTAGTTTTTGTAAATAGTCATGTTCGTTATTGAATGTCACATTCTTGTCGAACAGATGTGGTCTTCCAGAGAAAAACCTCATACGGTGTATAGTTAGTAGTGGAGTGAATAGCGTCGTTATGAGTTACAAATGTTTCTTTCAGGATATCATTATGATCACGATCCAATTTTTCTTCTTTTCTTTTATTATTTATGATTCGGTAAATTTCCGTTAAGGATGAATGCAATCTCTCTATTGGGGAATTGCTCGAGGATTGTTGGAAAGAAGTGATATGTAGTTCTATGTTGTATTGTTTGCAAAAATCTTTACAAATTCTCTCTGAAAATTTCGCGCCCTGATCAGAAATAATCTTCTCCGGAATGCCGAAAGAGACGAAAAAACTTCTCATGGATTTAACAATATTTAAGCTGTCCCTGGCCGGAATTGTGTATCCGGTCGAAAACTTGGAAAATTGATCGATTATTGTAAGAATGGTATATAAATGTATATGTATCATTTGCACTTTACTTTTTAGTGGGGTTGAGTAAAATTTTCTCATTAGATGGCCTACTGTTTCTTCTATACCCCTGTGGTTGCTATCCCTTTGGATCTTGTTCTAATTTGTTTGAATCTGTCATGTCTTCTAACATTATTGGATAATTTTGTACAGGTTTGTAGGTAAGAAGTATTTTTTGAGAGATTCTTCTACGAAATTGAAAATATTGTTGGGGCGAAAACTGCGTACGTCCTGTTAGTCTTTAGGATTTTTCTTAGAATTATGGTTATCATGCCCTTATCGAAGTGGGGTTCTAATTTTGTTTTTGAATGGGGTTGAATACTAATTGTTGGCTATATTCATTAACTGGTTTATTTGTTACCAGAACTGAATTTGTTCGGTTTGCTTGATTGTTTACGTTTACCTCTACTGTAACGCGACTAAGTGCGTCTGCTACGACATTTTCGGAACTTTTTTTTATAAGAAATCTCATAATCATATTCAAGTGGTTGTTACTTCCAACGACCAGTTTTGAATTTGGTTCTTTGAAATTTAAAAGCCACGTGAGTGGTCTATGGTCTGTGGCAATTTTGAATCTTTGTCCAAACAAATAAGGACGCAAATATTTGGTTGCGTAAATTATTGCCAGTATTTCCTTTTCTACTGTTGAATAGTTTAATTCGGTATCCGTTAGCGTTCGGCTAGCAAAAGATATCGGTTTTTCGTTACTAAGCGTACCTTGGGAGAGTACTGCCAAAGACAATATAAACACTAAGATGAGTAACGCCATACAACAAAATGCTACTATGCAGCTTGATTTTTTGAAAATTGAGAACGACAACGAAATCTGTAGCATTGCGCTCTCACAGCCGAGAGAACGAAAAAGCTAAAAATAGAATGTGCTCTCAGCTTCGGCTCTATGAGGGCCGTGCAAGCAATTATGTTTGTATGCGTGTGAATATACATACATAGAAGCATATTTGAATGTGTTGCTTTCCACTGGCTGGCAAAGAAACAATTTTCGTAGTTTTTAAGCACAGATCACGGCTTACCCAAAATATCTGTTGATATATGAATGCATTTTGTGTACTGAGGTTGGCTCCGTACAAAATATGTATTTTTAAGTCGATGCAAATATTTATGTAATTTTTTATATTTGAAATTATTAATTAAATTATTATTATTTTTAAGTCGCCGCTCGAATTAGCTACCGATGCAAAATCGGTACCCACGGAAAACCGCGAGGAGGCCATTATAATTATAATGGGGTCGTAACTAAATATGACCTTCGAGTCGACTTGAAATGTAATTGTATTTTTTATTTCTTAATTGGAGAATAAAAATAATATAAATTTAATTTAAAGAAATTATCTAAATATTTGCATCGACTTAGAAATACATATTTTCTGCGGAGCCAACCTCAGTACACAAAATGCATTCATATATCAACACAAATTTGGGAAAGGTCATGATCTGCGCTAGAAAACTAACAAAATTAATTTCTTGCCAGCTAAAGCCAGAGCAGTGAATAACAACACATACCTACATACTTTATAGTTCCTTTGCATGTATAATTCACGCATACAACGTAAGGTGCACGCACGCTATTGGCTGAGACAAGAACTTTTCTCGAGCATACACTGTTCAAAAAGAAGACTGAAATCAATCTATGTGTGCTATTTTCATAACATAGTTATTGCGCAAGAAGCGCCTTGTGTAAAAATTTTAAAAGTTCTTCAATTTTCCTGTAAAATTATTTGTTAATATCTAGGGTAATATATCATTTAAATAAAGCATGCATTTCATGGGTAAAGCACAAGCACTTTGCGTCGATCGTAAGCTCTAAACTTTTTCGCTCAATGTACTTCGAAAACGAAGCTACGCAAAGCAGCATCGACCAGCTTTGCTGAAGGCAGGCTGGCGACTAACTTCGTAGCTCGTGTCAGCATCAGCAAGCCGCGACTTCGGCATTCGTTCGTCTGGTCTTTGGAGAACGAACAACCAGTCGGCAGGCATGCCGTACGAAGCCTCAAAGGCCAGGCTAGAAATTTTGCGTCGCATTCTAATGTATGCGCGTTACTCATCTTAGTGTTTATATTGTCTTTGGTACTGCCCCTATAGTCCCTAGCGTCAGTAGAGAGAGTAAAGTAAAGTTAGGGTATTCTTATAGAGGGTCGTTGCAAAGAAGGTTTTTACAAGTTTCGAATGCAGATACGAATGCTTCGCTCATAATAACAGCTTTTTATACCCTGAACACATTAAAAATGGGTATATTGTATCTGTGCAAAATCCAAATGTATGTAACAGGCAGAAGTAAGCTTCTCCGACCCCATAAAGTATATATATTCTTGATCAGCATCAATAGCCGAGTCGATCTAGCCATGTCCGTCTGTCTGTCCGTCCGTCCGTCCGTCCGTCCGTCCGTCCGTATGTATGAACGCAAGGATCTCAGAACCTATGAGCTAGAGACTTTAGATGTAGGTGCTCCTAGTTCCCGCGCAGATCGAGTTTGTTTCCGATAATCGATAACTTCTTCCGTGTTCAAGCAATCGATAAAAATCTATATCGATATCCTGTTCTTTGGGCAATTTTTGTAAATAATAAGAGCTAGAGTCACTTAACTTGACATATAGCTTCTAAAATAGAATATATATTGCATTTGATGTTGGAAGAAGAGGGTTCAGGGTATCCCCTAGTCGGGAGCTCTCGACAAGAACCTTTTACTTGATTTCCTTTTAACTGTTGTGTCAGAGGTTTTATTAATTTTGCGAAGTCCCTAATGAATTTTCGGTAATACTCCAATAATCCCAGAAAACACTTAATTTGTTTTTTATACACTTGCAGAGGATATTATAATTTTGTCATGAAATGTGTAACGCATAGAAGGAGACATCTCCGACCCCATAATGTATATATATTCTTGATAAGCATCAACAGCCGAGTCGATATAGCCATGTCCGTCTGTCTGTTTCTATGCGAACTAGTCTTTCAGTTTCAAAGCTATCTTAATTAAACTTTGCAGAACTCCCTCTTTCTGTTGCACGCAGCACATATATGTCAAAACCAGCTGGATCGGACCACTATATCATAAAACTACTATAGGAACGATCGGTCGAAAATTAAGTTTTTGTATGAAAAAACATTTTGTTTTTCAGGATATCTTCACTAAACTCGGCATTAATTAGTTTTACTAAGCTCCTCAAATATATGCAAAATCCCATTAAGATCGGACTACTATATCATATAGCTGCCATAGCAACGATCGGTCGGAAATTATGTTGTTGTATGAAGAAAAATGTTGTTTTTCAAGATATCTTGACCAAAATCTTGCAAAATCCTATTAAGATCGGACCACTATATCATATAGCTGCCATAGGAACGATCGGTTGAAAATTAAGTCGTTGAATGAAAAAATATTTTGTTTTTCAAGATATCTTGAGCAAACTCGGCATTTATTAGTTTTACTTTACTTCTCATATAAAGGCAAAATCATATTAAGGTCCGATCTTAATATGATTTTGCCTTTATTTTTTTTGTTTTTCAAAATATATTTACCAAACTCGGCATTTATTAGTTATACTATGCTCCTCATATATATGCAAAATCCTATTAAGATCGGACCAATATATCATATTGCTGCCATAGGAACGATCGGTCGAAAATCAAGTTGTTGTACAAAAAAATTTTGTTTTTCAAAATATCTTTACCAAGCTCGGCATTTTTTAGTTTTGCTTTACTCCTCATATATATACATTATCCTATTAAGATCGGACCACTATATCATATAGCTGCCATTAGAACGATCGGTCGAAACTTAAGTTGTTCTATGAAAAAACATTTTGTTTTTCAAGAAATCTTGACCAAACTCGGCATTTATTAGTTTCACTTTACTCCTCATATATATGCAAAATCCCTTTAAGATCGGACCACTATATCATATGGCTTCCATAGGAACGATCGGTCGAAAATTAAGTTGTTGTACAAAAAAAACATTTTGTTTTTCAAAATATATTTACCAAATTCGGCATTTATTAGTTTAACTATGCTCCTCATATATATTAAGATCGGACCACTATATCATATAGCTGCCATAGGAATGATCGGTCGAAAATTAAGTTTTTGTATGAAAAAACATTTTGTTTATCAAGATATCTTGACCAAACTCGGCATTTATTAGTTTTACTGTGCTCCCCATAAATATGCGAAATCCCATTAAGATCAGACCACTATATCATATAGCTGCCATAGGAACGATCGGTCGAAAATTAAGTTTTTGTATGAAAAAACATATTGTTTTTCAATATATCTTGACCAAACTCGGCATTTATTAGTTATACTATGCTCCTCATATATATGCAAGATCCTATTAAGATCGGACCACTATATCATATAGCTTCCATAGGAACGATCGGTCGAAAATTAAGTTTTTGTACAAAAAAAAACATTTTGTTTTTCAAAATATCTTTACCAAACTCGGCATTTATTAGTTTTACTATGCTCCTCATATATATGCAAAATCCTATTAAGATCGGACCACTATATCATATAGCTGCCATAGGAATGATCGGTCGAAAATTAAGTTTTTGTATGAAAAAACATTTTGTTTTTTATGATATCTTGACCAAGCTCGGCATTTATTAGTTTCACTTTACTCCTCATATATATGCAAAATCCTTTTAAGATCGGACCACTATATCAAATGGCTTCCATAGGAACGATCGGTCGAAAATTAAGTTTTTGTACAAAAAAAACATTTTGTTTTTCAAAATATCTTTACCAAACTCGTCATTTATTAGTTTAACTATGCTCCTCATATATGTGCAAAACCCTATTAAGATCGGACCACTATATCATATAGCTGCCATAGGAACGATCGGTCGAAAATTAAGTTTTTGTATGAAAAAACATTTTGTTTATCAAGATATCTTGACCAAACTCGGCATTTATTAGTTTTACTGTGCTCCCCATAAATATGCGAAATCCTATTAAGATCAGACCACTATATCATATAGCTGCCATAGGAACGATCGGTCGAAAATTAAGTTTTTGTATGAAAAAACATATTGTTTTTCAATATATCTTGACCAAACTCGGCATTTATTAGTTATACTATGCTCCTCATATATATGCAAGATCCTATGAA